>NC_057788.1:15598653-16198653 GCF_014905175.1 Aphidius gifuensis
TCAACAAAAATATTGCAACTACGCATTGGATTTCTGTTATAAATGTGATGGTGTATTATCCACTGCGTTTCTGAAACGTATGTTTACTTAAACCAAACGTTGCCAAATCGCTATTGTAGGTGTGAATTTTTTTGTAATTGTGTGGGTAGAAAAAATCAAAAGGTTTCACGTCAGCGACTGCTTTTGGGACAGGCAAAAAAGGCTTAGGTTGGTGATATGACGGGACTCCCAATCTTTTATTATAGCGCTTTGAATTTCTATCAAATATTTTTTTTATAACACCTTGCAGAGAAAGAAAATATTTTTGCTGATAAATCTTGTGTTCATGGTGAAGTTGGTTGTGGCAGAGAATTAAAATGAGACTATGATTTTCTTAGCAGTTTATTTATGTAGAAAAACCGGTAAATTGACGTTTATTAGAAATAGTAGAATTTTATTAGCTTGTATAATCACCTTTTGCGCGTAAGAATCAGCAATAGAACAACATCTGTAAACATGATTCTAAGCCTTGTTATCACGAACGATATTTAAATTTAACTTATCATGATTTTGAATGATTTTTTCTTCGATTTTTTTTTGGACCTTAGACGATTGCGAGAGTTATTATGGAGATCCCACTGACATTAAGACATATATTACGTGAAATTTGCTAAGCTTTCCGAAAAAAATATTTTCAAAATGATCAATGTATGCGCACTTCCATAAAAATCGATTTTTAGAAAAAAAAGTGAACTTTAAATGGTTTAAAAATGTTTTGAAAAAAAAAATATTTTTTTTGAAAATCTGACCTTTTTTTACATAAAAAATGATTTATCATTAAATTTTTTTATTGCAAGAAATATCAATTAAAATTGACTATAAAAAAAATTTATTTCGATCATCGACTTTGAATATTTTCCATTTAAAATACATGTAAGCAGAGTGTTCATTTTATACTTTTGTTCATAACTTCATCAATTTCCAAGCTAGAGACTTGGAAATACGACCATTCGAAAGCGTAAAAAAAAAGCTTTAAAATACATTTTCAATTAATTGGTTCGCGGCTAGAAAACTTTGTAAACGTTTATTTCTATAAAAAAGATGATTTATTTATTCGAAGACCGCTGAGCATTCATTAAAAAATAAAAATTCGGCATATAAGATATATTGTCTAAAGCTTTTTAATACAGCTTTCTAAATAATCATCTTGAATTCAAATATATTGATTATTTTGAAAGTTATGATTTATATATTTGAATATATTTGAATTCAAGATGATTATTCAGAAAGCTGTAATAAAAAGCTTTAGACAATATATCTTATATGCCGAATTTTCATTTTTTGCGAAACAGTTAATTGAAATTTCTTTTTTCAATATGTATTCTAAAGCTTTTTTTTTACCCCTTCGAATGATCGTATTTCCACGTCTCTAGCTTGAAAATTGATGAACAAAAGTATAGAATGAACACTCTGCTTACATGTATTTTAAATGGAAAATATTCAAAGTCGATGAGCAACATTAAAAAAAAAAAAAAAAAAAAAAATTGAAAATAGTAGATTGTTTGTCTTGTTGAATACTAAGATTTTGGGGGGTGGGAAAGAAAAAAAAAATTTATAAATTTAAATATATGGCTAGATCCACGTGAATTTTAAGTCGAAAAATTGAATTCACTTGGAATATTTTTTTTATTGTTTTCGAGCGAAAAATATAGAATAGGTATTTTTTTTTTTTTCCAAAAAATTTTGACTTGTGATTTTTTTTAGTTTTAATTTTTAAGGATTTTATAAGAATGTACTAGCTTTTGCATGCTTTTTACTCAAAAAATATTGACTGAATAAAAAAAATTATAGAAACAAGAAAGTTTTACTTTTACTTATAGTTTACAAAAAAAAAATTTGAAAAATTGTGTAAACAATTTTTCCACCATTGATTGTTAAATAAACAATTGAAATCGATTTTTCTCAAACTTGGACCCAATTGTTTTTTTTTTTTTTTATCAATAAATAATCCTTAAAATAAAAGAAATTTTTGAGCAAATTATAGGTTTAGCATTTTCATAACTTTTTGAGATACGAATAAATAAAGAGTGAAAAACACGGTCCGTGGGCTGTCTCTCATGAAAGTGTATACCTATATATAGTTGAGCGGCACGCAGGCGCGCTGTCTCTCATGGAAGTGTATATCTATATATAGTCGAGCGGCACACAGGACCATGTTTTTCACTCTTTATTTATTCGTATCTCAAAAAGTTATGAAAATGCTGAACCTATAATTTGCTCAAAAATTTCTTATAATTTAAGGATTATTTATTGATAAAAAAAAAAAAAAACAATTGGGTCCAATTTTGAGAAAAATCGATTTTAATTGTTTATTTAACAATTAATGGTGGAAAAATTGTTTAATCAATTTTTTGAAGTTTTTTTTTATAAACTATAAGTAAAAGTGAAACTTTTTTGTTTCTATAATTTTTTTGATTCAGTCAATAGTTTTTGAGTAAAAAGCATGCAAAAGCTGGTACATTCTTAAAAAATCCTTAAAAATCAAAACTAAAAAAAATCACAAGTCAAAATTTTTTGGAAAAAAAAAAAAAAAAAAATACCTATTCTATATTTTTCGCTCGAGAACAATAAAAAAAATATTCCAAGTGAATTAAATTTTTCGACTTAAAATTCACGTGGTTCTAGCCATATACATTTATTTGTTCATATCGAGATATTTTTCGAACTGATTAAGTTTCGTAGTGCCATTATATATAGTTGGACCTCGTTTATACTCTTCAACTTCTTCTGGGTAGAGAACTTGCAGGTCCTCAAAAGTTCCATCCCTAGTGATTGGTGTTAATCTAGCTTCATATCGAGACCAAGCAATTTCTATAACGAAAAAGAAAAAAATTGTTTTATTTATGAATAAAGAATTTTTAAAAAAATGTAAAGAACACAAAAAATTTTTACTTCTTTCAGTTTCTTCCAATATTCCAAACAACTTTATATCTTCACGTATTGAAAAATGTTCTGTGTTATACTGGAAATAAATAAATAATTAAATATTCACACATAACATTAATATTAATTATCGAAATTTTTTTCATTACAAAATGCACGTCGTATTCTCGTTGGTGCTTCCAAGTGCAACCATGCACTCGGTTGTCTTTCCCAAGTTTTAAAAACTCAGCATACACTTTTCTTGTCTCAAAATGAATCTAAGAACAGTCGTTAACATTATTTAAATATATCATTTTATTTAGCAATAATTATGTAATTAAAATTGAAAAGCAAGCCTTTCTCATCAATAATTGTTTCGTTAAATACAATGGTTGACCGTACAACCATTCTCGCTCTCTTTCCCTTTCGTAGACACTTATTTTTCTTCTATAATTCAACTCCATTGATATTTTTTTTTTTTTTTAAATTTGCAACTTTACTCGCGAAACGATAAAAACGAAAAGAAAAAATAAAAATAAGGTTAAGTCCCCCAAGGTGCACCCTAAGTGTTTCGTAGGATTTTTTATTTTTTTTCTTGTTGTTCGATTTGTTTTCTTCATTTTATTGTAAAATAAACATTGCCAGAATCGATCTGTCAATATTTAAAATAGGGCCCTATCGGAAATGGGAATATTAAATCTAATAAGGCCCAAAAATTGAAAATAAATATGATGATTGCTTTTGAGAAAAAAAAAAAAAAAAAATTTTATTTAACATCAACTAATTCGGTTTGGCAATCCACAAAATATCTTGCAAAAACAAATTCTTCAACAACGTCATCGATTGAAACATTGCCGGAATCGATCTGTCAACATTTGAAATTGGGCCCTATCGAAAAATGGCACTATCACATCTAATAAGGCTCAAAAATTGAAAATAAATATGATGATTGCTTTTGGGAAAAAAAAATGGAACATGATGAGCATCGTAGAAGCCAATTCGATTCATAACTTATTATATATTCATAACAATAATATAAACATTTTTCATAATTGAACAATTTCCATGAAAACCATATGTTTAAAAGTTCATGAAAAAATATATTATATACTAGCAGGTGTTACCCGGCTTCGCCAGCTTCGTAAGTTTAGCAATTAAATATGAATGGTTCAATTGGACTTCTTAATGCTGGCAGTTTAATTTTACCATTTGCACAACATGAACCACTTGGTTCTTTTTTGTATTTTAATGCTTTGCAATAAGTACATTCATGATCTATTAAACCAATTGAAATATTATTTCTGAATTCATAGTCAGTTTCTTGATTATAGGAAAATGCTATCTTTTTCAAATTTTTTTGAAACTTTTCTTTTCTTTGTCTGGTTCATTCGTTACTGTATACTTCAGGGATATCATTATCATCATCATCATCACCGTCATCATTATCATTTTTCTGTTTATCGTTATTTTTTTTGAACTTTTTTTTTTTTATAGAAGAATATGATGATTTTCCAATTTTTTTTTTTTTTTTCTCATACTAATTTTTTATAATTATATTAATAATCGTTATATCTTATTAATAAAACGATAAAACTTACCTAGACTAATATATATGAACTTCAATGATCACCTCATATAAACAAATCAAAAACACTCATTTATATTAGAAGTAAATGTTATAAATTTTAAAATAGTATTTTATATATTTTATACATAGCAACATACACTGAAAAAACGTTCCTGCTGCCGTAGCAGTAAAGTAGACTGCGAAGCGCTGTACTGCTGTGAGAGCAGTTCACCCAACTTGGAATTTCTGTACGAATTCTTGAATTTTACTGTCGATGAGTTCAGGCGTATTAGCAGTACAAAGAATAGCTGTATGACACATAAAGACTCATTCGATAAATTAAATAATGTATATATGTATATTATTAATATTAATTATTAATAAATATAATTATATATTACTATTATTATTGAATATAAATTGATTTTAAATCTTGTATATTTGAAAAGAATATGTATAAAGAATTTGAAAAAAATATATTTTATTTGAATATAGAATTGAGAAAAAAAAAATTTACATTTTTTAATTTACCGTGTAATAATAATAAGTTAACTTATTGAATAAACGAAGAAATTGCTCTAACTATGATGATAATATAAAAATAATATTACACGGTAAATTAAAAATGTAAAAAATTTAATTTTTAACGTAAAAAAAAATTTTTTAATTTAACATTGAAAGAACTGTTCAATTGAACATTTAATAAAATGCTAAATTTCAATCCTTACCTATAAGTTCAGTTGCCACAGCAGTGCTTTGTACTGCTCTCATAGCAGTACAGTTTACAGAGAATATACGGGTGCTTACTGTGGATTTACATGGACATCCTGCTACTGTAGCGGTCTACCATTACCGGTCTAATAGAACGTGCCTGCAGCGGGAATGTTTTTTCAGTGTATCAACCAACCCCAGTGTTTGTTCATTTATTTTCTGTTATATAAAATAATAATAATAATAATGATAATAATAATAATAATAAAATGAAGTGGCGAGATACTGGTAACGATTTTTCTCCAAAACTACTAGACCTATTCACTTTATTTTTTTTTCCATACAATCTCTTTGTCGGGAAGAAGAACGTATCGCCTATTATATTCATGTCAGGATGCATCCTTGTTCTACAGGAAGTGACAAGAATTTCACCATGTGAGCAATGTTTTTATTATTGATATTATTATTATTATCCAAATACTATACATATATATATGAGCGGAAACGCCAATTCGAGACGTCGGTTTGGATAACCCATCCTCAGAATTTCTTGAAATTTTGTTGGGAAAAGAAAATCGTCTCTTTAATTACCTCTCTTTCTTTTTTTTCGCTGGGTAATTAGAAAAAAATGTTATAATTAGAAATAATATTATAATTTTTGTTCTTTGATCATGTAAACATCATCAAGTTTTGATTAAGCATCTTGATCACGAATGGATTTCAATTTCCACTCGGGATATACTTCATTTATCAAGCTCTCGATTACTTTATTTTTCAATTTTTCTTAGTTCTGTGATATAAATAAATATTTCGTCATTTAATTGTCAAAAAAATGTTTGAGAACTTCATCGAAAAAATTGCCTAACTTAGATACATGAAAATCTTGTGAGACTAAAATATAATTTAAAATCTATTTTTTGTTCAAGCGATCTGTCAAATCTTGATTTCGAAATATATAAACAAATAAATTTATTGATTACCTTAACGACGAAAAAAAAAAATTGTGTGAGAGTGACTGAGAAAGAAAATTTGTTTATTTATTTCATTAACAACAGACAAAGAAAAAATGACAAATGACATGGAAGTGACAGAGAAAACAAAATAACCATTTAAATATTCGGAAGATCGATGACAACTGTTCTTTTTATATAAGGAATTTGTTTTTCGATTTATTCGATTTGAATTATTTTTTTGATCTTCTCTAATGAAATTTTCTATTGCATTTTTATCAGTTAGAATCATTATGACTTAGTTACATATTTCTCAAACTTTTTTGGTTCCATACATTTTGTAAGTGCTAGTAGTAAAAAAAATGTGATGATGTCGCTAGTGGTCATCAAAAAGTTGCGATAAAGCTAAATAAATGTTAGTACATATGACTCATTCTTTCAACACATTTCATTGTGATCTGCTGCCAAGACAATATGGTCATATAAAAATATCAGGTGAGTCTTAACCACAATTTAATAACCAATAGGTATTTCTATAATCCTTGTTCAGTTGATGTTGGTAAATCATTAGTTGTTTCAACGTCAACTGTAACAACAACAGAGATTCAACAAACTTCAACAACAACAACACAAACAATTACTACAATTATTACAACAAAAATTACAACGAGTGTATGAAGTTATATTGTATTTTTTTTATTATAGTAAGCATGACAAAAAAAAAAAAACAATTTAATTGTACTTAATTTTTTTTCTAAGGATATTAAATATTGCACAAAGAAAAACAATTTGAATTTGAAGAAATTTAATAAATTTAAACAATAAATTATTTAAACATAAAAATAGAATTAAATTTTTCAAACTTATAAATTATCATTTGTTGATCACAATCGTTTTGAAAAAAAAAAAAATAATTTCAAGTTTTTCATGTTTTTATGGTTTTATTAAATTTTTTTTATTGAATCTTATTAAATATTTTTTTAAAATCTTTTATATTTATCTTCATATACTTTGACTGATTATTCAGGCAAAATATTATTCATTGCATCTTCAATGTTTCGTCAGATATATCCCGGTTCTTCATTATCTGACATTTTTTTATCAGGAGACCCGGTAGGGTCTCACCTCAATTTTAGAACAAAAAAAATATATAGAACGAACGCGAACTCTCTTACCGGTATTTTAAGTTTGTGCTCTGAAACGTCATAATTTCTAATTTATCAATTTCTAAGATAATTATTGGCCGAAAAAAAAAATTAAAAATAGTTTTATCATATATATCGATGGCTGACATTCTAATAAGCCTACTTTCGATTTTTTCCAATAACTAATAAAAAAGATATCAACATCAGTAAAAGTCGAAAACAAAAACTTATTAAAAAATAAATTTCTCAGCTAAATGTCCTCGTTGCCCCCACTTTCGAGATGTTTCATGTCGTACATACGGATATGCATGTATGCATGGTTATCTGTTATTTTCTTGTCCGTGTGTGTGTTTGTTTTTTTTTTTTTTAATTCTCCCTTAGCTACATATAAGTATATATATATATACATGTTTCGATTTTCGATTTATTTATATGCAAGAAGATTTGTTATTTCTTATATATAATTAATATCATTATTATTTCATCATTCACGGTTAAATGAAAATATGTAGAAGAATTGTACAGGTGCGTGAACCTGGCCTGCATAAGTCCTAGAAAAATTATCTAGAATATACTAATTAGTAGCGTCTTAATTTGTACCATTTTACACCGCAATTGTTTTTATTTGTACCCTGAAATTAAAGAGTGGAGAAAGGGTTAAAACCGATTTTTTTTCTAGATGACTCAGGGGGAAGAAAAATTGCTACAGACGCAGAATAATTTGTACTCAAGCCCGGAATTCGTACCTCAAAAATAACAACAAAAAAAAAAATTATTTACTCCAAAACGTTAATTAACAATTGAATATCTGCTTTAATTATTGAGGTAAACATTCCATTCTAGCTCACGTTCTACTCTTCAAAATAAAAAATAAATAAATAAATTTAAAAATATTTTTGAGGCACCATCAAATATAAAGGAAAATATAGAAAAATCACTGAATATAAAGAAAAAAACGATAAATATGGAAAAATATCAGTAAATATAAAGAAAAAAGCGCTAACTATAAAGAAAACTCCTATTATTATGAGAAAATATCAGGGAAATATCAGTAAATATGAAGGAAAAATCACTGAATATGAACAAAAATACGATACATATGGGAAAACATCCGTAAATGTAAAGAAAAAATCACTGAATATGGAAAAATACGATACATATGGGAAAATATCAATCAATGTAAAGAAAAATGTAGAAAAAAATATCAGCGAATATAAAAGAAAAATCACTGAATATAAAGAAAAATCCGATAATTATGGGAAAATTTCAGTGAATATGGAGGAACAATTACTGAATATAAAGAAAAATACGATATGTATGGAAAAATATCAGTAAATATGAAGAAAAAGTCGCAGAATATAAAGAAAAACCGATAAATATAGAAAAATATCAGGAAATCTGAACAAAAAAGGGCTGAATATAAAGACAACTCTGATAATTATGGGAAAATATCAGGGAAATATTAGTAAATATCAATAAAAACTTACTCAATACAAAGGAAAATAGGATAAATATGGGAAATACAAGTAAATATGTAGAAAAAATCACTGAATATGAAGAAAAATACGAAACATATGGGAAAATATCAGTAAATGTAAAGAAAAATGTAGAAAAAAATAGAAAAATATCAAAGAAATATCAGGGAATATAAAAAAAAAACAATAAATATGGAGAAATATAGAGTAAAATTAGTAAATATAAAGAAAAAATCGCTGAATATAAAAAAAAGTCCGATAATTATCAGAAAATATCAGGGAAATATCAGTAAATATCTAGGAAAACTCACTGAATATAAAGAAAAATACGATAAATATGGAAATTATCAGTAAATATGAAAGAAAAATCACCGAATATAAAGAAAAATACGATATATATGAAAAAATATCAGTAAATATAAAGGAAAATGTGGAAAAAAATATGTCAATATCAAAGAAAAATCAGTAAATCTAAGAAAAATTACGATAAATATAGAAACATATCAATTAAGTTCTCCCCCCCCCTCCTCCCCACCAACCATATATAGTAGATTCCTCGAAAGTCCCGTCATTAATCTAAACACGATGAAATGGGAAAATATCGGGGAAACATCAGTAAAAATAAAGGAAAATATAGCAAAATATCATGAAAAAATCACTGTATATAACGAAAAATATGATAATTATGGAAAAATATGAAAGAAAAAAACCACTAAATATATAAAAAAAAAAATATGATTTTAATTATGTTACCCCCTCTTAATATGCGAATGGAAATCTAAGAGAAATTATCGAATAAATCGAAAAAAAAAAATAAAAATGAAATGACAAGTTTAAAAAAAAACAGAAGAAAAAAATACAATATATGTGACCTAAGATATAATAATGTGGAGAATAATCAAAATCCATTTCAGTCAAATTAAAAACAACATATAATAACCAAAAATTAATGACATAAAAATAAAAACAAAATTAATGCAACAACATCACATCATCAATAGAAAAAAAAAAAACATCTATCATTTTCAACTAATTTCAGTACAGATACAACGAAATTTTTGAAATCATAAGCCAATAAAATCGAAATGGGTTAAAGAAAACAAGAAGGAAACAATCCGAAAATGAAGAAAAAAAAATAAAACTGAGTGATAAAAACACAACAAAAAATACATTGATGAATAAGAAAATTAAAAAAATAACAGATTTAAAATTAAACACAATATGGTAAGTCAAAAACTAGAAATGAATATATATTACGTAAAAAATTAAATTAAAATCTCAATACAGTGATACAATTCGAGCACGAATTATAAATAAAAGTGAAATAAAGGAATGGAAAAACGAACGAGGAACTGGTAAAAAATTTACGATGGATATATGTGATGAGAGTGACAAAATAAGATGTATTTTTTTTTTTTTGGAGAAGCTGCAAAGATCATGGATTGATTGAGGTACCATTATCAATAAAATGAATAAAACGAAAAAGGAAATTATGAACATATGATAAATTATTAAATATTCAAGTTGAACAAAATATATATGATCACTGGAGGATTAGTGAGAAAAGTTAATAAACGAAAGATAATTAACAGAGGCTAATATAAAGTTCGAAGACGATGAGAAAAATGAAAATATAATGAAGATTAATTTCGAATTGAAAAAATACAAGAAATCATCTACCAAATAATTCATATACAGGTAAAGATATTTTAGCAAAAAAAAAATAGATATCACCGCAGTCATAATAGCAATAAATAAAGCAGAATTCATATATGCAATGACAGGATGGTTATTCAAAAAAAGAACAATAACATTAGCAGACGACAGTGATTATGAAAGTAAAATAAAATTTGAATAAAAAAAATTTAATAAACCAAGTAAAGATACTAAATTTACTAAAGAAAATATGGAAGGAACAAACAAAATGATGAATAATTTTTAGTTGTAACAGTAATCATTGTAACAATAGAGAATAAAATAAATTTGTAATCACGAATTTCAATAAAGAAATTAAAATTCCCCCCGCAGGGCAGGCACAGTTGCTTCAGCAACTGTTTCATCATTTTTTTTTTGTATCCAGCAAATTATTCAACTTTATACTTCAAAATTTTGCTATTTTTTTTATATTTCACTTCTTTTGATTATTAAAGCTATGATAAAAAAATAAACAGCTCATCTAAAATTGAGGCTTCCAGTGACATCAATTGTAAATTTATGTTTTGTTTGTATAACAATAAATTATTGTTAATATTATTTAAAATATTTTTTGATATAACTATACACTAAAAGACACATATAAATTATAAATAAATTTATTGTGTTGATTTTTTACACGAACTTCAACTGTTACGAAACGTGATGTGGCATGTTTTTATTGTTTTTTTTTTTTTATTGTCATCCACACACATCTACAGTCATCTACTTTATGTAAATAACAAAGTTCGTGTATGTTCGCGTGTTTTCGTTCTCGTGTTTACGAAAATGTACGACTACGCTCGAGATTGAAATAAAAACGATGGTAAAGAAGGGATTTAACCAAGTGTGTCATATTTATTTATTGACCAATCACAGCGTTTTCTAGTGTTGCGATATTGGATTATTCAATTGCTGATAATTCAAAATGTGGATACATTCTTGAAGTTGATTTAGATTGTCCTGCAAGTTTACATTATGATCATAAAGATTTTCCATTAGCACCAGTACGCGAAAAACCACCTCTAAAAACCAGTAAAACTGCAAAATCACTGGCAACTCTAGATAATAAAAAAAATTATGTTATTCGCTATAGGAATTTAAAAAAATATTGTTCTTTGGGGATGATTATCACAACAGTTCATCGTGTTCTAAAATTTGAACCAAGTGCATGGTTAAAACCATATATTGATCTTAATACTGAGTTACGGAAACAAGCGCGTATAGTCCAGTCAAAAAACTTCGAAGTTCGCCAAATTTCTCAACAAGAAAAATGAAAAATATGGGCAGATTCCTTGTGACGAGCTGATTAAAGATATGTAAAAAAAAATCGCATTAACCCCCGGGAAAGGGTTGAAAAAAAATAAATAAAGTTTATTTTAAAAAAAACACATAGAAAAAATAGTTTTATCGGATTAAAGTTTAGTAACTTTTTGTAGGAAAAAAAATTTGCGATTTTTTGGTATTTCTAGTTTTTTTTTTTATAGAAGGGTTGATTTAATATTAGGGTTCAAAGTTTGAAAAAGTCGCGAAATCGTAGTGAGTAGTGGGGGAGCTAAAAGTTTCAGGGGAAAGTTGAGAGGGAAATATATTGATGTCGCGCTCACTCTCGGTTGCACTCGGCCACGCTCGTTCATTCGGCTCTTAATATGTCTGTCCTTTTAAAATATATATGCCTTTCTTTTTTTCTTTCAAATTAAACTCTGAGCCGATTTTCGTTTTCGAAGCATCTGCGGCCGAAGAATAATAACAAAAGCAATTGTTTATTGTTAAATTAATATTAACAATTGGATACTAGCTTCAATAGTTGACCGATTTCGAAAATTGTTTTTTTGTTTTAAAAGGCTTGAAACGTACTATTATATAATCGAATGAAAAAAATTATCACTCAAAAAACAACGATAAAAGCAATTGTTTATTGTAAAATTATTATTAAAAATTGAATTTCTATTTTATTAATTGAGCAATTTTACCAATTTTTTTTTTTTTTTTGTTCTGAAGAGGACAAGACAAACTCCAATATTATTGAAAGAAAAAAATTTATAAAATTAAAAAAGAACAACAAAATTTATTGTCTATAAAAGATATTTATAAAAATTATATTAAATATTATTTAAAATTCTTCGTATTGAATGGGTATAAATTCATCATTATCTGAATAATAATCACGAGCTCGAATATTTCGTAACCACTCAGGACCTGCTACCCTTGATGATTCTTCATGCGATATTATTTCTGGTATTTCATCATTGTTATTATCATCATCATCATTTTCATTACCGGGATCACAAACAGGTGGTCCAGTTGATTTTTCATTACCACACTTTGATCCTTTGCATTTTTTGCAAAACTGTGTGCAAGATATTCCTGCTTTTTTGCAAGAACGAGATTTCTTACAAACCTTATTGCAACGACAATAATGCTGAAAATAAATTGTTATTAACAAATAAATATAAAGTAAATAATGACAATTAATTTTTTATAATTATTATTCGTACCGTTCTCAATAGTTCTTCTGGTGCGACTGGTATTGTTGTCAAAACAGGAACAAACAGAGAATCAACTTTTTTCCAGCCCCATTCAAGTGGATTTAAGTTGTTACCAAGCCACTTTTGAACTTGATAAAATACCCGCCTGGCATGTTG
This sequence comes from Aphidius gifuensis, assembly GCF_014905175.1. Classification (NCBI taxonomy): domain Eukaryota; kingdom Metazoa; phylum Arthropoda; class Insecta; order Hymenoptera; family Braconidae; genus Aphidius; species Aphidius gifuensis. The sequence goes on from NC_057788.1 coordinate 15,611,740, forward strand.
ATTTAATGCTGGTACTGTAGGTGGCAAAGTTTTTAAACGTGTTTCAGGATCATATGTTGTTGATGCAAATAATAAATTATATCTTAACTGATTTATGAAATCATCAGGACTATTCGATGTGCAATTTATTTTTTTTTTTGTTTACATAATAATGTATCATGAATGTTTTCGCAGCTAATTCAACATCTTGTGCCGTACTTGTTGGATTATTATAGACCTGAGCTATTGTATGAGTATCAGGGTGCTCGACCATATATTTCAAGATTGACAATTTACCCAGCTCATAAATTTGTGATGTTGTGTCACAACCACTAAAAGCATGCAAAAATAATATATATGATCTTAATTCCTTGTACACAAATTCTAAAAAGTTCATTTTCTGTTTTTAAAGTTGTTGTTTTATAAAAAAAAATTCCTTCTTCATCCTCTGGTGCAGTTCCAATAAGTAGAACAAATAAATCCGTATCATTGCCAACTACAGCAACAGGCTTTGATTTATGTTGTTTTTTTTATCTTAATTGCAGTTTCAATAATTAATGTATCAGCATCTTCTGGTGCACTTAAAACATTCATATAATTTTTCAAGTACTCTTGTAATAATTCAATAAATTTCTGCTTGTTAAAAACATTTGATAAAAAAGATTTTTGAGTACCAAACAGTAAAGTGTTCATATTAAAATCAACATCAAGAGCTACGTTCTTCTCTTTTCTCCTATACTTTTCATACGACTTTACTCCAAGATGTTCGTTCATGTATCCATCAAAAACAACAAATATTTTTTTGTTCATGAACTGATATTTATAATTTTTTTGTATAAAATTAAGGTAGCTTTGGCAAATCCTTGAGTATGTTTGACCATGAGACCAAGTGACTTGATGTAATAAGTTGCCACCATCTATTACAATGTAAGAATCATCAGGAATTTTAGTACCTGAAGAACATTGATTTGTTACATGTGTAATAGCAGAATATTCTTTAGATTTATCTGCTTTTCTCATATAGCCATCTTTATGAAAGATGGATAAAGGATATGGTGACAGTTCATAATTCAGAGCAACACGACCAAGGTCAGTTTCTGATTGAAGTGATGTACCAATTTTTTTAAATAATGCTAAAGCATCAACATTCGTGTCATCTTGGTGGTGTAAAACTGATACAGCATTTTCTAAATTATTGACACCATCCGATCTGAGTAATTTTACAGTTGACGTATTTTCATTTATCATTTTATCCATTGATTTTTTACCTATTTCAAATGCTTTGTAACAATCAATGTCTGGTGGTGCTACAATACCAGTTGATAAAGAAACCAAAGAACTTCTCGGAGCAAAAGGATCATGACTATTTAACCAGAATACAAATTTATTTGTATCTGTGTAATCTTGTTCAATACGAGAATGACGAAGGTCTTTATGTTGTTCACTTCGTGAGCTTGATATTCCAGTGAAATTTTCAACACATTCCATAACACCATACACTGATGGCATACTATTTAAATATTTTGATACGACACCATCTGTTACACCTCGTCCATGTACGAGATCAGTACCAAAAAACCTATTCAATGTTTGTTCTATTGTCATGTCAGACCAGATACCACTGAACGGTTTGTCAGTCCTGCGGATTGTAAACATGGCTTTTTCAGTGAAATTTTGATATTCATTTGGTTCCATGGTGTATTTTAATTCATCTATATCTTGAAGATATATTTAGGCACATTTAGCATAATGTAAGTGTTGAGCAGCATGGAATAATGGTAACATTTGTCTCACGGTTTCAAGGTGTAACTCCCAATTACCTATACGTGATGCTTCATAAAACTGAAACAAAATTACTAGAGCTTCAAAGTACTGGGCCCAAAGAGCAGCAGTAGGACCATTGTTTTTAAACTTGTTTAATTGTTCAAGGAAACTACGTTTCATTTTTAATAATTTGAAATTAGCTTGACAATCGACATTTTCAGGCCTTTCTTCTTGATTCCAATTTTTGAAAAATTCATGAATATCTTCTTTAAATTGTGTATGTTTATCTGGTGCTGAATGTTGACATATAATTTTACCAAGTGCAATAAATGCAATCGTATGAGCACGCATTGCTCGATCAAAAGACTGTCCAGATAACAATTTGCTTATTGCATTTTCAGCATATACAGTTGCAAATAAATCTTCAATTCCACTACCTGCCATGATGTAACCAATTGATCCCAAAAAAGACATAACCAAATGAAACATTCCCAACAACACCACAAGATTCTCCATACCATTGTCTTTTAGCCCTTCTTTTATCTCTCGAGCCTTTATGTACAAAGGTTGATCAAATGTTACAAAACACGTTTTCTGGTTTTTTTTATTTGTCTCTTTTATTGCATGAACCAGTGCAGTATGAATAGTGATTGGTTCTGATGGTTTTAGTTTAATAAAGGGCAGACAAATAATACGAGATACTTCATATGATGTCCAATTCCTGTACATCGTTTCCATATAACCTTTCCATGAAGGAATATTTTTAACTTTACCCATAAAAAAGCAGAATATGTATCTGGTAATACATCTGGTGATTTATAAATCAAATCATTAGTGTCAGTAAATTTTATTTGAGATAAACCACTACGATAAGATGGTGGTAAATACTCGGTTTTTATTTCATTGACAGCTGATAATTCATCTTCACTTGGTAATTTTTTACATTTTAATATTTTACCTTCACAAGTAATTTCACTTTCTGGTGTATATGCTGCAATTCCACCTAAATTGTGAGATGTATCTTTTCCATGCAATGTACATGTATTATGGTCTGTATTGTCAAATATGTGTTGAACAAATGCTTCACCTGTATCAATTTTAGGCGCATTTAATACACAAGATGACTCAAACAACTGAGTACTAAAATATGATGACGATATACCAAGACTTGACAGCATTTCAACGACCAATTTTGAACCTGTTTTTCTTAAAATATATGTTGATAAACCAAGGTGAAGATGAGAAATGAAAGAATGTGGTTTTATCAAGTGAATAATTGAATGAGCAAGGTGGTACAATTTTTTTTCATGACGAACAAGGCTGTCATCAGGATATATTAAATCATCTAAAAAAATAAGTAGTCCTGGTGGTATATCTTCTTTAACAGTGCTGAGAAATTTTCCTGGTGAATTATAATAGTCAATATCGTATTTTTTACTTGTAATTTTATGTCGTTATATTTCTGCTGCTGTTGATAAAATCAAAGATTGCTGATCTTCTCCCAAGTCTTTATTATCCACTACCCAATCACCACATGATTGGAAAAGATTCTCTCTTTTATAAAAATATAAAGAATCTTTACTACGTTGTGACAAGCAGTTAAAGTCATCACCATATTTTGTTTTTAATTTTTTTTGCAAAGCTTGAGTTTTAAAGAAATAATCACCCATAATTGTTTTTAAAGTTGTATATGTAACTGTTTCACCTTTATGTTTTTCTAAATGTTTACATACTTTCATAAATGCTTGGTGATAATTTTCATCATGATCAGGTGCTACAGTAAAAAGAGTTTCATAGCATTTCTGATGATATTTTTCTTCTACTTCAACAAGAGATTCAACATTATTAACTCTATTCTTTTGATCGAAAATGTCATTTAATGAATTGATAATTGACAAGAATTTGTTGTGCATAAATATACGCTGAACTTGATGACCTGATTCTAAAGTCCATATTTGGCCACATATAAAACAGTTATTTTTAAATGAAAAATCATTTTCCATATCAAACACATCATCACTCATTGATGGAGTGTCAGTTGATAAAGTTGATAAAGTTGATTCAATACTACGATGAGATGCATATACTTTTTTTACTTTGTACTGGTCCCAACAACCTACAATCATTAATTAAATAAGTTAATAATATATTAAAAAAAAAAAAATATTAAAATATTTTAAAAAGTATGTTTAGTTATTGATAAGTTGGTTTGTCATATTCATTTAGGAGAAAAAAAATATATCGTGTGATGAAAATTAATAAATTAATAAATTAATAAATAAATAAATAAATAAATAAACATTAAAGTTAAAAGTATTTAAAAAAAATAAAAAATTATTTATCTATCAACTACTATATAAATAAAATAAAATAAAAATACATCTACTCCAAAAAATGGCAAGAGGTTAGTTAAGTATAAACAAATGTACTTACTTCTATGTACATTTAACTTTGTAGATTCACGCCACTTTTTATACATGTAATCTCTTAGTTTGAGACTTTTTTCAGTGAATGATTTAACACCTTTTTCACCTAAAGTTATTAAAGAATCTGGTTTATTGGCCTTGTTAAGTTTAACACTTTGATCACAAAGCTTACACGTTTCCATATCCATTTTTATTTTTTTATTATGTATTGATAATTAAAATAAGTGTAAGTGTATGTGATAAATTGCAAGCAATTTATTGCTATCAATGATAATATTTATTTATTTATAATAATTCAAAAAAAACCAGCAAAAGATATTCAAATAACGTATGACACAAGTAATAACATTTAATACATGTATCAACAGCTGACTTTTGTATATATGTAGTTGTGTAAACATGAACAACACAAAAAAAGAAAAGCATATATATTTTAAAAGGACAGACATATTAAGAGCCGAATGAACGAGCGTGGCCGAGTGCAACCGAGAGTGAGCGCGACATCAATATATTTCCCTCTCAACTTTCCCCTGAAACTTTTAGCTCCCCCACTACTCACTACGATTTCGCGACTTTTTCAAACTTTGAACCCTAATATTAAATCAACCCTTCTATAAAAAAAAAAACTAGAAATACCAAAAAATCGCAAATTTTTTTTCCTACAAATAGTTACTAAACTTTAATCCGATAAAACTATTTTTTCTATGTGTTTTTTTTAAAATAAACTTTATTTATTTTTTTTCAACCCTTTCTCGGGGGTTAATGCGATTTTTTTTTACATATCTTTAATCAGCTCGTCACAAGGAATCTGCCCATATTTTTCATTTTTCTTGTTGAGAAATTTGGCGAACTTCGAAGTTTTTTGACTGGACTAGTAGTGAATTTAAAAAAGATCTTAGAAAATTATTCATCAATGCAATTTATGGTAAAACTTTAGAGTCTGTAAGAACTTGTAAATCAATAAAGCTTGTACAGAAATATAGTGGTAAGGGTGGAGCCAGATCTTATATCACAAAGCCAAACTTCCGTAGTCACTTAATCATTGATTATCTTGTAATAATTGAAATGAAACCAACAAGTATACTTTTTGATAAACCAATTTATCTTGGATTTTCTATATTGTTTAATTAATCATGTTATTTTGAAAAAGCAACAAAATATAAGATCTTATAAACATGAAGTAACAAAATGCTTTAATATGGTCCTGCTTTTCAGTTGCAACGTCATCAAATATAAACAACGAATTTGGTTTTGCTTCGTCAACTTGTACTACTTGATCATTATCAGAAAATTTATAATAATTTATTTCTTCAAGTGGTTCTAGTAACTTTTCTAAATATTAATATTTTGGTTGGTATAATGATTTACTATAAATATAAATATTTGCGAATCGTAAACCATTGGGATCAACAATAAAACTCATTAAAGCGTTCGTTTTACTACAATTACTTCCTCCAATTATCGCACATCTCATTGTATTTGGTAGTAAATCACCATGTCGTTTTTCTCTCAAACCATTTCCACTTTTTGATGTAATTGCCCGATTAATATTTTAAAAGTGAGTACATTAAGAATCGAGTGCAACATTACAACAGGAGCTTATGAGAATCAACAAAAAGTTCATACAATATATAACTTTTTTCCTGCTGTACCACCTGGTTATAAAATAATTGAAGTACCAGCTATTCCAATTCATTTGCCAATTACTGTGAAAACCATTGATCACTTACAACTAAAAATTGTTGATCAAAACGGTAAATTAGTGAATTTTCGTGGTAAAACAATAACTATTACGTTACATGTAAAATCATGGGAATGGGAATTTGCTTCAATTTACGCGCAATAAAACGTGGGTCATCGTATAAAAGCGACACATCATGGACACCTCCAGTCTCCAAAAATATATTTTATACAATATACACAAAAATGTTTTTGAAGCTCTTCGCGACGGTTTGTGACTCCCAACTTTTTTTTCGAAATCCCGTTGTTTTTTTTAGGCTTTATAAGTCTCTTTTATATCGTTGGTACATAAACAATTCACTGGACTCAAAAATGTCATATTGATCATTTTTTTTCTATTCTGAGTCCTTTTTAGTGTTCCGTAGGACACTTATGTTTTCGCTTTTCTGTGACTTTTTGTTATTTCGCGATAAAACGTGAAGTCCTGAATCGAATTGGCTTGTGAGATGCTTATTTTCTTTATTTTTGTTAGCCAAAAGCAATCGTCATATTTATTTCCAATTTTGGGGCCGTATTAGATTTAATATGCCCATTTACGGACATGGCCAAATTCCAAATATTGACCGATCGATTCCGGCAATGTTTTAATCGACGACGCTTCATCTGTAGACTCTACGATATTTTTTTCAAATTTTACGGTCGTTTATTTTTTTTTTTTATTCAACGATATGTAGTGCCACAAACTGTTTTTTTACAATATTTTTTGAACCACTGAACCGAATTAGTCGATGTTAAAACAAATTTAGTTTTTTTTTTCTTTCCAAAAACAGACATGATATTTTTTTTTACTTTTTGGGCCTTATTATATTTAATATGCCCATTTTTGGACATGGCCCAATTCCAAATATTGACCGATCAATTCCGGCAATGTTTTGATCGACGACGCTTCATCTGTAGACTCTACGATATTTTTTTCAAATTATTCGGTCATTTATTTTTTTTTTTATTCAACGATATGTAGTGTCACAAACTGTTTTTTTACAAAATATTTTTGTAAACAGCAAGAAAAAAAATAAAAAATCCTACGGAACACTTAAGGTGCACCTTGGGGAACTTGACTATCTTTTTTTTTATTGTACTTGGAAAATTTTTAGCCGTATATCAATTTTAATTTTCAATAATTATTTAAATACCAATCAAGAATTGCTAATGAATTATGACAAACACGTGTAATTCAATTTTCATCAAAGTATTGGTTCAACAATGTATTACCTTGTGCAATTTTTACAAAAAAAAAAAAACAAACACATGAGATTCCTTATTTCTATAAAAATAATATTTTCAGATTGTGTTCATTCTATAATTCTAGAATTGAGACTATTTTGTACATCAAACATTGGAGAAATATCGCATTCATCGATGATGGCGTAGTACCGGGCTTGATGACCACAAAAAAATGGACATAAGCTCTGACATAGACGATGTCTCTTGTATTTTCTTTTGACAGTCGCCAGACGTCTATAAAAATCTAAAATTATACTTTTATAATTAATCAATCAGACCAGGTAGAGCCATCTGAAAAGATGGCCACTTTTATCAAGAAAACCACTTGATATTTGTAATCCATGAAATCTCGTGCCTGTAATGAAAAGTAATTCACCGTTCATATTTTCAAAAGTAAAAAACATGAACTCATAAATGTCGGTCCAAAATCTCTTGTGTTTGATGTTGATGAACAATGGCAAATTTGCTGTCATGAATTTTTTATCATATAAGTGAGGAAACTGTTTGACAGTTTAGTCATTTGTTCAGAAAAATTGAACATTTTTTCAGATATACTTGATTTCCTGAGTGAAGATATTCCCCATTAACTAAAAGACTGTAATGAACAAAATATTCAAGCCTTTCATTTTTAGCTGTTATTAATACTAATCTTTGCAATATTTGAAAAGAGTACTCAAAAAACCAAGTTTAACCTAAAATATTGACTCTGGAATAATGATAATAGACTTGGCATTTTAACAACTTTAACATGAAGTTCATTTTGTTGTAAGGCCTGTCTTCGTATTGCTCGTGACCAACGTAATGCCTGGGCTTGTTCCGCATATGGATCTGTCATTTCTTTGAAACGTGGAGTTAGTTATTCTGGATAATTTTGAATTAGATAATTGTCTTTCTTTCCAATCGTTATTCTACATTCTTGAAAACCATTCCCAACCCCATTCTCTTGTTGCATGTTAAAAAATAAAACTTCTGCTTGTAAGTCGCAAATACCACATATAACATGACTCACCCATCCAAGAAACAACGATATCTATCCCTCGTTTTATCACATTCAATGTTAGTGATATATTATGCAAAAAAAAAAGGAAGTGGTTTTCCTGAGCCAAACCATAATCCTCCAACCAACAATTTTTCTCTTTTTATTACTCGATTTAATGGTAGCTCATTTATACTCAGCATAACATCAAAATAAAAATTAATTTTTATATACAAAAGCGACTCATTTTTTCATTTTTCATTAAACAAAAGATGTGGAATAATAAATATATGAATGAAAAAATTAGGCAGTTTTCTTCCGATATTTTGTAAATTTGATTTTGTAATTTTCAAAAAAGAGCCTTATTTTTTGATTCATATATTTATTATTTCACATCTTTTGTTTAATAAAAAATGAAAAAATGAGTCGCTTTTGTATATAAAAATTAATTTTTTATTTGATGTTATTTCACTTCTTTTCCTCAATAAGACGCTATTTTGGGGAACAATTGTTATTTATTTGTTTAAAAACAAAAAAAAAATCTAACACATGCCAAACCATCCGTGTATACAAAGAACCAATCCGATGTGCGTATCCGTATGTAAGTTGCGTACGCATTGAAGTGAAATAAAGATAGGAACGATGCATGTATAAAAGAGGACGGAGCGATAGACGAAGAGATCAGACCGGCAATGTTAAAGAGGGAAAGAGAACGCGACGGATTGGCTCATTTTTAAGTTTGAAGAATCTTTTTTAATAAAAACTGTGACATGGCATTTACGGTATCTATTTGATTATTTATCGGGAAAATTTGAGGGTAGGCTTATTGGATAGGAAAACATCAATATCAATAAGGAAACTATTTTTACTTTAAATTTAAAATTGATATTCAAAGAGTTATTTAACGAATAAAGAATTGTGACGTCACACACACGCAACCTATTTATATAACGAAAATCACCGGACGCGTTTCGCGCGCCTGTTTTTCTTATAACGATGCACGGAGAGAAAAAAATATTATGTTTCACTATGCTACTGTAGTATCGGTGGATGTTTTCGGATTTTTGATAAGATATAATATTTTTTTTATATTTTTTATTATTTATTTTATATATTTTAATAAAGGCACATAGTAAATTAAATCATTTGTAATTAAACTATGGAACAAGATTTTTTTTACTGAAGACATAGTCGAAAGTACTAACGAAATCTCTTTTTTTTAATAAACTGTAGATACAAAGTGCTACACGGAGAAAAATTTTCACTCAATATTACTATGGTGCCACATTACCATAGAACCATATTATGATTATTAAAAAATTTACTGTCATTTCAACGAAAAAAAACAATTGTAGTCTTGAAAAATTAAAATGTACCATAGCGATTTTGTCATGTTTTTTTTTTGCTATTCCCCGATGAAAAAATTACAACGCATAAAGAAATTTTTACAGAAACCAAATTTAAAATTTAAAATAATCCAGTCTAAAAATTACATTGCACCATAGCAAAAAATATTTTTTTCTTTTTTTGCTTTGTTTATTTCTAAATTTTACTTTGTTGTTATGGACAAGATTAAAATGATCCTCTGAAAATTTACAATGTACCATAGTAATTTTAATAACTTTCTTGGATTTCCTGTAGGTGTCACTAACAAATACAAAGCAACATATTTAAAATTACAATGGGCCATAGCAAAATTGATGAAGGACTCAGAAATGTCAACTGCCCCCACTTTTTAGTCGACTGCGCAGGCGTGACTTTGCTTATTTTCAAATTGTTAATGTAAAACAAATAATATTTCCCTTACAGATACGTTGTTGTGGCGCAGCGGATAACTTGTAGGATTCGTATCCCGATGATATGGGATTCAAATCCTAGGCTTGAAATGTTTTTTTACAATATTTTTTTACGAGCGTTTATAAACATAATAAATTTTGCGTTTGCCCATCGCAAGAATTACTATGGTACATCGCGAAAGGTCGTACGGCCAATAAGTGGCGTTTTTCATTGAAAATTGCTATGGCCTGTCTCAAAATTTAATATGATGCTCTTATGGTTGCAGCTTACTGTAACACAACGCAAAAATTGCTATGGTATTATATTTAAAAAAAATGTAAATTTTTCTCCGTGTATGTGTAAATTAATGTTTATTATGTTAGCATAGTAGAATTGACAATTGACGCTCGTTAAAATAATCATTCGGCACCTAAATTCAAACAATGTTATTCATACTACTCATCAATTTTAAGAAATACGATTCCCGATTTAATTTTTATTGTGTGTTTTATATTAATTACGATATTTGAAGCGAATTTTACTATGTTCACATGGTAAAAAATGCAGAAAGACGAAATACCAAACAAAAGCGTCAATTTTACGTTAATTCCAGTTTAGTCCCGTAGCTGAGCGGTCTAAAGCGTATCCGACACCACGTCAATACATACTTCGTCGGTTCGATCCCCGGTCAGAATGTGAAAAAAAAAAAAAAAAAAAAAACAAAACAAAAGCTTCTGCGTTAATAATACAACAGAAAAAAAATTGACAAATTTGTAAAATATTTTTTTAATCAAATATATTTTTGACTATACAACATAGTACTTTTTATTTTAAACATGGCCATTTTTACGATTGAGTATTATGATACTTACTACGTCCCAGCTAACCAGTTTCTCGTAATTTTCCAGAAATTTTCCGGAAATGGTTTCCAGTAATATGAACTAGAAAATTTCCGGAAATTTTCTGGAAATCATTACTAGATTTGTAAGAAGCCTTTCTAGATATATTTTATAAAAAATTTTCTAGAAAATTTCCGGAAATCATTTCCAGAAATGTTTATTAGAAAATTTCTAGAAAATTTCCGGAAATCATTTCCAGAAATGTTTATGAGATATTTTCTAGAAAATTTCCGGAAATTGTTTCTTATTTTTATCAACTATTTTAATGAAAAACTTTTCTTGGAATTTTCTAGTAAATTTCTGGAAATCATTTCCAGAAATGTTTATTAGATTTTTTTTAGAAAATTTCCAGAAATCATTTCCAGAAATGTTTATTAGATATTTTCTAGAAAATTTCCAGAAATCATTTCCAGAAATAATTATTAGATATTTTCTAGAAAATTTCCGGAAATCATTTCCAGAAATGTTTATTCGATATTTTCTAGAAAATTTCAGGAAATTGTTTCTCATTTTTATCAACTATTTGAATGGAAAACTTTTCTTGAAATTTTCTAGTAAATTTCTGGAAATCATTTCCAGAAATGTTTATTAGAAAAGCTACTGCTTTTTCTTGGACATTTATATTTTTAAAAAATGAATTTACATGTATGTTATTCATAAAATAAATAAAAATGTCCAAGGAAAAGCAGTAGCTAAGGAAAAGATGTAGCTAAAGGATTGAGGTTGCGGAAGAATTGTATTTTAAGCAACATTATTTCCTTGTAACATAATTCTTTGGCAACCTGAATTCCTTAGCTACTGCTTTTCCTCGGACATTTTTATTTATTTTATCGATAAAATACATGTAAATTTTTTTTTTTAAACGCAAATATCCATGGAAGAAAAAGATAGTAGCTAAAAAGGATTGAGGTTGCTTATATTTTAAAACATTATTTTCTTAACATATTGCTTAACTAATTCCTTAGCTACATCTTTTCCTTAGCTACTGCTTTTCCATGGATATTTGCATTTGAAAAAAAAATTTACATCTATTTTATCGATAAAATAAATAAAAATGTCCAAGCAGTAGCTAAAAGGAAACATGTGTAAGGATAGAGATTGATATTACAAAAAGAAATAATGTTAAAAATTAACACAGCAACCTCATCACTAACTGCTTTTCCTTAGATATTTGCATTTAACAAAAAAAAAATTTACATGTATTTTATCGATAAAATAAATAAAAATGTCCGAGAAAAAGCAGTAGCTAAGGAAAAGATGTAGCTAAGGAATTGAGGTTGCCAAAGAATTATGTTACAAGGAAATAATTCTTTAGTCACATTAATTCCTTAGCTACATCTTTTCCTCAGCTACTGCTTTTTCTTGGACATTTGTATTTTTAAAAAATAAATTTGCATGTATTTTATTTATAAAATAAATAAAAATTGTCCAAGGAAAAGCAGTTGCTAAGAAAAAGATGTAGCTAAGGAATTAATGTGGCTAAAGAATTGATGTTGCCAAAGGTTTATGTTTCAAGGAAATAATTCCTTAGTCACATTAATTCCTTAGCTACATTTTTTCCTTAGCTACTGCTTTTCCTTGGACATTTTTTATTTATTTTATAAATACAATAAATGTTAATTTATTTTTTTAAAATACAAATGTCCAAGAAAAAGCAGTGGCTAAGGAAAAGATGTAGCTAAGGAATTGAGGTTGCCAAAGAATTATGTTTCAAGGAAATAATTCCTTAGTCACATTAATTCCTTAGGTACATCTTTTCTTTAGCTACTGCTTTTCCTTGGACATTTTTTATTTATTTTATAAATAAAATACATGTAAATTTATTTTTTAAAAATACAAATGTTCAAGGAAAAGCAGTAGCTAAGGAAAAGATGTAGCTAAGGAATTGCGGTTGCCAAAGAATTATAGTTCACGGAAATAATTCCTTAGTCACATTGATTCCTTAGCTACATCTTTTCCTCAGCTACTGCTTTTTTTTGGACATTTTTCATTTATTTTATAAATAAAATGCATGTGAATTTATTTTTTAAAAATACAAATGTCCAAGGAAAAGCAGTAGCTAAGGAATTAATGTGGCTAAAGAATTAGTGTTGCCAAAAAATTATATTTTAAGGAAATAATTCCTTAGTCACATTAATTCCGTAGCTACATCTTTTCCTTAGCTACTGCTTTTCCTTGGACATTTTTCATTTATTTTATAAATAAAATACATGTAAATTTTTTTTTTAAAATACAAATGTCCAAGGAAAAGCAGTAGCTAAGGAATTAATGTGGCTAAGGAATTAGTGTTGCCAAAAAATTATATTTCAAGGAAATAATTCCTTAGTCACATTAATTCCTTAGCTACATCTTTTCCTTAGCTACTGCTTTTCCTTGGACATTTTTCATTTATTTTATAAATAAAATACATGTCAATTTATTTTTTAAAAATACAAATGTCCAAGGAAAAGCAGTAGCTAGATAATAACTAAGGAATTAATGTTGCCAAAAAATTATATTTCAAGGAAATAAATCCTTAGTCACATTAATTCCTCAGCTACATCTTTTTCTTAGCTACATCTTTTCCTTAGCTACTGCTTTTCCTTGGACATTTGTATTTTTAAAAAATAAATTTGCATGTATTTTATTCATAAAATAAATAAAAAATGTCCAAGGAAAAGCAGTAATATAAATAATGTGGCTAAAGAATTAATGTTGCCAAAGATTTATGTTTCAAGGAAATAATTCCTTAGTCACATTAATTCCTTAGCTACATTTTTTCCTTAGTTACTGCTTTTCCTTGGACATTTTTTATTTATCCTATAAATAAAATACATGTTAATTTATTTTTTAAAAATACAAATGTCCAAGAAAAAGCAGTGGCTAAGGAAAAGATGTAGCTCAGGAATTGAGGTTGCCAAAGAATTATGTTTCAAGGAAATAATTCCTTAGTCCCATTAATTCCTTAGCTACATCTTTTCCTTAGCTACTGCTTTTCCTTGGACATTTTTCATTTATTTTATAAATAAAATACATGTCAATTTATTTTTTAAAAATACAAATGTCCAAGGAAAAGCAGTAGCTAAGGAATTAATGTGGCTAAGGAATTAATGTTGCCAAAAAATTATATTTCAAGGAAATAAATCCTTAGTCACATTAATTCCTCAGCTACATCTTTTTCTTAGCTACATCTTTTCCTTAGCTACTGCTTTTCCTTGGACATTTGTATTTTTAAAAAATAAATTTGCATGTATTTTATTTATAAAATAAATAAAAAATGTCCAAGGAAAAGCAATAAGAAAAGAAGGTAATATTAATAAGAATTAATGTTGCCAAAGGTTTATGTTTCAAGGAAATAATTCCTTAGTCACATTAATTCCTTAGCTACATTTTTTCCTTAGCTACTGCTTTTCCTTGGACATTTTTTATTTATCCTATAAATAAAATACATGTTAATTTATTTTTTAAAAATACAAATGTCCAAGAAAAAGCAGTGGCTAAGGAAAAGATGTAGCTAAGGAATTGAGGTTGCCAAAGAATTATGTTTCAAGGAAATAATTCCTTAGTCACATTAATTCCTTAGCTACATCTTTACCTTAGGTACTGCTTTTCCTTGGACATTTTTCATTTATTTTATAAATAAAATACATGTCAATTTATTTTTTAAAAATACAAATGTCCAAGGAAAAGCAGTAGCTAAGGAATTAATGTGGCTAAGGAATTAATGTTGCCAAAAAATTATATTTCAAGGAAATAAATCCTTAGTCAGATTAATTCCTCAGCTACATCTTTTCCTTAGCTACTGCTTTTCCTTGGACATTTAAATTTTTAAAAAATAAATTTGCATGTATTTTATTTATAAAATAAATAAAAAATGTCCAAGGAAAAGCAGTAGCTAAGGGTATAACTAATGTGGCTAAAGAATTGATGTTGCCAAAGGTTTATGTTTCAAGGAAATAATTCCTTAGTCACATTAATTCCTTAGCTACATTTTTTCCTTAGCTACTGCTTTTCCTTGGACATTTTTTATTTATTCTATAAATAAAATACATGTTAATTTATTTTTTTAAAATACAAATGTCCAAGAAAAAGCAGTGGCTAAGAAAATAAGCTAAGGAATTGTAACAAAGAATTATGTTTCAAGGAAATATTTCCTTAGTCACATTAATTCCTTAGCTACATTTTTTCCTTAGCTACTGCTTTTCCTTGGACATTTTTTATTTATTTTATAAATAAAATACATGTTAATTTATTTTTTTTAATTACAAATGTCCAAGAAAAAGCAGTATCTAAGGAAAAGATGTAGCTAAGGAATTAATGTGACTAAGGAATTATTTCCTTGAAACATAAACTAACTTTAACGGCACAACCATAACTACATCTTTTCGCCCAGCCACTGCTTTTTCTTGGACATTTAACATTTAAAAACAAACATAACAAACACATTTATAAAATGACAAAAAATGTCCCAGCGGCAACTTCAAAATAACATGAAAAAATAGTCCAGCCTTTAGGAATTAATGTGACTAAGGAATTATTTCCTTGAAACATAATTCTTTGGCAACCTCAATTCCTTAGCTACATCTTTTCCTTAGCTACTGCTTTTCCTTAGATATTTGCATTTAAAAAAAAAAAAATTTACATGTATTTTATCGATAAAATAATAAAAAATGTCCGAGGAAAAGCAGGAAATTGCGGAAATTTTCTAGAAAATATCTAATAATTATTTCTGGAAATGATTTCTGGAAATTTTCTAGAAAATATCTAATAAACATTTCTGGAAATGATTTCTGGAAATTTTCTAAAAAAAATCTAATAAACATTTCTGGAAATGATTTCCAGAAATTTACTAGAAAATTTCAAGAAAAGTTTTCCATTAAAATAGTTGATAAAAATGAGAAACAATTTCCGGAAATTTTCTAGAAAATATCGAATAAACATTTCTGGAAATGATTTCCGGAAATTTTCTAGAAAATATCTAATAATTATTTCTGGAAATGATTTCTGGAAATTTTCTAGAAAATATTTAATAAACATTTCTGGAAATGATTTCTGAAAATTTTCTAAAAAATGTCTAATAAATATTTCTGGAAATGATTTCCAGAAATTTTCTAGAAAATTTCAAGAAAAGTTTTTCATTCAAATGGTTGATCAAAATGAGAAACAATTTCCGGAAATTTTCTAGAAAATTTCTAGTAAATATTTCCAGAAACGATTTCCGGAAATTTTCTAGAAAACATTTCCAGAAACGATTTCCAGAAAATTTCCGGAAATTTACCAGAAATGCAAACCGGAAATTTGTGGTTAGGTGGGCGTCTGATTAAAATTCTCAAACATAGTAAAACTCACTGTTTACATGATAAATGTTGCTAAATTTACCAAAACATCCACCAGTACTATAAGACATAGTAAAATCCAGTGTTTTTTTTTAGTAAAACCTAATATTTTTTTCTCTTCGTGTGAGAAAATAGTTTTTTAAAAATAATTATCACAATCATACTTTCTCTTGTTGTCATTGTTCATTGAGCTTTTTTGTAAAAATAGTAACTCACATTTATTCAATTATTTTCATGGTTATTTAGTAATAATTTAAAAAAAAAACAACACTCTGTTCACACGAATAAAAGACAATATCGAAAAGAGATAGAGTTGAAACAAAACTCATTTTTTTATGACATTTTTGTGGATGTTTAGTTTGAATATTTTTTATTTTACTATTTAGTTTTTCATGGCTGAGTAATTTCAATAACTTAATAATTCAGTTACAAAAAGAGCAAGCTATAATTATGTTTTCTTGTGTCTTTTAAAAAACCCTTCTCACAATTTACCCATAATATTTCATTCATCAAAGTCTCGATCACTTTATTTTCAATTCTTTTATTTCTGTGATACAATTGCAAATCAATTTATTAAATATTTCATTTCAAAATTACTCATGTTCATAATGAAATATTTCTAAATAGAATTTTCCCGAAATCATGATTTTTATATTCAAAAAACACCTCATGAAAAAAACCACAAAAAAAAAAAAAATGTAAATTTTATGAATTAATATGGTTAAGCTTGGGTGCCTATTTCAAAATCTTCTTTTTCAATTATTTTCTATTAATGTTGATTATTAATTTTCAAAAAAATTTCGACATTATATTTTCACGAAGAACAGATAATTTATAAAACAATAAAATTTCCGGCAACCTTTGTTGAATAAAAATTCATTTCTTTGTAACATTTTTGTGCTTACTTCAAACATTTTTCATTTTACTATTCCGTTTTCAGGGGTATGTATATTTTTGAATCATTCATTCACACATAGAGCAAATTATTATGTTCTTATGTATTTCAAAAAAACCCTTCTTTATACATATGATCCCGAGTGAAAATCTGGTCAGGCTAGCCTGATTTGACTTCAAGTCTTGATCAAGATGTTCTCCTAACACGGGAATCCTGATCAAAATTTGATAAATATGCTTGATTAAAGATAACTTGATCAAAATTGGATCAAGGAAAGCTTAACTCATCCTTATTAAGGCCAGCCTGATCAAGAATTGATAAAAATCTGATCAATTATTATACATTTCGGTACTTCTTATTTTTTCAAGAGCATTTTGATCAAGATTGGATTAAGAAAACCTTTACTCATCTTTACAACTTATCTTTATTAAGGCCAGCCTGATCAAGATATGATCAATTAATATATATTTCGGTACTTGTATCTTTTTGAAGATCACGATCGAGATTGGATCAAGAAAACCTTAACTTATCCTTAATAAGGCCGATTTGATCCAAACTTGATCAAGAATTGATCAGTTATTATATATTTCGGTACTTGTATTTTTTTATTGTTTAATTCATTAATTGTTACAATCACATTATTCTTTCACTAATAAAATGATTTTTTTTAATAAAAACGACGCTTAGCATGGCCTAAATATATAAACTCCCTAAAACCATCATGTGTATCGATTCCTTCCGTGGCCGAACGGGCCGACGCGTCCCCCTTAGTACGTACAATCTAATCTTTGTCCATCCGAAACCCGGTAGGTGCGCTTGTCAGGAAAAAAAAATTGTCTCTTTAATTACCTCTCTTTCTCTTTTTTTTTCGCTGGGTAAAAATGATTTCAATTTCCACTTGGGATATACTTCATTCATCAAGCTCTCGATTACTTTATTTTTCAATTTTTCTTAGTTCTGTGATGTAAATAAATATTTCGTCATTTAATTGTCAAAAAAATGTTTGAGAACTTCATCGAAAAAATTGCCTAGCTTAGATACATGAAAATCTTGTGAGACTAAAATATAATTTAAAATCTATTTTTTGTTCAAGCGATCTGTCAAATCTTGATTTCGAAATATATAAACAAATAAATTTACTGATTACCTTAACGACGAAAAAAAAAAATTGTGTGAGAGTGACTGAGAAGGAAAATTTGTTTATTTATTTCATTAACAACAGACAAAGAAAAAATGACAAATGACATGAAAGTGACAGAGAAAACAAAATAACCATTCAAATATTTGAAAGATCGATAACAACTGTCCTTTTTATATAAGGATTACCCGGTAACTTCTCTCGCGCTAGGAAAAAAGAGTCGAAGACCCTACCGGGTCTTTTGATAAATAGCTAAATTTGATAATTGAAGAAGGAAAAATAGAAATACCATTAGAATTTCAAGGAAAAGAAATGTTGTCTGGGTTAGATGTTAGTTTACTTAACTAACTGTCTTTTTCACAGATGAATCCATCATCTTTATAATTATTATTGTTTTTTACAACTTTTCCCGGCTTTGATTGAATATGATCATGAAAATTCTCACGGCTGTATAAAGTATTGAGTTTAATGAAATCTCGAAAAAAGCCACGCGATTTCGTCGTGGCACCACTCAATGTAACGTCGGCTACATTCTGTAAAGTTGACGATGGGTAGTGTTTTCAGAAAATTACTTGACATTTTTAACTTTATCTCGTGGTGCTCTGTGAATAACACTGGACAATATTTTTAAGGATTAATTTAAAATCAACCACGTAAAAATTATAAGGCAAACAACAACTTATTTTCTATTTCTCTCAAACATAAACACTCTACTAAACCACACTCTTACACATATATTTTATTATTTTCTACTACTAGATTCTGAAATAATTCCCGAGTTCATACACTTTTAACATTTTTTTGTTTCTGTTCACAGCAACCCTAGAAATCATCAGTGCTTTCGAAGGAATTCTGATGGGTTTGAAATCTTGTTTAATAAAAAAAAAAAAAAACTCTAAAATCCACTCGCTTGAGGCTGAGAGAATGAAAAGGCAAGCAAAACCTTACTGGCAAAAGATAAACTCTGGCAAAGTAAGTTGAGTATTAAACAAAATTTATACATTTCTTTTACTCAATTTTTTAACTGAAATTTTTTTTTACAATTTCAGAAAAAGGTAATGAAAGGTTTCGATGTTGTTCTGACGGAGTGGCGTCAATAAAAAGTTAAGTAAAATATCTCAAAATTAAGTTATTTGTGGATATCTGAAATCGCAACAGATTTTTTTTTTTTTAATCTCATGTTTCAATGAAATAATTATCTACATTGTCAATTTTTTAAAATTTTTTTTTTGTGTGGTTTATTTGAGATATTTACTGTCAAAGTTGACAACTTTAACACGCGGTATAAGCGGTACCTCATATTTTTATTAATAACTTTTTTAAAACGCAACAGAAAACGTTAAATTTCTATCAGTTTGTAGTGCTAGAAAACACATGTTACACAATGTACTCATGATGTCAATCGAGGTAAAAGTTTATAAGAATACCTTGGACTTTAAAGAATTATAAATTACGAAAATTTAACACCAAACCAAAAGTGCCAACACTTGGGATTTATTTTAAACTTACAGATCTTTTTGCCTGTCTTTTTACAATACCCTGGGGAAAAGAAAAGTTCAAGTATAATACCTCTAAATAAAAATGTGCTGGTTTCTCTTTGCAGAAAAGTATCTCATCCATCCTCATCAAGCCTCTTTCTGGTAGTTATCGAGTTATCAAGTAAGTTTTTATGAACAAAGGCCTAGATGACAATGCAGCAAAAGTGATAACAAATTCATGAAAAAAAACAAAAAATGGCGCTCTATTTTATCTTGTGACAATATTAAGAATCTCTTAATTGGAATCGAAAGCTATCGACCAATGGCTAAAAAAAGTATGTGACTTACCTGTTAAAGTCTTTGGCTACATCAATTGCTCAGAAAATAACAGGTGAAACACACTGATTCCTTAGCTATTCGCCAGCAGTAATAACTTTCAATTTGAGCCTAATACAATGTTTCCATCTCCAGTATCCTGAAAGTTATAGCATTTTTAATGAATTTTTTAACAATTTTGAAAAATTAGGCAATAAATAACTCACCGTAGAATTGGATTGAAGGCTTCGTAAGAGGCTCTAGTTTTACGTCTTAAAAAACTCTATCGCCCGCATTGTGCGTTTTTTCTGCTATCTTCAATAGTTTTTGAGAAAAAAAATAAAACTCCAAAATTTTAGAAAAATTAAAAAAAAAAAACGGATATTGAATTTTCTGTCTCAGAAACTATTAGAGATACAAAACATAAGATATTGAATAACTCAAAATAGAATTGGAATAGAGACTACGTCATAGGCTCATATTTTCTGTCTTAAAAAACTCTATCGCCCGCATCGTTTCTTTTATAATTTTATCATTAATAAACCATAAAATTATTTGAAAACCATAATTTTAATATATCTGAAAAATCAAAATAACCATATTATAACGGTATTGAAAATTTTTTTTCAAACGCGGGCCACACGCCCCAACAAACGTTACCAGGTCTTTTTTTTAATTTATTTTTGTTTCATCAAGTTCAACGAGATCATCACAATTACACGTTTTAGCCTTACATAAATATTTAATTGATTGTACATTCGCGAAATTCACTGCCACATTCACATTTAAACCACAATTCAATCCAAAATGCCAAGCAAATGGATAAGTAAATACCATAGTACCAGGTTTATAGACTACTTTAGTATAATGTATTCTGAATTCTGAATTCAGATGAGAATTTTCTAATATTTTATTTGTCAAGTTATGAAAATTGGTTCTTTTTTTTTTTAGGGAATTTTGATTTCCTATTGTTTTCGTTTTTCATCTGGACCCCCACTCCCCGAAAATTTTTTGAGTCCCTTCATCTAAATACGATAAATATGGGAAAATATCAGTGAATATGAAGGCAGAATTACTGAATATAGAGAAAAAACCGATAAATATGGAAAATATTAGTAAATATGAAGAAAAAATCACTGAATATGGAGAAAAATACGATACATATGGGAAAGTATCATTAAATATAAAGGAAAATGTCGACGAAAATCGGAAAATATCAAAGAAAAATCAGGGAATATAAAGAAAAAACGATAAATTTGGGAAAATATCAGTAAATATAAAGGAAAAATTACTGAATATAAAAAAAAAATCGCTGAATATAAAGAAAAGTCCGATAATTATGAAAAAATATCAGGGAAATATCAGTAAATATCAAGGAAAACTCACTGAATATAAAGAAAAATACGATAAATATGGAAATTATCAGTCAATATGAAAGAAAAATCACTGAATATAAAGAAAAATACGATATATATGGAAATATCAGTGAATATAAAGGAAAATGAAGAAAAAAATATGTCAATATTAAAGAAAAATCAGTAAATATAAGAAAAATTACGATAAATATAGGAACATATCGATTAAGTTCCCCCCCCCCCCTCCTCCAACCATAGTAGATCCCTTGAAAGTCCCTTAATTAATCTAAACACGATGCAATGGAAAAATATCGGGGAAACATCAGTAAACATAAAGAAAAATATAGCAAAATATCATGGAAAAATCACTGAATATAACGAAAAATATGATAAATATGAAAAAATATAAAAGAATAAATATGACTAAATTTTAATAAACTGTTGTGATATCGGTGAGTTAAGGCAAGCTGCTGATTGACGAGATGCATGAACTGAAACTCTCATTTATGCATGAATTTCACAACTGCATGTATTATCACTTACAGCTTCCTCAAAACTTTAAGATTGAATATGTCTATGCTGATATTAGTAACAAGTTGAGAACTAAAAAATAATTTGGCCCTAAAATTTAATTTTTTTACGACGAGAAAAAAAGTATTTAATTTTTTATTTATTTTTAGTTAAATAAGTTTCTTAAAAGTTATAAATCTATTCGAAAATATTATCTCTGACTGCTTAACCATACATTCTGCAAACTGGGCATCGAATAAAATTCCCTTGTTCGAATGCATTTAGACAGTCGATGCAGTCACCACATATTATTAAGTGATTTTATATTATCAACCATAAATGATATTGGTCCATCCATACAGAATTGACACGTCATTTCAACCGGTTGCATGTCTGACAAGAAATATCAGTAAATCAACATAAATATTAAATAAAAATTATGAAAAAAATTATATGTAATTAAATTAAATATTATAATAACGTTTGTTGATGATTTTCAATTTAATGATTATGTGTATTATTCATGAATTATAAAAATATTACCTGAACCCTCATTTTTATTTTCAGCAAACACTCTAGTAAAACTCAAGATTGCAACGTGAACATATCATGTTGAATCCTGGTTCCTCGGTGCAGTCTCGGCAAAAAGCAGCACAATAGCATGGCCTAGCTACCATTCCAAGAGGTCGTCCGCTGCAATGAGCACATAGGAGACGTTCGACAAGACCTTAGTTAAAATATTAAAATGATTTTTCATCCTTTTTTTTTTTTTAAATCAGATTTCGCTGATTTTTTAAATTTTGATTATTTATTTATTTAATTTGTTTTTTGAATTCGATTTCGCTAATTTGTGAAATTTTAATATTAAATAGATTCACTCACCATTTTCTCTCGATAGTTGGTGCATATGGACACCATGAATACGTAGAGTACGAATATTTTTGCATCACACAAATGTTCGATACACAGTAAAACTCTCTAGAATATAAATAAAAGTCCAAATATTTTGTTACGAATGGCTATCATTTCTAATTCAATTTTATCTAATAGCATGTTAACAGCGAGAACGACTAGTGGTAGAGTAACATACTTTTCACCTCCCACAATCGTTGAATTACTTTCAAAGTCTTTTAGAAGAACATGAACTTTGATCAGCAATGACCACTCAATTTGAAGTTTGATACGTCCTGACACCCAGTCCATAAACAGGTTAATGCTGGTTTCGTTTTGATACTAGCTGGAATCATTTAGTGAGTGCTGTTCCATCTCGTACTGACGCCTAAAATTGGTTCAAAGTATTTATTTGGTTTTGCATCACAAAAGCTTCGTAAAAGATTCTGGATATGTTCTGATATTCTGATTTTTTTAAATGTATTTCTCAACTAATTCTTTTATTCAAGGTTTCTGAAACAGAAAAAGAAATTCTGATTAGATAACCTAACAAAGCCTGGTCACAGCAAATTATCCATTTGATTGATTCACTAACCCCCATACTATTGACACACATACATATTATTAAGATATGTAACAGAAAAATATACATTTGAATACATCTCAGTAATTGTTCTTTGTTAGGATTTTGAAGCATCTTCATCTTCGGATAGAAACATTACTTTAAAAGCTGTGGGATGTGATAACTTGAGATGCTTCTTTAAACCCAATGTATTGCCACTTGTGCGTTTTATAACAGTCTTCTTTTTTTTTCTTTTCGCATTCTAAGCACAATCCAAATGGTACATTTCCTTGCATTTCGAATCGAAAATATGTTTCATATTTACTTTTGGTGGTTGTTACTATTGATGATGTGGGTGATGGTGAATCTTGGTTATTGGTATTTGGCGAGTGGATTGAACTAGCCAATGAATCCTGGATTATTCTATCTCGTTTTTGCGGAGGGCTATCAGAATCAGTGATACTATTGCGTCTTTTGCCTGCCATCGTGATAATTAAATCAAATGTAAATTTGGATTGTGTTTTTTGAAGTGAAACTTCTTTTTGGAGGGTAGTTGAAAAAAAAATTCGTCACGAAAATCGGGGACGGAAGTCAGGGACGGAAATCGGGGACGGGAATCAGGGACGGAAATAGCATAAGCAACGCCACATGAAACGTTGCATGCAACAAAGTATAGTATAGTTTGAGAGAAAGAACAAAAAAAAAGACATGCGCATTACTGAAAAAAAAACTCCAAAAAGAAATTTACAAATAATAAATTCAATATGACTGAAATAAAATAAGAATTGAATGGTCAAAATATGTAAAAAAAATAAATTAATAAAAAAAATAAAAATAATAAAATAAATTATTGAACTCGATTCAATAAAAAATAAAACAGTACAAGTCAAATCGTGAAAAACATAAAATTAATTCAATTAATAATCAATATATAAAATCAAATTAAATTAAATTGAAATCAATAATCAATGACAACTGACAAGCAATGGAAAACTCAATTTAAAAAAAAAAACAAAAAAAAAACCGTTTATTAATTATTACTTTCTAAGTAAAAGATATATAAAGTTTTCAATGCTTTCTTAATCTTTATTAATCGAGTATTATCTATACATTGTTTTTATATTTATCATGTGATAGCAGAATAATAACACTGAACAACACGAAATAAATAAAGAATCTATCAAAAACACACAGCCACATATAAATAGCATACACATACATAAACTATTCACCATACTTTTTATTTTGGCCATCCAATAGCACTAGATTTAGGGCCCTATATTATCGATGATTTAAGATTTACACATTATTTTGGAAATTCACACACTGTTTATTAGTCTTAAAGAATGTGTATTTCTTGATCGACACACTGATTCCTACTATGTCAGAACCATCATCTTTATATAAACTGAAATCGATGCGGTTGGGGGGTATATTTCTTGGAAGTGTATACACTATAACTAAAAAAATTACAGGAAAATCCTGATGCTCTATTAGCTTCAAAATCTTCACCTGTTTTAAGTACTGAACGTTCATAACAATATCGTTCTAGACAACAATAATTTATAACAAAAAAATATATATAAATACAAAATTTTATATTCATTTTTCATTATTGTATAATTTAAAATAATACAAAAAATCTACATATCACAAAGAATATCTTGAATTCCTGACATAATTACCGCATTATTTTAATATATAAATTTTACTAGTTAATATAAAATGAACAATATTATGAATACCGACCGTAATATGAATAGTTATTAGTCAATAACAACAAAAAAATCAATGAAAGAAACTTTATCACCGCAATCACTCCAAAAGAAGTTTCACTTCCCCCGCGCGTACTCGCAACACGCATAATTTTTTTTATTTTTTTTATTTTTACTGAAGTGAATCACACGTTTGCCTCAGAATGATATGACTTGATAACTTACGACCATAAAGGTTTGTAGGTTATACATGTGGTATGTTATCATATGGAGAGGGCATAACAAGTATTGTAATAGAGAGGGCCTGCATTTAATATAAAATAAAATATTAAAACTAGAAATTGCAATTGGGCTTTAAATTGTTTATAAAAAATTTTGTTCAGAAAATTCAGAAAAAATAAAAAAGTTTTATGTAAAAAAAGAATAGAATTTTTTTTTTATTCTAACATGAAATTACAGAAATAAAAAAAAATTCTGTTTTTCTTTTTACATGAAACTTTTTAAATTTCTTTTGAATTTTTTATTAAAATTTCTTAAATGCTCGTTATTGTTGTAAACAAAATTTATTATAAACAATCTCAATCTTGATAGTAGTTTTTAGTTTAAAAATATTAAACTTTTATTGAAGTCCGGAAATCCAGATTGAATTAAAAGCAGAACAGAGTCAGAAAACCTGGATCCCGTTAGCTTTAGCCAAACCTGACCAAATCTGGAAGTCAACTTCGAAAAAAAATCAAACTCCGATTCAAGTCCAGCAGTATAGATCTGATCCAGATAAAGAAAGAGTCAATAGAAAACTAGATTTAACCTACCTAAGTCATCCTAGGTTCGATTCAATTTCCACTCGGGTATAACCCATAATAAAATATCCTATCTATGTAAAATTATGATTTCTTGAATTTTGACACAGCACCATATATATCCCAGGCAGGAATTCTCAGAGTTGATGCCCGTGTCAGGCTCGTGCAAAGGTTGTGTACCAAGCCTTGGTAGCCAAGGCTCGTCTTAGGCCTGGGCCCGTTGATTTTACCCGGCCTTCCACGAGCCTTGGTAGCACATGCTTGATACAAGCTTGCCTCCGTTGATTTTCCTCGGCTTCACCCAAACCTTGGTCAAAACTTGACTTATGCATACATTTAAATTAGAAAAAAAAATATAGTAATTATATGTTTTTGATGTAAATTTCATATAAATTCTGAATAGAAATCATCAGGCTTTGACTATTGTATCAGGCTTTTGTGAGGACTATGTATTAATTCTCAATAGAACTTATTCATATAAATAAATTTTACTATGACTTTTATTAATACCCCGGTGGTTGACTTGATAAATTTATATTCAATAAAAAAATGGCACACCATCAACATCATTTGATACAACTAGATAGAAATCAAGCTCCAAAACCTTTATTTAAAATTGAAACACTACCATACCAACATGTACGTTAGGAAAAAATGAGGAAAGCCAATATCTTTCGATGTAAAAACTGTCAACGCATAAGACATGCTAGTATTAATTGTAATTTATCTAGAAGATGTGTCAAATGCTCACTAACACATGTTATTGGTAAATGTACTATCATTGACAATAATAATAAAACGTTATTAACATGTGCAAACTGTAAAGAGAAAGGTCACTTTGCATCTTATAAAGGTTGCTCATACTTCAAACACAGAAATAATTTAATAAAACAGCAAAATAAAATCCGTTAAGAAAATGCTCAATCAGCGATAAAATTAGCAAATAACTATATAACAGAAGGCAAATCATTTGCATCAAACAAACAACAAGCAAACAACTAACAAGAGTAACAACTATCAAGAAAATGAAAAATTGAAAAAAATTAGAAACTTAGAAAAAATAACGAAGTTCCCCCGCCGGGAATCGAACCCGGGTCTTTTGCTTTCCGGGCAAACGCCTTGACCACTAGACCACAGAGCTTCTTATTTTTTCTAAGTTTCATCAAGTTAACTCCGACGTCCTTCTATGCGTCAATTCCTTTTTTGACATAGAACAGAATACACCAAAAAACAACGACCAAAATAATAACACTTTCCCTGACTGGGCAACAGCATTCAAAGATAATATTTTGAAAATGCTCTTCACAGAATTTGAAAAATTACAACAACAAGTAACTATCAACATTTGAAACTAAATAAGAACAAATACTAGAACATGCCCTACAACATAAAACACGAGTAATATCATACTAAGAGATACCACAATCAGAGGAAGACAGTCATTATCAAGAAAAATAGCAGCAATCAACACCAACTCATTAATCTCATTATCAAAAATACTTGAGCTCACTTACTTCATAAACAAAAATAAATTTGACATCATTTTAATATCAGAAAGAAGTTAAATAATAAACATAAAATAACATTTCAAAATCATGATGTAATTTGTGTGATTAATATAGTTTGTGTGATTGTTTGTAATTTTATAATTAAGAAAAAATTGAAATAAATAATTCGAAACATGATCATATTCATATGCATATTTTCTCCAAGACAATTTACATTTTTTTAAATGTAAAATTCTTAACATTTTTTTGGATGTCAAAATCGTTCTACACTTTTTTAAATGTTATATTTTAACATTTTTTCAAATGTTAGTTTTTAAATGTTAATTTTTTAACATTTTTGAAGAGTTAAAATTTATCACTTAAAAAAATGTTAAATTTAACATTTAAAAAAGTGTAGACCGATTTTGACATCTAAAAAATGTTAAATTTTACATTTTTTTTTTTACTGTCTAACCCTAGCGGATGGCTCGACTCTCCAATGTAGCACTCAGTCGACAGCGAGTTGACAGCCATTCGACAGCATATACAGATTGTCCCATTTTAATTAGATAATGAATTTTTCTTAAAAAATATAGCTCAAATTGAAAAATGATTCAAGTAAAATGTGTAGGGTTTGGAGGGGGACCCATAAAAAAAAAAAAAAAAAATTCAAAAAATTCAAAATGGCGGAGTTTCAGGTATGAGCATAGTTTTTTTAAATAGATACTGTATTTTTTTTTTTGCACCAAAATGTTTTTTACTCCAAAACTAACAACTTTTATTTGAAAAATTTTTCGATAAAATCACTTTTTTTTCGGCCCGATTTTATCTGTTGATGGATTTTCCTCAAAAAAAAATGGCTTTGATTTGAAAATGATATTTGGAAAAAATGTAGCGTTTAGAAAGACAAACACGAAAAATAAAAAAAAATTTGGTAAAAAATTCGAAATGGCGGAGTGAGAACCATGGATAAAAAAAATGGACTTAGCCAAAAAATTTTATTTAGAAAAAGTGTTCATCTTGATGCGAACAATTTTTTAGTAAAAAAAAATTACACCTAACCTCAAAAAAAAAGATGTTCATACTTTAAACTCCGCCATTTTGAACTTTTTGAAAATTTTTTTTTTCTTTTCGTGTTTGTCTTCCTGAACGCTACAACTTTTCTGAATATCATTTTTAAATTTGAGCCATATTTTTTGAGGAAAATCCATCAACAGACAAAATTGGGCCGAAAAAAAAAGTGATTTTATCGAAAAACTTTTCGAATAAAAAGTGTTAGTTTTGATGTAAGAAACATTTTGGTGCAAAAAAAAAATACAGTATTGTTACGTACCAAGTTGAAAAATTAAAATTTAATTATGAAATAACAAGAAAAAGAAAGAATATGTAAAATCAAAATTAAATAACCAAATAATCATAGAATAATTAAAATAAATCAACTTGGTATTTCACGTTAAAATTAAAAATCCTCTTATTTTGTTATTCCCTACAGGGTAACGGGTTAGGAGGGAATGTGTATGATTGTAGATGTACCTTGATGTAAGAATAATCCGAAACAATGGTTGAGAGCGTGTCAATCTGGATGGTCGCCTGTTGATGTTTGTAGTCTCGAATAGTCCAAACGGTAAAATAAACTCGAAGCACAGAAAACAACACCCCGGAGAAATGTCACAGTCAATAATTTTTATATAGGATTAGGGAAGGTTAAATAACACAGGAAATAATAATTTATCACAAGAATTAATTAGTTTAAATTCACTCGAAAAATAATATTTATTTAAAACGTAAGAGTTCAATTGATTTTATTTAATTTTTATCAGATGTAATTGATTTTAATTTTAATTTTAATTTTTAATTTTTAATTTAGTTTCAATGATTTGAATAGAACGAAAGTTGTCGCAAGAGTGACGCTCCTTAATATTAAAAATAAAATTATTCCCATAAAAATTTAATTATTAGGTAGGGATGAAAAGTGGTACCATAGTTGAACCAATCGGATTTAAGGGTTCCCATGGTAGTCAGCATTTAATAATTTGCTCAAACATTTTGTTAATAATAATTTAATAATTTTAACGGATGTAAAATCTCGAGTTGCAAAGGTGACTTTGAAATGTGTTTATAAAATGATTTTAAATAAAAATTTATAATATTGTGAGAAACAAGTAAAATGATGATTTTGATTAAAAAGCATAAAAATAATTTTAGAAAATAAAAAAAAGAAAGATGTTATTTGCTGACTCGGTATCTCCATGTGTTAAATCTATTAAATT
This sequence comes from Aphidius gifuensis, assembly GCF_014905175.1. NCBI lineage: Eukaryota > Metazoa > Arthropoda > Insecta > Hymenoptera > Braconidae > Aphidius > Aphidius gifuensis. The sequence goes on from NC_057788.1 coordinate 15,641,255, forward strand.
ATTATTTTATTTATTAATTATAAATTATTTTAATACCAAGACGTAACAGTATCCATTAAAAAAAACTATGTTCATACCTAAAACTCCGCTATTTTTAATTTTTTGAATTTTTTTTGTTTTTTTTTATGGGTCCCCCTCCAAACCCTACAACTTTTACTTGAATCATTTTTCAATTTGAGCTATAATTTTCAAGAAAAATCCATTATCCAATTAAAATGGGACAGTCTGTATAAAAGGTGAGTCACGAGCGCCGGATAATCAAAATGAATTGGAAAAATATAAAATAAATATAAGATTATAATGACAACAACTTGAACTGAAGAAAACCCTGATTAGTATATGTATTTAATATTGAATGAGAGTTCAAATTATATACGGTAGAGAGGTTATGTTGACATGATTCGAATATCTACTGGAGTCAAAAAGCTGTCGAGCCTCAGACCATTCATTGGTAATTGATTCGGCCATTAAAAAAAAGTTAATACTAAACTAACTGATAAATAACAAATATTGACACATTTTTGAAATATAAAAAAAACTCAATTTTAATTGTATAATTAAAATTTAATTATAACAACAATTACAATTTTACTACACGTCTCATACTTTGATTGAACTATATTTATAAAATTAATCATGTACTTACTGTAATCTATCACTTTTTTTTAGTTAAAATCAGTTTGTTTATGATGCTGTTTCACTTTTTTTTTCTCTGTGTCACTTTGTATGTTTGTTGATGACAACAAGCATTACTAATAATTATAATCAGACACGACGTTTGATACAGAGGGCGCTGAATGTTTCCGTAGAATATATGTCACTTCTGGGGGGCTATTCTCGAATGAATACGAGTCGACTCGTTTACACGGATCGAAGTCCGTGAACGGATCTACTTGACCGACGAAATGAGATCCGTTCACGGAAGAAAGTTTGTATGAGAGTAGCAAGTTCGTCGACGAATGTAAATATTCGTCTCTCACACACTTTGAGTTGACGCATAACTTTAATTTTTATTTTAGTTTATTGTTGCTTGTTCATTTCAATTGTTGTATATCGATTTATCTATCATCATTTAAAAACAATTCAACAAAATAAAAAAATAACAGAAATATTTTCGCGCTCAACTCAAATTGTGTGAGAGACGGATATTTACATTCGTCGACGAGCTGGCTACTCTCCTCACATGAATGTGAACGGATCTCAGTTCGTCGTTCAAGTAGATCCGTTCACGGATCCGTGATCCGTGAGTCGACTCACATTCATTCGAGAATAGCCTCCCTGGGCTGGTTTTCGTCTTTGGTGTCACTCTGCTTACCCACTCTGATATATGCTTGATCGTCATCCCACCTGCCGTCAGCGGCTATGCACGCACGTTCGTATATTCCAATAAATACCAACGATATACAAGCAAATTGTTGATAAATAAATAAATCTGTGAATCATTAATAAAAATACCAAAAAATTGCATGAAACTTTTTGATGTGAAACTAATAAATAAACGTATTGCATGAAACAAAAACAAAAGAGGGATGCAACGAATATAACGCTATGAAGGTAGGATTTTTTCGAATTATATCTTCAACTTTTTTGTTTTTGTTTTGTTGTAACCATTTATCATTGAGTAAAACATACAGTTGAGCTTGCCAATGTTGATTTCGGGGTTAAGCCAAACACTTACAAACACATATAAACATGAAGCGTCCGTGACGCTTGAAAAAACCGAATTTGAACCGAACGCTAAAGAACGATCCTTCATGTTTATATGTGTTAGTCTTGACCCCGAAATTAACATTGGCAAGCTCAACTGTAATAAGTTGTTGATGTTATTGCTGGTGTTATTATTCGATCTAGTGATGCCGCGATAGACGAGAGAAGATTTAGTTCTTGTTTTTATTTTTTTTAATTTTAATATATTTTTAAACTACATATAATAAATATCTGAGCTGTTTTATATTACTTGTTTCTAATAAGATTTTTTTGGTTTAGTGATTATACTTTTTTTTTTCACTTTCATAATTTTGTATTGAGTGAAAGGCGATTGATAATATATGAGACACATTGATTTATTGCATAAATGATAATTAGACAAGTTTAATGTAAAACAGAGTATTACAGAGTAAGTGAGTGTATGTGTGTGTGTTGCTGTTACTTGTGTATTCTAACACTCCCCCTCAAGTGATCAGCTGTTGAATCTTGATGTTTATGTCTTGTATTTCACGATGTAAGACACAATTTTGATGTTTCAATTGACTTTTGATAGTTTAGTTCTACCAGATTACGTATGTCAATGTGTTTTGTTTGTGAATGGTATATTGAGTGTTGAGTAAGTTTGTGTGCTCCTCAATTGTCATTATTGATTGTTATGTTTTCTTGTTTTAACTGGTCTAATTCTTGAGAAAAACGTTTCAAATATATGGCTTCTTTTGTTGCCTCGGTTATGCCTATATAATCTGCTTATGTTGAAAAGAGTGCAACAGCTTGTTGTTTTCTAGATTCCTATGTAACTGGTCGACCAGCAAGAGTAAATACGGAGCCAGTTTGAGTTTTTCTATTTTTTATGCATCCTCCTCAGTCTGAGTCAAGGTAGCCTGTTAATTGATCTTGATTGCATTGATATGATATACCAAATGCTTGTGTTTCTTTTAGGTATCCTAAGGTGCCGCTCAGTGTTGTTTGTTGTAATTGTTGTCGAATTGGCTGAGATAATTAACTGAGTAGAATATATCTGATCTAGTACCAACAGCTAAATAATTTAGACTGCCAAATAATTCTTGATATGGATAAGTTTCTTTTGTGTTATCTGTATTATTGTCATTATTAGATGTTATGTTTGGATCCAATGGTGTTGCAACAGGTTTACACTCAGTCATGTTGAATTTTTCAAGTAGTGTTGTAATGTATGTTGAATAAGTGATTGACATTATAATTTTATTGTATGTGAATTCAATTCCTAAACAAGTTTTTGCTTGACCTAGGTCAGTTATGTAAAAATGTTTATTTGATTGTCTTTTACTTTGTTTGTTGTATTTATGTCTTTTGAAAATATCAGCATGTCATCCACGTAGCTTTGTATATATTGTAACGAGATTTTGCTAATCTCACGCTCCCGAAAATAATTAAAGGTCTAGTCTGAGGGGTTTTATCGACTAAGACGCTCATTAATACCACCAATTTGTGAGTAGCCTCGGTAATGACATCTATTTTCGCCTGAATGTCAGTGTTGACTTGGTAGACATCCGCTACGAGCGGATAATCTAGATTCCTACCCTGGCTACGTCAGGTTCGTATCCCCTACTTGACACTCCCACCGGAAAGTCACATCAGGTGTGCGCAAAGATGGTCGTATGAAGTGGGTTAAACGGAAAAGGGGATAGAGAATCCATAAAACTGGTGATCGCTTACATCTCACTGCCAGTGGTCGGCCAGCTCTCGGAGCTGACTGATGGCACCGGGACTGGTGACAGTGCCTGGTTGACTTCCGATGAAGCTAGCTGACTCCTTGGTGGAGTTGGCTGGTGACTTAGAGATGTCGGACATGCTCCTATGGAGGAGCTAGTCGATATCACTGGTGAAGCTGGCATGACTCCTTAGTGGAGTCAGCTGACTTAGATGTTGACGTCAACCGGTTTCTAGGTTGGAACTAGTTGATGTCATTGATGAGTCCAACCAAGCTCTGAATGCATGGTGCATGCTCTTGAGGGTGGTTTACCATGTCGCTATGCTGCATAGGTAGGACGTTGTATATCACTCGCTCTCTCGCTCTAGTGTGGTTACTTACTGTCAGGGTAACCTATAATCGAGTAGTCAAATGCATAGGGTGGTCCGGCGTAGGACCAGCGTCACTACGGATGGACTTTATGTTCTTGGTGCACTAGAGTAAATAGGCAATAGGAGGATATTCGGTAAAGCTTGCGAGGTACAAATATCCTCGTTCTCGTATTGACTTAGGTTATGCGAGTTAGTTAAACCAAAACTGATCACGGCAATAACCGCTGCCGAGGGGTAAGGTTATTACGCTCTCGGCCAACAGTGCCGTAACAAAGAATTTTTGCGCCCTGGGCAAAATTATATTTTGCGCCCTATTTTTATCGATATAATATATGAAAAAAAAATCATTTGTTAGGTGTACCCTGGTAGAAATAATCTCTCCTGATTTTCTCCGGATCTCTCCGGATTTTCTACGTAATTGAGACTTCCGGAGATATTTACGGAGTAATCTCCAGACTATTTCTATAATATCTCCGGATTATTTCCGGAATTTTGACTTAAAAAAACAAACACATAAAAATGGAAAAATTAATAAGAAAAAGTAGAAATAAGAGTTTACATACGAAAAATAAAAAAGAAATTTTTTCTGAAAAAATCCGGAGAAAACCCGAAAAAACTCCGGAATAATATCTCCGAAAGTCTCAATTGCGTAGAAAATCCGGCGAAATCCGTAGGAATCGGGAGATAATCTGGAGGAAATCCGGAGAGATTATTTCTACGAGGGGTGATATAGATGAAGAATGAATCATTACGAAGGCAAAACAGTTTTTGTCTTCTAGCATTGTCACTGGAAAACTTATCTATGGTGCCTCCTGTGAGGTGTTTCAATTGTTTTGTGTTTCATTTGTATTCATCTAGCATGATGTCATCGAAGTCTATTGAAGATACAATCAATTTGGCACAATGATTCTATTTTAGTATAGAAAAAATTGCAGAGAAATTAATCTAGATTATGAAATAATTTATTTGGTTGCATCTAATCCCATAAAAGTTGCCAATAGCTCTTTTTGATTAATTAATAATGGCAAATGTATCTAGGGAAAGAATGTAACCAAATATATTAATTCCTAGTCTAAATTGATTTTTTAGCAATATCTCCTATCATAAATTAAAATTATTGTCTAAAATAGCTAAAGAATTTATTTAGACTAAGAAATAATATATTTGGTTATACATTCTTTCCTCAGCAATATTTGGCAATAGCTTTTTTATTAATTAATTATGGCAAATGTTGCTAAGAAAAGGATGTGACCAAATAAAAAAATTCTTTTGGCCTATAGTCAATACAAGTAGAATAAAAATCGGTCCATTATTTAACCTGCGTTCGTGGTTAAGTCTGTTAAGGGATTTGGACGATTTTTTTCGGAATATGAGAAAGAAATGAAATTTATACAGTAGATTTTTGAAATACTAATACATTTTATGTGATTTTTTGGTAGCTGTTTGGAAGCTCGTTTTTTTTTATTAATTTTCAAAGTTGACAACTTTTAACATCGGCTCTTATGGAGAATGCGATTTTTGTCAAAAAAAAATCCATTAAAATACCAATATCTCCAATCGACAATATGACATCATGAAAAAAAACTATCGGGTTATGAAATGAGACAAAACAAAACGTATAGAAAAAAAATAAAAGAGGTTTGGATCTTAGTTTTTTTACAATTAATAATTGAAGTATAAAAAAATTGAATTTTATGAGGAATTATTGAAAAATTACTAGAGACGTCTTGCGGATGACTTCTAGAAACACAATATTTCTATGAGTGCGAAAAAGACAAAAAACAGAGAAAAAATGTTGTCTCACTCTTCGTTTTAAAAAAATCGTCCAAATCCCTTAAAGTACGATGTTAGTGATAGGTAGAATTTTAAAGTATAGAGGATCGTGTCTTGGCCGTTGTCAGAAGAAACAAAAAAAAAATTTCAATCGAAATTATTAAGTATTTTTTATTTTACGTCGTATTTTGCATTTTTAATATTGTTTTTGGACGATTGTCTCTAAACGAACAATGGCAATAATAAGGACGATTACCTTCAAATTTAAAAAGACAATCATGTTTATGTAATACCCGAATGATCATAAATGACAGTAGTCAATTTATTTCCTGAAAATAAATTTTTTTTTCAATTGTTTTAAAAAGAATATTTTTTTTCTTGTCACGCGCTTCTAAGTGCGCCCCTCTTTACACTGCGCCCTGGGCAGTTGCCCCTCTTGCCCACCCCTTGTTACGGCACTGCCGGCCAATACTGAAAACAATATACATTTTAGTAATGGCGCCCGAGTGACGTTTCGAAACCAATATGGTGAACCGCGTCCCTTTAGCATTTCTTGGTGAACTAGTTGCTACCGAAATGGCCGTTGGCGGCCATTGCTCCTGAAACTACCCCACGGTCCGTTGATTGCCGTTATGTAGTGTAATTAACTGTGATCACCCACACTTGACATGCGTACAAATTTATTACATAAATTTCTAAGCACTTAATTTTATCTCTGATATTTTATTAATTAAATAAATACGATTAATAATATACAACACAATTAATATTTCGAAGTAGTAAAAAAGTAGTCTTTATTATTCTAGCAAAATCTTACGTAATCATAATAATAATAATATTTTAATATATAGAAAAAGAGAGAGAAGATATATTTGGAGAGAGATAGAGAGATAGATGTTTCTCTGTTGTCGGCTAGGAGCTCTGAGGCCCGGCGGCCAGTCGCTACATATACTCCCCCCTTAATTTTGTAAATGAGCCTTATTTACATTTGTTTACATTGCTGACACTCGACGTTGTAAATGCCAGTTTTTGATGTGGTTATGTTGTGTTATGTTGTTTCATATAAAATAAATATTATTTTGTATGTAATAAATATTTTTTATATGTAAAATATTTCATGGACTGATGCAAGTTTGACCTTTTTGCTTGATTCTGTGTCTGGTGTCGTTTTTGTTTTTCTTTTGTAGGTTTCAAGTGATCTATCCATTGTTGACGACCATTGGTGAGGTTGGACTTCATGTTCAGCCTTATCAACAAGTTGTTCACTTGTGTTGTTCTCCGTTTTTGCCAAATACACTGGTTTCAGTTTTTCAATTGAAATGTTTTTTATGTCACCGTTTATGTCTAATTGGTATACTCTGTCAGATATTCTTTGTATCATTTTATATGGACTTTGGTAAGGTGGTTCCAGAGGTGCTCTGACATGATCACATCGAACAAACACGTGTGTACAAGTGTTTAGGTCTTCCAGTATGAACATTCTGCTTTTGATGTGATGTGCCGTTAAAGTTGGTCTAAGAGCACGCATCTACTCTCTGTGTTTCTCAATGAATATTTGTGGTTCATGTGGTGCATCAATTGTTACAAAAAACTCACCAGGTACTCTTAATGAAGTGCCAAATAATAATTCAGCTGGTGATGTTTTGATATCTTCTTTGAAACTGTTTCTCAGTCCAAGTAGAACTGTTGGTAACACGGGAATCCATGTTTTGGGAGAACGCATTAAAGCAGCTTTTAGAGTTCTGTGTAACCTTTCTATCATTCCATTGGATTGAGGATAGTACGTGGTAGTTCTGTTTTTGTTTGCTCCAATTAGTTGTGTTAATGCTTTGAATAATAATGACTCAAATTGAGTTCCCTGGTCTGATGTTATTGTTAATGGAGTACCATAATAGGTTATCCATTTGTTGTAAAGAGCATCAACAATTGTTTGAGCTGTCATGTCTTTTGATGGTACAGCTTCAGGCCATCTTGAAAAACGATCGATGATTGTGAGGCAGTATTGGTATCCTTGACAAATCGGTAGTGTGATTATATCGATATGGATGTGATTAAATCTACCATCTGGTACGTCAATATGCTGTGGTATTAATTTGTTGTGTCGTTGAATTTTTTATTGTCTTGTTGTGATACGACCACTTGGATGTGATACACTATGTATTATATTAAAAGTTGTTTCACGTAATGATTGTGGTATATATGGTCTGATTATTCCTGATCCAATGTCACAATAAATATCTATTGTTTATTGGTTCTATTGTTAATTTTTGTAGTTTCAAAGAAGTTTGATTATCCAAAATGTTATTTAATTCTTCATCGTTGGCTTGTGCTTCTTGAATTGTTGTTGCATCGAGAGTTGTTGGCATGTCGATTCTGTTAATACGTGAAAGAGCATCTGCAACCACGTTGTTTGCTCCTTTAATGTAAATTATTTTAGTGTTGAATTGTGATATATAATCCAATTGTCTCAGTTGTTGTTTGGACGCTTTTTCTGTTCAAATGCTTGTGTTAATGGCTGGTGGTCTTTGTTGATTACAAAAGGACGACATTCCAACATATGATGAAAATGTTTAACAGCTGAGAAAACACCAAGTAGTTCACGATCATAAGTGCTGTATCTCGTATAAGTATCGCTCAATTTACGTGAGGAAAAACCTATTGGTTGCCACACATTATTAATTTGTTGTTCAAGAAAAGCACCAATTGCAGTTATTGATGCATCGATATGTGCGGTACTCAGTGGTGCACTTGGTGAGAAGTAAAACATTTGTATATCTTTTGCTAAGATCTGTTTTATATTATCAAAAGCATGTTCAGCTTCAGCTGTCCATTTGATGGGTGTTTTGTTATTTTTCTTTGATTCAATTAAATATTCATTTAGATGTTTCATGAGTGTTGCAGCCTCTAGTATACTTCTTTAATAGTTAATAATTAACTATTCCCAAGAATCTTCTAAGATCCATCACTGTTAAGGCAGTATGTAAATCCCAAGGTAGGATAATTCTTTGGGTTCAAAGAAGCACCCTTGTAACGATAGCTTAAAAAAATAATAAGTGCCCTCTAATGTCTAAAATTTGTCCACTTTACTGACGCGTCTTTAGAAGTATGAGTGAGGGCGCCTCGTATTTACACACACTAATACTACTTCAGCAGATTTTCAATGCTTCGCCTGGTACTTTTTGACTGTTTTTGACCCTAAATTTTCGTCTTAAATAATTAATAACTTTTACAATTCGTGGTAGAAATCGATGATTTTTTTAAAATTATTTTTGTTATTAAAAGAAGTATAAGCTGTAGTAAAATAAAGGTTTTCTGTGAGAGCGTTTTTTCAATAGAAGTAAAAACGTGCCGATGCTTCCTATGCTTGTGTGTTAAAGTGTTAAATTGTCGTCAACTTTGACCCTAATTATCTCGGTCAAATCGTGGTAGAAAATTACAAAAAAAATTTGATAAAATAGATCTTTATTTCACTTAAAAAATAAGCCTTCTTTGATCAAAATCTGTGAGAGGGAATTTTTTTTCAATATTTTGACATACTGCCTTAATGGTTTTGGGTAGTTAATGATTTTATCAATACGTTCAAAAGTTGGTGTGTAACCTTGAGAATTTATTGTATACCCAAGAAAATCAACTTGTTGTCCAAAATTACATTTTGTTGTGTGAATTGTCAAACAGTGTTTTTTTAAGGGATTACCACCGCATATCTAGAGACCTCTTGCGTATGAAATTTAGAAACATAATATTTCTATGAGTGCGAACGAGATAAAAAAGAAGGAGAAAATCTTGTTTTCATAAAATATTCCGCCAGTAGTAAAGCTATCTGCCCATAAAATGGCTAACTCATCTCTCGCGTATATTAATTACTAAGTAATTAGCTACAAGAAAATTATCAAAAAATTTGAGCGTATGTATTATTATTTCATTAATCTGCTCAAAAAATTTCAAGGCTCTATCTGCGTTTTTGATTGGTGGTGGTAATCCCTTAATCTTTGGAATACTTATCAAAGGTGCTCTTTATGTTCTTTTCCTGTGTTTGACATTACCAGGATGTCGTCTATGTAAACGTAAACGAAATCTAGATCTCTAAATATTGAGTCTACATATTGTTGAAACGTCTGGCAAGCGTTACCCAGACCAAAACTCATTACATCATATTCAAATAACCCCCATGGAGTAATTTCTGCTGTTTTACAAATATCATCTTGATGCATTGGCACTTGGTGATATGCTTTTTCGAGATCTATTGTCGAAAAGATGGTTTTGTTGTGAAGAAGAGGAAAAAGATCTTGAATTAGTAGTGGTGGTTACCTATCTGGTGCTGTCATTGCATTCAATTTACGGTAATCACCACAAAGTCTCCATGTGCCATTCTTTTTCTTAGCCATGTGTATTGGACTTGAGTAACAGCTGTTTGATAGTCTAATTATTCCATTGTCAAGTAGATTTTGTATTTCTTTTCGTGCTGCTTGAGCTTTTTCACCGGCTAATTTGCGACATCGTTCAGTTGTGGTCCATTAGTGACAGTGTGATGTGAATAATTAGTGTTGATTGAACTGGGTTTTGTCAATGGTTTTGTGATCTCGTTAAATTGTTTTAACAAGTTACAGTATTTGGTATTTCGATTTATTGTTGAAATTCCAAATTCTGGTGTGTTTGAAATATTGCCTTTTGTTATTTGATTTGTTGTTGAGTCAACCAGACGACGAATTTTTAAATCAATTAACGAATTAAAATGAGAAAGAAAATCAGCACCGATGATGGCTGTTTTAACGTCACTAATTATAAATGACCAGTTAAACGATCTTCTTAAGCTCAATGATACTGTAATGTTCTTGTTACCATATGTTTTAATTTCAGAAGTTTGGGTTGGCTAGTTTTAATATTTTAGATAATTTAATTGAATGATCCCGATCGAAAAAGGAAGAATTGTGTCATCCCAAATATGCAGTCTAGTCTTTTGAAAATGTTGATGTTAATTAATGATTAATCCGCTTGAAACTTAAAAGTAATGTATGCACCATAGGATGCATTTTGTAATGAATCACCAAATCTACGATGATAGAAACAGGTATCATTGGTATTCCTGGTGCTTGATGTGCTTCGTGATCTGTTTGTTGGTGATTTAGAGCGAGATCTTCCATGATAAACTCGTTGTAATTGTTCAACTTTATTCGTTAATTCTTTAATTTGTTTACAAAGACTGTTCATTAATAATGTATTGTTTGTTGATACTTCTTGTAATTGTGTATCAGTGTGTTGTTGTTGATTTGACATTGCAAAAATTGATGATTTCGTATTTTGTGATAAATCATATGCTTGATCAGCCATTTGTGCTAAACGGTCAAGGTCTTCTTTTCCACTGAATAATAATAAAATACGAATTTGTTCAGGCAATCTGTCCAAGAAGAAGGTTTTTACCAGAGTTGAATTACATTCACCAGCAGCTAGGTTGTTAATATTGGCTAAGATTTCACTTGGTTTTTTACCATCTGTATTAACTCCTCTAAATACTTGTCTTAGTCTAGCCTCGGTTGTTTCAGCGAAACTTTGTAAAATTTTATCTTTCAATGTTTCGAATTTATTCACCAATGGAGGATTGTGTGCTAATTCTGATATCATCAAGAGAACGTTGCCTCCTAGGTTTACTAATACTTGAGAAAATTTTTCATCATCAGTTTCAATGCCATTTAATTGAAGTGTTGTTTCTACTTGTTTCCACCACAATCAAGGTTGTTCAATATTAAATTTAGGTAGATTGACTCGATGTTTGTGTGTATTACTTTTCTTCAACTGGGATTTGTCAATCTCTTTAATTTTCAGATGCATCAATTTTTGCCAGCAACAAAGTCCTATTGTTTATCAAATTCATTTTTAATTATTGCTCCTTGTTTGAGATTCATGGGATTCAACAAGTCACACGTACACACACAAGCACACTCAAGCTAGAATCACGGCACACGTTTTTTCATAGTTTTGTACAGTCGTAGTAAGAACACAGTCAAGCACACATTCAGTTTTTCATTTTGTTTAAACAATTAGTCCACATAAATTAATGTACACAAAATTCACATCATAAATTATCGAGTACACATAGTTTACCATTTTACAACACACAGAACACAACCAGAATCGTGATTGATAAATTAATATAATTTATAGTGTCACAGTGCCGGGTTGTGGTTAGTTTCCTATCAGAACACAAAAGAACAAAGATTGGCATTGTAACTTACAACTACAAGGTCAAAGAACACTTGTAATTATGTAATATAATAGTTTTTAAGTTATTGTGTTTTTAAATAAATGACATTAATTTTTATAAAGTGCTGAATACAATTATTGAAAATGGTATCGATACCAAAACCTATCACAAGCCATCCGAATTCTTAAACTTAAATTTAAGATAAATAAAACAATTTAGTTCACAAACACTCCTTCTTCCTCGATTTTGTCTGTTACAGCATTATCAACAGCTTGATAAATGTTTTCAATGTTTTCTTGGACCTGATAAAATTCTCTGTATAATTTATCAATTGTTTCTAGCTTAACATCAGCTTGCGTTTTGATTCTGTCAGTCTCAAAATATTTGGTAATTGCTGTTACTTTTTTTTGGATATTGTTTCTTTTTAGGGAATTTTAATTTCCTATTGTTTTCGCTTTTCTTCTGGACCCCCCCCAACCATGGTAGACACCCTCCCTAAAAAATTTTCTGAGTCCTTTAATCTCAACCATGGTAGACACCCCCCCAAAAAATTTTCTAAGTCCCTTAATCTTAACCAATACGATATATATGGAAAATATAGAAAAGTCACTGAATATAAAGAAAAAAAAAGATAAATATGGGAAAATATCAGTAAATACAAAGAAAAATATAGAAAAGTGACTAAATATAAAGAAAAAAACGAAGAATATGGGAAAATATCAGTAAATATAAAGGAGAATATAGGAAAATATCAAAGAAAAATCGGTAAATATAAAGGAAAATATAGAAAAGTGACTGAATATGAAGAAAAAAACGATAAATATGGGAAAATATCAATAAATATAAAGGAAAATATAGAAAAGTCACTGAATATAAAGAAAAAAAAGATAAATATGGGAAAATATCAGTAAATATAAAGAAAAATATAGGAAAGTGACTGAAAATAAAGAAAAAAACGATAAATATGGGAAAATATCGGTAAATATAAAGGAAAATATAGAAAAGTGACTGAATATAAAGAAAAAAACGATATATAAGAGAACATATCAATTATGCCCCCCCCAAAAAAAAATTTTCTAAGTCCCTTAATTAATCTAAACAAGATGAATATGGAAAATGAAGGAAAATATAGAAAAATAAAGAATATGTAAACGAATAAACGAAAATATAGAAAAATCACTGAATATAAAGAAAAATACGATAATTATAGGAAAATATTAGGAAAATATGAGTAAACAAAAAAGAAAAGTATAGCAAAATATCATGGAAAAATCATATTTAGCAACAAGATTTTTCAAAAAAAAGATTAAAAAAAAAATTATTAACATGATAAATTATTAAATATTCAAGTTAAACAAAATATATACGATCACTGGAGGATTAGTGAGAAAAATTGATGAACAATACCCATCAATAAATAATAAAGAAATAATGATACCAGTAGAAGCTAATATAAAATTCGATGACGATGAGGAAAATGAAAATATACCAAAAATTAATTTCAAGATTAAAAAAATACAAGAAATTGTACATCTACCAATTAAATCATTTGCAGGCAAAATAATTTTAGCGAAAATAATTTAGATATCATCGCAATCATAATAGCAATAAATAAAGTGGAATTTATATATGCAATGTCAGGACGGTTATTGAAATGAAGAACAATAACATTAGTAGACGACAGTGATTATGAAGTAAAATAAAATTTGAATGAAAAAAAGTTTGATTAAACCAAACAAAGATAATCAATTTACCAAAGGAAATATATTTTAGATTGAACTAACTTTATGGAATGAAGAGGCAGAAAAGTTCTAGGGAAAAAAGGGTGATGTGATAGCATTAAAGGAATTAAAAATAAATGAATATAAAAAAATTAAAAATATAACGACGACTTCAGCAACAACTAAAACGTTAAATCCTGATTCAACCGAGAGAAAAAAGTAAATAAAATAAATACAATCGAACTCGACAATTTTGTAATAAATATTTAACATTGACAGGCTAAAATCATAGTACGACAAAATGAACAAAAACGGAGAGTTTATAAGGCTAGAGGAAAGCGATTCTGGACATGGAGATGACCCATTAGAAGGAACAAGCAAAATGAATGAAAATTAAATAAATTTTAGTTGTAACAATAATCATTGTAACGATAGAGAATGAAATAAATTTGTAGTTACGAATTTCAATATATATTAAAGAAGAAATTAAAATTCCCCCCGCAGGGAAGGCACAGTTGCTTCAGCAACTGTATGATCATTTTTTTTTTAATAGATTTTTTATATTCTCCATTTTAACTTTTTTATATGTAAATCTCAATGTTGTAACATTCAAGTTTTATTGGTTATGTATTGAGATCACGTCGGGGTCACCAATTATGTGGTGTGATTCATTGTGATTACCAACACTTGACATGCGTACAAATTTATTACATAAACTTGTAAGCACTTAATTTTATTTATTATATTTTATTAAACAAATAAATACGATTATCAATATACAACACAATTAATAATTCGGAGTAGTAAAAAGTAGTCTTTATTGTTCTAGCAAAATCTTACGTAATCATTATAATAATAATATTTTAATATATGGCTATGCATACCAATTATGATCAACGGTTCGTGCGTCACTACCTGCGATCACTTTGAGTTTCATATATTTTGTAGCTTATATCGAGATATATGTCTGTGAATTTTTTCAGATTTTTTCTAGCTTTATTTTAGCCACTATTATATGGGGTATTTCACGATTTTGCAAAAAAAATTTTTTTATAGTCAATTTCAATTGATATTTCTTGCAACAAAAAAATTTAATGATGAATCATTTTTTATGTAAAAAAAGGTCAGCTTTTCAAAAAAAATATTTTTTTTTTTCCAAAACATTTTTAAACCATTGAAAGTTCATTTTTTTTTACTAAAAATCGATTTTTATGGAATTGCGCATACATTGATCATCTTGAAAATATTTTTCTCGAAAAGCTTAGCAAATTTTACGTAATATATGTCTTAATGTCAGTGGGATCTCCATAAAAACTCTCGCAATCATTTAAAAAACCAAAAAAAAGATGTGATTTTTCCATAGTTTTATTATATTTTAATCTTTACTAGTCTTAAAAAAGTTTTTTTACAGAAAAATTTGATGAAGTCGATACTGTTTTGACTGTCAAGGACCCTAAATTATTTAGAACAGTCGTAAAGTAGTGTAGGCCTTGAGTACCTTTTATAGTTCTAGACGACGAAGCTCTTGAATCCAATTTTTGTTTTGTTACAGAATATTCTGCGTTGTCGATATAAACAAAATTTATATTTGGCATTGCTTTAATTGCCCATTGAAATAAATCAAGAGGTGTTAAAATTTGATTTTGTTTGCCTATTTGTAATGAAGCTTTTCTCGCTTGGCGCTTGATTGAGCCAGCTAAACCATCACAGGCCCCTTTACCATGTGCGGTAGCAAGAAATTCCATTCAGCTTCAATTTTAAAATCATTTTGGTGATAGCAAAGATTGGTAAAAGCATTTTTATTCTTAAATTGTTGTGGTGCCCCATCTGAGAAGTAATGAACTTTGTTCAGATTACTATTGATTTTTTTTCTTAGCAAATTCATTAACTTTTCTTGAAAAAGATAAACTACAGCAAAATCATGCTTCAAGCATTCGGTAATACCCACAAAACTAAGATGTTTAGTTTCATTATTTTCAGAGTAACATACCACTATCGGTAATAATGTAGCCTGATCATTATTGTAATATTGCAAAATCTGATGTTACTACCATTTCATTTTCCTTCAAATTCTTTTTTAAATTTGAAAAATATTTATTTTGACATTTTGCAATGAAATCATGCTTTAAAAGCTTTTCCAATTGCTCAACGAGTAAATCAATAAATTCATCTGCAGGAGAGATCACATTCAAAATTGTGCAACGGTCAGTTGCCGTCCACTGTTTATATTCGATGTCAGTGATATCATCAGTATCGAATAGATCTTGAAAGGATTGGACCATGTTGTCACTACTGGGACAATTTTCACAAGTTCTATCGTAGCACTGTTCAGTTGGATGGTCACATATTAACTTACCGAGCAAGTTGTTATAGATTGGGGTTGATGCTTCTATTCAATTACAATCTTGGATCAATAAGTCGTATTTACATCCTAGATCAGAAAAACATAAGAACGTATAAATTTTAACAATTTTTTATAAAAAAAATAAGGATCGATTTATTTTATTAAAGTCAATCAATAATTATTACCGCTCAACATCAACTTCACGTTTTGGTGTATGATACACACACAGACTATATACGTACCACTACTGCCTGCCATCACACAATACTTTGGCCTTAATAAAGCGAATTTAGCAAATTTAACGTTAATCATTGGATATTCCATTTTGAAATTTGTAAATAATTCTCGTAAATTGCTTAGGAGCAGTCTGTTTTGAATTTTTTCACGACTTCCATCGGGTCTTTTGATGCTTTCAACATCGTTCATTCCTGGCAATATTCGTGAATTGATGTCATCTTCATAAAAATCGATTACCAGTTGTTGAATTTCTGAGCTCAACGGCTAATTTCCTGGCTTTTTCAAAGACGTCTGTTTAGTATCGTCAACTGATCCATTGAGATACTTCTTAGCGGCTAAAGCCGTTAATCGTGAACAATGAAATTCATTAGTGACCTTTGTGATGTCCCAACGACTAGGCAAAGTTGATAGCAATGCCAAACGGATAGATCTATTCAATTAAAATAAAAATTAAATAATATTATCGAAATTTACTAAAATAAAAATATGACTATTAAATAAAATAAGTGAATAAAAATTACTTGTTTTTTTCAGCATTGTAAACTTGTTTAAAATTCATCATCATTGAATCATAGTCTTCTACGATTTTTTCTGATCGCATTTTTGGTATAACGCCAAACTGTGCCTTAAATTTTTGGTTCACCCGAGAATGTATCTGTTCAAATTTTTCAGTCTGATATACCACACTGGAAATTCTAATTCAACAAAAAAATATAGTAAATAGTAATAATAATCAGAGCCGGGAAGTTCGTCTGTTATTTTAGCTTGCCGTAAATACCATGGCAACATGGTGAAATATAGTTGAAAAAAAGACGATCTGAACTCTGAATGATCTGAATGTTTTTGGCCTCTTAAAAATAGCCTCGACAGTTTAGCCATTTTTCAACTAAAATAAATGTTTTTAAATAAATAATTTCAATAGGCCATTTTTTAAGGCCATTTCTAGAAGGCCAAAAACATAAAGCCATTTTTAAGAGGCTAAAAAAAAAAATTGCCATGGTGTTTACGGCAAGCTGAAATGACAGACGAACTTCCCAGCTCTGATAATACATCCGTAATAAAAACTAAGAAATTTGTATACCTGCGGTTCTCGACTGGACTTATGTTCAAAAATTTCTCTCGTGCATGCTCGTGATGATCGACTAATGAATCACTGAAATTGCTTGTCGTTGCTGACTGTGGTGTCAAAGTCATATTTGATAGATTTGACGCTTGCGACAGAATTTCATTTTCTGATGATGGTTGGTATTGTGATATTAGTTTTCTACACCCGGAATGGTTGGTATTGTGATATTAGTTTTCTACACTATCATGGGCTGTAGGAAATTTCCATCTTTCGCTATCAGGAAATTTGCGTAAATCTTCAACACTACGGTTTTCTAGAAAAAAAATTGGTTATGTTTGGAAAATTTAATGTCCTGTAGAAAAACAAAAATACTTACGACAAGGCGTAGTGTCTTTGAATGGATCGAACCAAGATCGACAAAGTCCGTTACGCTTATTCATTGTTATATATTTTGAATTTTTTTTTTTCACGTATGAAAGAAATTAATTAAACTTTAATGAGAACACTTGTCACAAATATAACTCACGGTTGCTCGAATAAACAAAACAGCTGATTACTTACACACAAGTATTGGGGAATAAAACAGCATCGTCGCGCCTCTATGGTCGAATAAACAGAACATTTTTCTTTAAATAAAAAAATCCCTATATTTTTGTAACTAGTATAAAAAACTGGTGATAGAATATGATAGTCATTTACAGACTATGATTTTCTAAGCAGTTTATTTATGTAGAAAAACCAATAAATAAACGTTTATCGAAAATAGTCTACTAGCTTAATATAGAATTTTAGCTCGTGAAATCAGCTGATGCGCATGCGCACGTTGTGAATTGTTCAACAGGGCAACTATAAGAATCGGCAATAAAACGTCACCTGTGAACATAATTCTGAGCCTCGTTACCATAAGCAATATTAAAATTGAACTTATCATAACAATCATGTTTTTAAATAATTTTTTTATTAGGTTTTTTGCTTTTTAAATGATTGCGAGAGTTTTTATGGAGATCCCACTGACATTAAGACATATATTACGTAAAATTTGCTAAGCTTTTCGAAAAAAATATTTTCAAAATGATCAATGTATGCGCAAGTCCATAAAAATCGATTTTTAGAAAAAAAAGTGAACTTTAAATGGTTTAGAAATGTTTTGGAAAAAAAAAAATATTTTTATTGAAAAGCTGACCTTTTTTTACATAAAAAATGATTTATCATTAAATTTTTTTGTTGCAAGAAATATCAATTAAAATTGATTATAAAAAAAATTTTTTTGCAAAATCGTAAAATACCCCATAAAATAAAGCTAGGAAAAATCTGAAAAAATTCACAGACATATATCTCGATATAAGCTACAAAATATATAAAACTGAAAGTGATCGCAGGTAGTGACGCACGAACCGTTGATCATAATTGGTAGACATCGCGATATATATATATATATTATAAACGTGAATTCAGACGGTCGTGACCCTGACCCGATTTCGTTCATTTTTTTTTTCAGCTTGTTTTCAGCTCAAAAATGACGCTCATTTTTTTTCAGATTTTTTGGACATTTTTTCGACCCTTAAAAAAATAAAAAACAACAAAAATCGAAAAAAAATCGATTCCGACATTTTTTAAAATTCTGATTTTTTTTCCCTGAATTCTTAAGCTTATAAAATAAGGCTAGCCAAAATTTCAGAGTGGGATCTCAATTGGAACTTTATGGAATTTTTTTTTGAAAGTTAATTTTTTTTTTTCAGTTTTTACAAATAAATCAAAGTAATACATTACGTCCATCAATATGAATAATTCTTGTATTGTCACCTCAGTTACAAGAAGGCGTGAGTGTATTCTAAGTATTATTTTTTTATTATTTTACCTTTTTGAAAAAAAAATATAAGTATGAAAATGGCAAAAGTCACCAGAAGTAAACGCTTTTTTTGTTGAGTTTTTCGTTCCAACTGAAATCCCACTCTGAAATTTTGGCTAGCCTTATTCTATGAGCTTAAGAATTTAGGGAAAAAAAATCAGAATTTTAAAAAATGTCGGAATCGATTTTTTTCGATTTTTGTTGTTTTTTATTTTTTTAAGGGTCGAAAAAATGTCCAAAAAATCTGAAAAAAATAAGCGTCATTTTCAAGCTGAAAACAAGCTGAAAAAAAATATAAACGAAATCGGGAGGGGTCAGGGTCACGAGCGTTTGAATTCACGTGGAATGCCCCATATATATATATATATATCAATATATATATTATTAATAAAATAATTATATGTAAAACAATTGAGATTTAATTAGAAATTGATTAATAATAATAAAAAAATCGAATTAATTAATAAAAATATTTACATTTTACAATGTAAAGAATTTTTGGTGAAATTTAGATATCAAATTTTTTCATAAACTTTTTTTAATTCTGGGTCATTCTTTTTCTTACATTTTTTCACACTTATAAATTGAAATAGTTGTTATCATTAAAAATAATTCTCTCAAGATTTTTTCATGTGCCCATGCAAGGGAAAACCACATTTATTAGTTTTTTAAAATATCTTTTCTTCTATCGGGTGAAGTGTTCAATGGATTCAATAGAAACTTTGGTCGCCCCGAAAAAGTGAAAAAGACGTAGGCGTTATTTATTTATTATTATTTATTTATTACTATTTTTAAAATACAATTTATTCATTTATTATTTTTATTAGTATTATTATTATTATTATTATTATATAATCTATATTTACAATGTCGATAGATCGATGACAATAATGAATAGTCAAATCATTACTTCAAAAACATGTTATTTATTTATTTATTTATTATTATTATTCCAAATACAATCATTTATTATTATTATTATTATTTATTTATTTATTTTTTTTTTCTAAATACAAGTTATTTATCATTATTATTTATTAATTTTTTTTTTTTTTAAATACAAATCATTCATTTATTATTTAAAATTATTTTTTATTTAGCGTCGTTGGTCATATGGTCTACATAATGAGAAAGTGTTGGTCCACGATACTCCACAGGATTTAAACTGTTTGGTGCAGTGGCAGGATAAATAAGTCGTGTAACTGATCAAAATTCTTGACTAAAATATCATTATACAATAAAGGCAAACATGGGTCCATAAAGCCCGGGTCAAGTTTTGTGTTGTCTTCAGTGGATTTCTGCATTTCTTCAAATAAATGGTTCCCAACAGTCATCTGTAAATGATGCTGAAGAGTTTCTTTATGAATACGTACACCTCCAAAGTTTTTTCGTAGATATTCTATAATGCCATCCGAGTAAATATCTGCAGAATAATGAGTCAATATTTTTTGACAAGCTGCTACCCATGTTCCGAGAGAGGATAATGTCCTCAAAGTTTTTTTCATAAATAATAAACAGACATTCCCTTGTTCAAAAAGAATACCTCGTTCACGTTTATGGTCTGTGGCTGGAAAACTTATAGTTAAATCTCCAAGATGTACTGGTTGAGTGTAATTGAGTTTGAAGTCCGGTCTCGAATCGTCACCATCATAATAATATGAAAATGATCTACACATTTTCGTCAACGGTATCCATTGCGTCTCGTTATCCAAAAAAATACTTCTTTTAGTATCACTGGCTATAATTTGTATTGTAGATTTGAAATACTCGCCACTTGTCCACTCAAGACCCACACACAAAGATTTTGTATTAGATTTATTAAAAGCAGTTGTATATGGTAAAACGAGAACCCTGTCATACTGAGCCATGATGAAATAAATGACTAATAACTGATGAAATAAACTTTTTTTCAAATGCTTTTATACTTTTCTAAAAATAAGAGTGAGAGAGCTTACAGATTTTAGTAGATGTCTGTACCACGTGGTCTATCTGGGGATCCACCTTTTTTTCAACCTTTATATCGTTGAATTTTTTAACTCCAAAATAATTTGAAATATGTCTATGTCAAAAAAATCAATTATTTCAATAGTAAGAGAGTGATTAGTGCATTTCTATATTCTGGACAATCTCTATCTGATTCGACTAATAATTATTTTATCTCCCACACTAGCCTCGTTGTTAATTTTTGCGATTTTAATTACTCAATATGAGTACGGGTAATACAATTCTGAAAAAATATTATTTATATTATGAGAAATTGACATTACCTACATAACGCCCGTTTGAATATGTCCCAACACTTTTTAGATGCCTGTACTGCGCGGTCTATCTGGAGATCCAAGATCATTTTTAAGAAATGTGTTATATAGAAAATTATTTATCGTCACATAAGCAAAAATTGTTACTACTGACATTATGATTTTTGTAAATTGCTGAAAAGTTTTATGAGATTTGTAATTGTTATATTTTAAAAGAAATTGCTATTACCGACATTACTTTTTCCTACATTAGTCTAAATTATGACTCAATATACTTAGCCGGAAAAAAATTTAGTAATGGCTTAATCTGTTTCCTGCTAGATAGATCAGAGTTTGGCCAAGTTTAGTCGAAGAAAATTAGAGAAAATATCTTGTAAGTAGTTTAAAAAATTTTCAACATCAAGAAGTTTTTATTCAAAGCACATTTTTATTATCTTAGAACCAGTATACAATCTGAGTACAAATGCTTTAAACTTCAATTCAACTTTTCCGTTTATATTATTTACTTTATTATATATATATTGATATTTTAACAATTGAATATATTTATATTAAATTAGTTTGCCTATTTTACAAATATAGTGCATCTGAAGTTATAAATCTATTCGAAAATATTATCTCTGACTGCTTAACCATACATTCTGCAAACTGGGCATCGAATAAAATTCCCTTGTTCGAATGCATTTAGACAGTCGATGCAGTCACCACATATTATTAAGTGATTTTAATTATCAACCATAAATGATATTGGTCCATCCATACAGAATTGACACGTCATTTCAACCGGTTGCATGTCTGACAAGAAATATCAGTAAATTAACATAAATATTAAAATAAAAATTATGAAAAAAATTATATGTAATTAAATTAAATATTATAATAACGTTTGTTGATGATTTTCAATTTAATGATTATGTGTATTATTCATGAATTATAAAAATATTACCTGAACCCTAATTTTTATTTTCAGCAAACACTCTAGTAAAACTCAAGATTGCAACGTGAACATATCATGTTGAATCCTGGTTCCTCGGTGCAGTCTCGGCAAAAAGCAGCACAATAGCATGGCCTAGCTACCATTCCAAGAGGTCGTCCGCTGCAATGAGCACATGGGAGACGTTCGACAAGACCTTAGTTAAAATATTAAAATGATTATTCATCTATTTTTTTTTTTTAATCAGATTTCGCTGATTTTTAAAATTTTGATTACTTATTTATTTAATTTGTTTTTTGAATTCGATTTCGCTAATTTGTGAAATTTTAAAATTAAATAGATTCACTCACCATTTTCTCTCGATGGTTGGTGCATATGGACACCATGAATACGTAGAGTATGAATATTTTTGCATCACACAAATGTTCGATACACAGTAAAACTCTCTAGAATATAAATAAAAGTCCAAATATTTTGTTATGAATGGCTATCATTTCTAATTCAATTTTATCTAATAGCATGTTAACAGCAAGAACGACTAGTGGCAGAGTAACATACTTTTCACCTCCCACAATCGTTGAATTACTTTCAAAGTCTTTTAGAAGAACATGAACTTGGATCAGCAATGACCACTCAATTTGAAGTTTGATACGTCCTGACACCCAGTCCATAAACAGGTTAATGTTATTTTTACTGGCCGTAGTTTGAGAATTGAAAATAGAAACAGGTACAAGAGGCAACATCGAGAGTATCCATTATAGAAGTGAATACATATCAATAAAAAAACCAAATAATATTATTTTACTAAAGAATGAAAAAATTATTGAAGTTAAACGTATTTACTGGCAAGATAATGAACTTTTAACAAATGGAGTTGATTGGCCAATAAAAAATTTGATTTATGAATATTGATTTATATCGGAAAATCAATTATCTTGAGAACTAAAAAATCATCCATCAACTGAAATAAAAACTTTTAATTTGAATCAAGTGGAAAATAAAATGGTACGATTTGAATTGAGATTTTTTGATGTAACAGAGACTAGAATATTTGTGATTCCATTACTTCATGAGTAAAAATAAATCATCAACATAGTATACGTATAAATTATTAAAAAATTATATTCAGCAAATTCAGCTTATCCAGCAAATTGTGGAAAGAGAAAAAAATTCATAATAATAAAGTTTAAGTAGTTATGATAACATGTGAAATATAATTATCAAAAATGACATCATAATTATAACGTTGTGCATATATATACATATATATATATAACAGCAACATTTTCATTATCAGCCACTACAACAACATAAAAATTACCATAGATCATACTAACTTTAATTTAACATTCTTCATGAGTTTTTTCATGAACTAATAACTTTAAAAAACTCTTCCATTCATTCATATCTACACTATCATAATACGTGATTATTCAATTATTCACTACTAAAACTAAATTATCATGGATTAATACATTCTCATTGGGATATATTGTTTTACAGAAATATAATAATATCAAACTAAAAAAATGCAAATTTCGTGTTATATTCTGGGATTGATAATTTTGAACACAATTTGACATATTATTCAATTTGAGATTATCTAATCGACTTGTAAGTATATTGAATAATAAATATACACGTTTTTATCTACCGTTGTTTTTTTTTGCTAGTATTGTTTTTTTTTTTTTTTCAATTTTTCATAAGGATATAAATTATTTTATTTTAGAAAAAAGAAGAAATTGAACATTTTTCCTTCTTTAGATGGAGAGTCACAGTCAAAGATTACATATTGATAGTGATAAACGAAATGAATAAATTAAATATATATGAAACTGACATAAACAAGAAACAATTAGAAAATTGATAAATGCAGGTTTGAGTTTAATCACATTATTGTCATATCGCCTTGAGTCTATCACTCACTTGGTTATTAATTCTATGTTTTTTTTTGACTTATATTTTTTTTGTGTTGAAAGCACCACGTAATGTTGTTATCCGTATTTTCAATGTTATTATCAACAAGACGTAAACCATATAATTCATTTCATCCATAAAATGATTTATTATTTATTAATAATATGTTAGTATTACCTAAATCAAGTGTTTTTGATGATTTTAATTGACGTATTGTATCTGGTATTGTTGTTGAATCATTGACACTTAATGAAAAATCTTGTAAACTTGATACATTTATCTGTCAAAATAATTATAAAAAAAGAAAAATAATTTTTTAATAACAATTGCTGAACAAAATGAGTACGAGGGTTTCATAGGAAGTAAAATTGATGGTAGTGGTAGTGGTGGTGTAGTTACAGAACTATTTTGTTGTTGTTGTTGTTGTTGTTGTTGTTGTTGTTGTTGTTGTTGTTGTGATGCAGCCAATGGTACTAATGGTACTAGTATTGTACCATATAAATGACTACCACGTGATGATGTTGATTTTCAGCACCATCATCTTTATCTTCAGTTCTACTTGATGCTGAAGCTCTTAAGTTTTACTATGAAATATATTTATATTGTCAATCCTTTTGTTTTTTTCGTAACTATCCTTAGCACAAACATCATCAAAAGTAGGATAATATCAAAATTTTTTTTAAGTTTTTCAATTAACTAAGCAGCAGTATAAGCATGTAACAGTTTCAACTGCTACAATTATTTTGAATTTGATAATGCTGTATTTTCCGTAAAAATGAAAGTCAACGAGGGTACCACATCCTAACATGTCTTAAAGGAAAAAAGAAAAGAGAAAGAGAAAAAAAAAATCTGCAATGTGTTTTTACGGGGCTGTTTACACCTACACTACTGAAAAAAAAATAAAATCCAAGAACTGTTGTCACTCTTTGAAGGTCACACGCACACACACATCCACACGCCGAACACCCACACAAAAGTTGTAAGAATCACTTCACATCACGTTTACATGTTTTTTTACGTACGGTCCAGGTATTAATCCTCCCAACAACGATAATACATTTTATATAAATCGTACGAAATCAAGCTTAATTGTTTATTCAATATTTATTAATATAAATAAGAAAAATAATTTGAATTCCTGAGTGTAATAATAAGGCCACAAAGTGAAATAAGTCTTAAAAATTCTAAATAGTCGAGTGGATATGTCCAGGAAGAAAAACTGTACCGAGAAAACTTAATATATAAGTAGTTGGATGTTGAAAAAAAAAAAAATTCTAAATTCAAACTAAAATGTCGTTTCCGACCAAGTAATTACGAGTTGGTGCCAGAGTTAGTTAGAGAAGATCAGGAACCTAATTTTAACTGGAAATTATACAGTGTTATTATTTCTGGAGACGGAGGTACGTATCACATGCATTATGATAAGTGATTGATTTATAAACTCAGTCTGTTTTTTTGTGTTATTGTAATTTTCTGTATATATAACAATGAATATATAAATAAATGTTTTTTAATAGAAACATATAAAGAATTAGAAGAACATTATAAAAAAAGACCTGGTAACGTTTGTTGGGGCTGGTGGCCCGCGTGACCCATTGAAAATTGAAAATTTTCAACACTTCGGCTAGCGCCATGGTGGCCGTGTTACGCGATTTTGTAAATAAAATTATGTTTCTAAGTTTTTTTTTTTCAGGTAATAAAGTATCTAAAAAAATCGATGGAGAAAGGCTCCTGAAAATAGCTCTTCAGAATGGCTTCTCAAAATGGGAAGTTTTTTTTTTAATACAACACTTTCAATAACTTCCGATGCTCGTGGAGACTTCATATGAGGCTTAAACTCAGCGTCATTTAAAACTCTATTACGCTTAAACGGATCATGCTTGTTATTAATTTTTTTTTTAAAATAAAATTCATCAAAATCGAAAGATAAAAAAAAAAAATTTTTATTTTCTTTTTTTTCCTCAAAAAATATAAGCGATAGAAAAATAATTTTATAAACAGATGATGAGTATTTGAAGACGTATCTTTCGAACCCTAGATAAAGCCGCTGCGATTATTTTATCGAGAGTTATCGATTGAGTAACGTTACGCTAACAATAAAATAACGACGGAAACCTCGATAACCCTTGATAGAATTATAGTAGTGTTTTCGAGAAAAAAAAAAAAAACTGTTTTTCTCCATTTTTAGTTTTTCTTTTTTTTTAACTTCTAATCAAGAAGAAATTTTGCGAGTGGGTAAAAGGTATTGGAAAGACGCCTCCTGGAAGCGTATCATAACCTCACTACGATGATGCTATTCAGAGATATCGTACGTACCATTATATCCTCTAATCAAGTATTATTATTATTATTGTTAGATTAAACTATTAATTATCTTTCAATATTAGTCTGGCGTGACATGTGTAACATAACCTATGTGGCGTCGCTTTTAGTAAATTGAACATTATATTAAAAAATTTCGATTATCCATGATACATACTACAGTGTTACACTAAAATATACATAACAGCAATTAATAATTAGATTAATTGATTGTCATTAAACATTACAATTAATTTCTGATAATTCTCGTGTGTGTAATTTTTATAACCAGTGCATTGTGTGACATTTTTAAGAAGTTTCCTCATCAATATAGCTATATGAGCTATATACCAAAATATATGCCAACATCAAGTAATTAAGTACTTTAATTAATCTTTCACATCAATAATTCGTTGAATAATAGGTGTGTAATAAGTTTGTGCATTCTTTACAATTATTGCATCATTATCATGTGTACTTGGGTGTGTTGTATTAAATAGTTTTAGCAAATTGACATTAAGAAAAAAAAATTAAATAAAAAAAAAATAATAATAATAAAAACTATACTTGTTTCGAGTCAATCTTGATTCATCCAACATTCTAATTACAATCAGTGCCTAATCTGTTCTACAACGTTCTAACCATCTTTAAGACCTGGTGAACCTTGTCGTCAAGCGAACATCCTGCATTACCAACATAGATTGTGCGCTGGCCGCTGAGCAGCACTCAGTTATTTTGGCATTACTCTTATATACACCAGATGTCGCTAAATAGTAATCTCATTATCTGTTTACTAATTTGTTTACACAAATAATGTCTATTGTACGATCTCCACCTAGACGTAGCATGTCATCTGACACTAATAATGTCTCTGCACCTAACACTGGCAATCCTACTTTGAATAGAATACAACATACATCATCTGTCACAATGTCTCAAGAGTTGAATAAATTGTTGGCTGGTTCGGAAAATATTTGTAATGATCAACGTCCTCTTGGACGTCCCAGGAAAAAAAAAACTCTGCTGTCAATAATACAGTTGCTAATAATCCACCTGTCAATGATGATACACTTGAACAAATAAAATGTTTAATCGAACATCAATCAACTTCTATGGATACTAAACTAAGTACTATTGTTGATACTCTAAAAGGTTTTTCTGCATCAGTAAATAAAAAGTTTGCAGCTGTAGACAGTGAATTGCATGCTGTAAACGATAATATACAGGCATTAAATATTACGATAAATAAAAATTTATCTTGTATTACTGATAATACAGCCCAGATTACACACCTATAATATAATTTTTAAAATAAATGCTGGTATCTCTACTACTCCTACTTATTCACCTTTATCTACAACATCTTTTTCTTTCAGCTCAGTTCGTCACTCTCCAACTCATACTCAAACACTGGATTCTACAATCAACTCATTCAACGTCTGTTATCAAAATACTAGAAGTATTAAAAATAAGTCTACTGATACATACGTAAACTCTCTTGCTTGTAACTATGATATTATTCTTATTACTGAATCTTGGCAAGAACCAAATATTTCATCTTACCATTACTTTGATAGTAGTCATTTTGTTGTTTTTAGAGCTGACAGGCACATAAATTATAAATCAAGAGGTGGTGGAGTATTATGTGCTTTTAAACTGAACAAATTTAAAAATGTACATGTAATTAATATGCCTAGAAAAATCAATGAGATTATTGAAATAGATGTGCTTGGTATTCATTTAGAATATCAGGGCTCGTGTTATCGTATTATTGTAACTTACATTCCTCCTGAAATTATTAACAGTGAAAGCACTTTATTCACTAAATTTATAAATGAAGTTAATTGATAAACACTGCCACCAACCTCGAGGTTTACACAAGGTATCAACATATCCAGGCTGGTACTCGACTGCGCTGCTTACTCTTATAAAAAATAAGATTAAGTATCTAAAATTAAATAGAACTAAAAAACCATCAACAATTGATAATAGCATTAGGTCAATTACAGCTGTTATTAAATGTATAACTAAACGAGACTATTCATCGTTTAATAAGAATGTTTAGTACAACTATTGCAATAATCAAAGTTCATTCTGGAACTTTATCAATATCAAATTAGATAAATCTAGCTCAATAGGTTGTTTATTAATTGACAATAATATTGACTACAGTTTGCGTAATATAGCCAATGCATTTGCTGCTCAGTTTTCATCGGTATTTAATAATACTAATGCAGACATATCATTACGTTCTGATTTTTTCATGTGTCAATATACTTCGGGCGGCCAACAGACTTTTATATCCACTGAGGACATTGCTCGTGAAATTTTACTTATTAAAAATACCAATACATCTAGTCTTGATAATCTGCCTGGGTTCTTCATACGAACTTGCCCAGATGCACTAATCCAACCGTTTAATATTATATTTAACTTAGAACTTTCCTCAGGTACCTATCCTACCTGTTGGAAAAACTCAATTGTCAAACCGTTATTTAAATCAGGTAATCAGTTGTTAGTTACTAAATACTACAGGCAAATATTGCTTCTTCCTGTATGCTTCAAATCGTTTGAAAAATTACTCTACAATGTTATTATGTCTTACTTCTCAATTCCTATCTCGTAACCAACATGGACTCACACCCATGCGCAGTACGTGCTCTAACCTTGTAGAGTTTACGCAGTATGTTTTATCTCATTTGAACTTTACAACTTAATTAGTGTCATCGGGTCTTATTTTATTGATCACTGCTGTTATGTCTGTATTGATGGCGTATTATTATCACCGTATTCACCTACATCTGGGGTTCCACAAGGGTCGAATCTTGGGCCATTGTCATTTAACATACATTTCAATGACTTATCTGAACGACAATCTCCTTAGTCTTCTCATCCAGTGCCATGTGTAGGTGTCTAAATTTTGAGATGTTTAATAACCCAGGTCTTTGCATCACTACCTGATCAAACATGTCAGCAAAACTTAGCCACGTGGTGTAGTCACCATCGAATGTCGTGGAGTGCTGGCAGCTCATTTGTGGTGTGGACTGGTGCAGCACTACATCAACCGGTAACTTAAGAGGTAATTCGCGATGATAAATGCCTGCTGGTTAGCCAAGAGCTCCTCCGGAGACAGGGCTGTCACAAGGATTGGCGACTTTACTTTAGTAGTATCGTCCTGGTTTGATGGCCCTGGCTAACCTGGTGGACTTTGACTTTCCATGACCTTTGATATATTGAATAAAAAATTGCTCATCTGATACCATACATTATTTTACGGCAACCCTTAATTTTTCGACCAATAAACTATTACATCTGAACTATTCATTCTCTTATCAATCAGGATCACACAAAACAAATGACAAAAATAGCTGGATGTTGGATATATTACTGGATGACATGGTTTGGAACTTTTACACTTATTGTGAGCATCACGTTTAACCATTACAAACAGACAGACAACCGTGAAAAAAATCTAAATTTATCTCTCTCTCTCTTTTTTTTTTTAATGAAACTTCTTTTTGGAGGGTAGTGAGAAAAAAAAATCGTCACGAAAATCGGGGATGGAAGTAGCAAAACGGAAATTGAAACGACGTTTCACGCAACGTTGCATAGAACACAGTATACATATCGTATAGGCAATGCGGAATGAAACACAGTATACATATAGCATAGGCAACGCAATATGGAACACAGTAAGTACTGTTAATTGTAAGTATTGATGAATGATAAAATATAAAACTTATAACTACATGTTACACTGATTTTCTGACCTGCACGGCAAGAACTATCGGCCGAAGTTTACAACGAGGATTTCTCGTATAAGCACATGTACATCTCCTTTTATACATACATGCATATATGTTTGTACCTATATCAGGAGACCCGGCAGGGTCTCGCCTCAATTTTAGAACGAAAATAATATATGGAACGAACGCGAACTCTTTTACCGGGTATAAGTATTTTAAGTTTAAATTTTAAATTACTAAAATCAGGCAAGATCATATTCAAAACAGGTTTTTTTTTTTGTTTCTTATGGGAAAGAGAAGAAGAGAGAGAAAAAAATGTCCTAATAAAAATTTCGATGTCTCGAATAGTTTTCGACCAATCGATATTTTTTCGAAACATGCAAACGATTTACTTAGCCGTTAGATGTTTTACTATAGCTGTAATTATAGCTAAACAATCAATATTTATTCAAGATGTCAAATTTTTATTAGGACATTTTTTTTCTTGACGAGTTTTATCGATCACCATTATTGAATTTTAGAATCAATCGTTATTTTAATAGCTGTCCGATAAATAACCGATAAATAGCCGTTTTTTCGATAATTCAACTTGATTTTTAACCACTTTGCGCATGCGTGGGAATTTTTTTCGTATTTTTCCCGTAATTGTGAGGAAATTTCCTATAAGGAAAAAAAAAAAACCTGTTATTTGGGATATGATCTTGCCTGATTTTAGTAATTTTCACATGGAAAAAAAATTTTTTTATAATGAATCCATGATATTGGTATCCCATGATGAAATTTGGAAATTAAGCTAATCTTGTGCTCTACTATTTACAGTAAAAAAATCAGAAATTTAAAAAATGGCGAAATCGTAGTTTACTCTTGTGAAGGAGGTGTTTTTTGATTCTGGCTCGGCGGTTAATGATGGTAAAAATAAAAAAAAAATCAGAGGTACATCTGAGTCGATGATTAACTCAAAAAAAATATTTGTTTTTGAATCTGAGAAGGTGAGGGAAAAAACCCTGTGAGTTGACATAGAATGCCCCATATATATATATATATATTATTATTATATTATATTATTTCATATATATACATAATGATATAATAATTAAGTTTATAAGTAGTACTTATATATGTCCATATATAAAAATATAACAATTTTATATTAATCTCTTTCTGGAATTGTTTAATATGAACGCAAAACGTTGCAAAGAGACAGAAAAATTGTCTCTATCATCACAAATCCCTGATAAATCTGAAATGGATAATGATCCCAACAAATTGAATGTTGATTGAAATAATAAAAACGAAAAAGGTAATATTAATACTTATTCTTGAACACTTGATTCAAATTGTAATCCAAAAATAATATTAATATAATAGTTTGTCATACGTATGCTCAAAAATACAAAAACCAATCTAACTTCATTAGGCGTCGGGCTTAAATACGCCGTCCTGATTCAACTGATCGAAAACCATAGGAAAATCCTTCGAAGAAATCAAGACCATTGAGTACTAAACGTGTACGACAATATCGTGATAGATAACGTGAAAAAAAATTATAGGAAAATCCTGATGCTCTATTAGCTTCAAAATCTTCACCTGTTTCAAGTACTGAACGTTCACGACAATATCGTGCTAGACAACGGAAAAAAAATTACACGAAAATCATGATGCCATATTAGCCCTAACACCTACTATTCTATCAAGTACTGAACGTTCACAGCAATATCGTTCTAGACAACGATAATTTATAACAAAATAATTTCTAAAAATGCAAAATTTTATACTCTTTTTTTATTGTTGTATAATTTAAAATGATATAAAAAAATTACATATCACAAATTATTTTGAATTCCTCACATAATTACCGTATTATTTCAATATATAAATTTTACTAGTATATAGATATAACGCTAGGCGGCACTGAGGAAGGTTGTAAAAATTCACCTCAGTATTGTTACTGAGAAAATATTCAGTTTTCATTGATATACATTGTTTTTCAATTGATATTAATTAATAATTTATAAAGTTGAAAAGAGACTCAAGAGAAAAGAAATAAAAGTGTTTGGGTTTGTTTTTTTTTTGATTTTATTGAGTTCATTAGGTAAATTCTGTACTTACTGCATGGTTGTGTGTATGGGTGTGAGACAATTCTGTGAGCATTTCATATTTAATGATACTCTGGCTATTAACTATTTGCAATTTATATATTGTTGGTTCAGTTACTAATAAATTAGCATCATTTTTCTATGGTGTTCTATTATTTTTCTTGTATAATTAATCCATAACTTTGTACATGGAATTGGACGGCAGTATGTGAGTTTTTTTTTTATATTGATGAGTCATTGGCGTTTGTGATGATACAGCGATGAACTGTCGAGCTCTTACTGAACCACTTGATAAGTACTCTTTCACACGTGTTGGTAAAATAGGTACTAAGCCGAGGTCTATTTTAATACAATTTACTAATAATAATTGATTGGTTGATATTCCAGAGGCTAAAAAAAACATTGAAACAACAGAAAGTAATAACGGAGTCAACAATATTTATTGCTCAGGATCGTACGGTTCATCAAAGGAAACTGTATTGCAAGGTCAAATAGGAGCATCTTTAATACATCAATGTCAACTACATCGTCTAAACTAAAACTAAATAATCTATCAATTTTTTACTAAAATGCTACGTTGGCAACCAATATTGTTTCAATGATCTACGATATTTATGTCTTAACTGAAACGTGGCTAAATGGTAGTAGGTTAACAGCTAAATTCTTTGACTTGGATGTTTATGATGTTTTTAGAGTTGAACGAAGCAAGAAAATAAGACCAGTAGGTGGTGGTTAGGTTGTTGAATTGGTTAGGTCGTTGGATAATATTGATGTACCAGATCAATTAATGACTATTATTATTTCATATCTGTTAGAGCGTAAAACATTTGTTAAAATTAATGGTGGTGTATCTTAAGGTTGTATGTAAACAGAATTTCCCTCTATACGATTTTTGATTTTTTGAGTTCATATTAAAGCCAGAATAATTATCTATCTTGTTGATTTTTTTCGAAATTTTCGTGTGTTGTTTTTTTTAGATAATTGATGTCAAAGTTGACAACTTTAACACGTAGGTATAGGGACTGAACACATATTTTCTCCTGTAGCTCAAAAAGTTTCTATACGATTTTCCTTAATTTACGATCAGCTTGTAGTTTATTATAATACGGATTTTTTAAGCCCTTAACGATCAATTTCGTCTGTTGATTTTAAAAGATATTACATTGTCAAAATCAAAATTTTCTATCATTAGCGGTCATTCTCTCTCTTTTATTCGTCGTGCTGTCTCATGTTTCTTGGCTATGGTAGTATGTGTGTGCCTATCCAGATGGAATACAGATACACATACTACCAACAACGTGCCAGTATAGTAAACAGAAATTGGATATGGGGGAACTACAAATATTTTGTATAACCGTACATACATGCGCACCCTCTCGGGCCCAAACTTTGTCCACCGATGGGATTTACATACAACCTTAATACTTTAAGCCTACGTCAAGGATTCTTTAAGGTTCGAACCTGGACCCCTTACTATATTTAGTTTTCGTAAATGAAATTATAGTTCAAATGAATTGTGAAATCATATTATTTGCTGATGATTTATCTAGAATGATAGATAATAGAGATAATGCGAAAATTCATCTAGAAATTAAGAATGGTAGTGATGTGTTAACTTTACAAAATTCAATTAATTATTTTAAATTACTTTGTGATAAAAAAAAGATAAAAATTAATGAGAGTTGTTTACGAGAAAAGGGAATTATATTTTGTATGATTATAAACTAAATGGTATAGTATTGAAAACATCAACAATTAAAAAAGATTTTAGAATCACGTTTGATTCAAAGCTTACATTTAAGGTGCATATAGGTTATGAAAGCAGTGAGAGTTTTAGGATGTATTATCAGACGGTAGGGAAATTTTCATGATACTTTAATAATAAAGTCACTGTATAATAATCGTGTGTTACCAATTACTGATCATGGTATAGTTGTTTGGAGTCCAATCACGAAGCAGTTAATATATATAATAGAAAAAATACAAAGAAAGTTTATCAGACAATATTCTTGGTTTCAATATCATGAAGGTTTTCCACAAGGTTCAGATAATGCATTCATGTGTAATAGGTATAATTCCTTTAGAGAAAAAAAGAGAATTTATTATTATTATTTGTCTCAATTTAGTCAATAGTCACTGATTATATTGGATTGCTCAATCTTCTAAATATTCAAGTACCACAATTAGGCGCACTTTAGGCGCGGGTTGGGTATGGAGTAAAAAGAAAAAACATAGAATTTAGACGTCAGATCTGGTAACGGATCTGGGCAGGAATCCATTTTCTGTCAGTTTACATTGCGCTTTGCAGCGCCATGGTAATTGGTCGGCAGCCGTTACCATCAGGCGTTCTGTAGTATAGATGAATTTAAATGCGAATATTTACATATTTATTTATTTATTATTATATATATGCCGTTATATATATTAATATACAAGTATTTTATTTGTATTTATTGGTTACGCTTACATTTGTTAGGTGATTATTATTATCATTACAATTACGAAAAACAAAAAAAAAAAAAATATGTTTCTTTTTTCCTTTTTCATCCTATGGTCCCTCACGTTTTCTAAAAAAGGGTCTTTCAATAAAAACATCAGCCAGCACATTGTCATATGCACTTGTTATATTCATAAATAATGTAATAACTATTTTATTCTGTTCGAATGCTCTTGTTATTTCAGATGTTAATATTGTCAGATTATCTATACATGATTTAATTCTTCTAAAACCAAACTGAGTGTTAGATAATATTCTATTGTATTCCAGCGACCATGAAATTCTTGTGTGAATCATTTTTTCTAAGATCAAAATAAAGGACAAAATAATTTAAGCTTGTACAGGAAGTGCTTCAATTATAACATAGTTTACTTTA
Organism: Aphidius gifuensis; assembly: GCF_014905175.1. NCBI lineage: Eukaryota > Metazoa > Arthropoda > Insecta > Hymenoptera > Braconidae > Aphidius > Aphidius gifuensis. Next base: position 15,676,337 of record NC_057788.1, read on the forward strand.
TCTAGCCCAGGACTTGCTTTTGCTCTCACATTTTCAATAGCATAGTTCAGTTCATTTATATTGTATTCTTGGTCCAAGAAAATATCTTGAGCATGATCATTGATATTAGGCTTTTAAACCACTGTTTGATTTTGTGGACATAATTTTTTGAATGTTTTTTTGGCAGATTCTACTTTTTCATGACTGTATTCATGGCTTGTATCTGTACCATTAATTTTATTCTTGAATTTTTTAATTGTCTTTTATATATATCCAGGATCTGTGAATTTATTTAAGCCTTCACAAAACTCTATGAATTTTTCTTTTTTCTAGATATATATTTGGCTTCACTAGCTACTATTCTATATTTAATGAAGTATTCTTGTGAACTTATCATGTTTCATTATTTCTATGATGCTAATCTGAGTCTAACCATTTTATCACACTGCTCATCCCACCAGGGACATGGTTTTTTCTTGTCTTTATTTTAGTTGTGGTATACACTATTATTTTTAATATTTTGCATAATGTTATTATTATTATTTTTTTCATTTCACTTGCTTGGTGTAGCTTTACTCAGACTTTCCTCAATAATGTTTATGAACCTTGAGTAACGAACTTTAAGCCACCTCTAATACCCCCCTCAATAAACAATAATTTATCAGCATCTATTAATAATTCCAACTCAATCTCTGTATATTTTCACATTGCTTTAAAACTCAACCCTGGGAGAGTGTAATAATGAGCTGGATTTAAATCATAGGTTTTCAAAAAAAAATATCTAAAATTTTCAAATATATCAGCTAAAAGAAGAACATCTGTACGTAGATATAAATCTGAGTATTCTCCCAGATTTTTCAATTTAAATACTCTCCATACGTTGCAAGCATGAGCATAATCATCATCACTCACATGCTCTTCATTAAGTTGAGAATAAAAATCAAGTTTTGAGGACAATTGTTCTTCATCAAATTTTTCCCAACAATCAATATAATCATATGGAAATATACCTTTTTTTGTTATTAACAGAGCCGGGAAGTTCGTCTGTTATTTCAGCTTGCCGTAAATACCATGGCAACATAGTGAAATATAGTTTAAAAAAAAGACGATCTGAACCTCGTACATGGAAAAAATGGCCCCAAAAAATGGCCTTATTTTTTCTGGCCTCTTAAAAATGGCCCTTTAAAATGGCCTTATATTTTTGGCCTCTTAAAAATGGCCTCAAAAAACGGCCTTATTTTTTTTTGGCTTCTTAAAACCGGCTTTAAAAAATGGCCTTATGTTTTTGGCCTCTTTTGGCCATTTTTTAAGGTCATTTTTAAGAGGCCAAAAATAAAAGACCATTTTAAAGGGCCATTTTTAAGAGGCCAAAAAAAAAAAGGCCATTTTTTCCATGTACGAGGTTCAGATCGTCTTTTTTTAAAACTATATTTCACCATGTTGCCATGGTATTTACGGCAAGCTGAAATAACAGACGAACTTCCCGGCTCTGGTTATTAATTTAAATTGTTCCAAATTTTCACAATAACTACGACTTATACTTTTATCATTATCCTCTAATTCATTCGCCAGTATACTTATTGAGCTGGCCATGAATTTATAAGTCTATAAAACGTTATTTAATCCTAGTACCTTTAACACGTTTAGTGAAGCTTATGTAACTTTTCTTATTTGAAGCCAAAAGATCAATATCACCTGAAAATTGTTTTTTCAATGCTTCAATTATGAAATGGCTATCATAATTACTGAGACCATGAAACACAGCTATTATGCAAGATGTCTGATAATTAAGGTTGCATCTGAAATAATAAATTTTTATTTTCAAATAAATAATTTAAAAAATAAAAAAAAAACGGAAAAAATCGGAGAAAAATTAAAAAATTTGAAAATTTAAAAAATTAATTAGAGTAATTATACATACGCAACATGGGCCGGTCCCCGATACACCCCGCTGAGATGACAGTGATCACGTGCCTCAATGTTTTCCGCTGTGAACAATTTTTTACATATATGGCATTTTGTTGCATTAAAAAATTGCAATTCTTCATCAAAAGTAAGATTCATCGGTTTGATATTTTCTAGTATATTATCAACATTCTGTGACAGCTCTCCAAGTTCTTTAATAAACCATGCAATGCACTTTTTATCTCTTTTTAATTTAAATTTAGAGAGCGTATTATCATGAGAACATTTAACATAATATGCTACACTGTTTGGAATATGTTTTTGTTTAATTGTTTTTTTCAATGAATTATTAGAATTATCTGTCACTTTTCCTAATATACTTTCCAGGTCAGCATATACTACATAAGGCACTCGAAGCTGGTATTTGTAATTTTTAAACTTTAAAATATTGTTTTTTTCTGTTGGCATCTCCATTGCATATTGGTTCTTTTCTCTACATGCAGGATTATGGGAATCAATTGATTTTTGGGAATGGAAATATGATAAACAACGATCACATATAAATTTTTTACCATTATATGCTGAAACTTGTGCACTAGTTAACCTAGATGAATTTTTAATGTAGGCAAAGTGATGGTTTGAGAATTCACTAAGTTTTCTTTTATTTGTGATATTATTAAAATCATATTCATCATAATCTTCATCATCTTCTTCTTCTTCTTCATTTGCTGATTCATCTTGGAACCCATCAACTTTTTTCGCAGGCTTTTCAATAATTAAAAGATAAATTGTTGGATGATTGGATGCATCATTATTACCCAAATAATATGGAACAATCCTTTCTTGACCTCTGTTTTTTTTTTCTTATTTGTACCATTTGAATAATCAACCTCTTTCATCATTAGATTCATCATCTAAATCATCAGTATTATCAATGCCATATACATTTATTTTTAAATTGTTATTTCTTTAGATTGTTCAATTTTACACCAACTCATTGGAAATGTTATTCCATCTAGATTTAAATCATTCTTGTATTTTTCTAATGAGGTGACTCTGTTTGGATGTGAAACGTTGTGCAAGGCAGCTAACACACTTCCAATAAAGCAATAATTATCTTTATAATTTATAACGTTTACAACTGATTTTGTTTTTATAATCCAATCAGGCATTTCAATAAAAGTTGATGAACCACCACGTAAAGGTACATAGTCGTTTATATTTATTTCCAGATGTAGAATTTCATGCAAGGTCCAGCCTGAACCACGCATTTCTTCCTCTTCCAAATCAGCCTCAAGTATCTCAAAGTTATTTGATAAAACATCGTCAAGATTTGATGATTGCAATATTTTCATACATACATCACTAAAATATTTCGTCTCAATTTCTATTTCTTCTTGTTTAACAATTTGAAAATTACAAGCCAAAATTGTATTAAGTTTAATGGCGCTCTTTTTGCTTAATTCATTCTCTAAACGATCAATCAACATCGCTTTTGCATCTTCAAGAAATAAATCTAAATTTTTATGTAATATATTAATAATCATTCCAGTTCGCATTCGATTTTTGAAAGCACTTTCTAAGTCACTCCATTGGATTCTTGCATCAACATTGTTTTGGTGTATTGTAGACTCATCAACCATACGCCTTTTTTCTGCAAATACTCTGATTTACATTTCCAAGTAGTCAACAATGCAACTGTTGCACCAGTCATTTTCTTTCTAGATCCTGTGAGACCACCTAATGATCTATTGTAACGTCTTATGTAATCTTGAATTTCGCAAATGTTCTTTACAATTCCCAAAGCGTTCGGATTTTCTTTAAGCTTTGAGTCCAACCTCAAACTTAACCCTAAATTATTCTGGAACTTTATAAACGCAAAAAAAAAATCAATTCTCGACAATAAACTGTCTGCTAATTAATGATAATGTAATTTATGATTCATCAACTATCTCAAACTTATTTGCTTCTCACTTTGCTGAAGTATTTACTATTAATAATAATGTTGATAATAATGGTAATATAGGTACTCTCAGTAACAAAAGCAATAATTATAATAGTATGTCAATTGATAATAGTAATAACTATTCCAGCTTTGATCGGCTTATGTCTACTTACTCAAATAATAATTACCTCAAACACATTACCCTTGATGACATCGCTCGTGCAATTCTAAAAGTAAAAAATAGTAACTCATCTGGCCTTGATAATTTGTCTGGTGCTGTTATTAAGATCTGCCCTGATGCTCTTATTCTACCTCTACACTATATTTTTAACAAGTCATTGTCGACTGGTGTCTATCCATCAATCTGGAAACAGTCTCTGGTTAAACCTCTGTATAAAAAAGGTAATCTCTACTCGCCTCTAACTACGGACAAATATCACTTCTTCCTGTATGTTCTAAACTATTTGAAAAAATACTCTACAAGGCTATCATGTCTTATTTTTCACCTTTTTTATCTCGTTATCAACATGGCTTCACACCTATGCGAAGTACATGCACTAACCTTGTAGAGTTTACACAATTTGTCTCTAGTCATTTAAATAATAACGTACAGGTTGATGTGATATATACCAATATGACTAAGGCGTTTGACAGGATTAACTGGTTAACACTCGTATCTAAATTATTATTGATTAATCTACCTTATTAACTTGATCTGGTCATATCTTGTCGATCGCCTTTGTTATGTATTCATCAATGGCATTCTTTCAGCACCCTACTCACCAACATCTGGGGTCCCCCAAGGATCCAATCTGGGTCCCCTACGCTTCAACATCTATATCAACGACTTATCTGAACGTCTTTCCTGTTTCTCACTACTATACGCAGATGATGTTAAGTTATTTTTGCCAATTAAATCTGCTCATGACTGCCAACACTTGCAAAAAAACCTACAAATATTTGTAAAATGGTGCACGTTCAACAGTCTTGAAGTTAATGTTGCTAAATGCACTACCATGTCATATAGTAAATCTACTCATCCACTCATATTCAATTACAGTATTCAGGGAATAATACTAACTCGCTCTTGTATTACTACTGACCTTGGCATTGTATTTGACAATAAGCTTCTATTTAACTCTCAGGTAGAGCAAGTTGTTAGATCTGCGAAGTCATCTCTGGGTCTTGTTTTTCGTCTCGCAAAATCTTTCAAAAATCCTACTACTATCAAGGCTCTATATAATTCATTTGTCAGATCAAGGCTGGACTATTGTATCTCTGTTTATTACCTACGCACTAATAAACAACTAGCATTATTTAACAAAGTTCAGAGAAGGTTTATGAAGTACTTACTTCATCGTACGCAAGCTTTGTCCTTTGATAGAGGGTGTGATGATGATACCTTGATTCGACTTGCGGACATGTCTAAAATTTCGGTTCATCGTGACACACTAATAATCATTTTTTTTATTAAACTTCTAACAGGTGTAGTTGACTGTCCTGACCTCTTAATAATAATAATAATAATAATAATAATAATAATAATAATAATAATAATAATAATAATAATAATAATAATAATAATAATAATAATAATAATAATAATAATAATAATAATAATAATAATAATAATAATAATAATAATAATAATAATAATAATAATAATAATAATAATAATAATAATAATAATAATAATAATAATAATAATAATAATAATAATAATAATAATAATAATAATAATAATAATAATAATAATAATAATAATAATAATAATAATAATAATAATAATAATAATAATAATAATAATAATAATAATAATAATAATAATAATAATAATAATAATAATATATAATAATAATAATAATAATAATAATAATAATAATAATAATAATAATAATAATAATAATAATATTACAAAAATATTTACAGATAAAATATATGATGTGTTATTTACAATATAGTAAAATGATATTAACAATTATATCAGATTTAGCATATATATTTGATCATGAGAGTTAGAATTTTATATATATTAAATTGAATACTATTCAGTTATATTAAATTAAATCACAAAATAAATTACAAAATAAATTACAAAGAAAATAGTAGTATCAGGAGCGCCTAGATGCCTTGACACAATCAAGAACAAAACTAGGAGAAATTGACTCAAATGTCATGATTTTATTAAACAGTGATGACTTACGACATACCCCATTGGTAAGATTAATCATGTTTTGTAGTGGGGGAATAGTTGATGACACACTTGATCCAGATGCTGCATAAAACGGTGATACATTACGCAATTTAGTTGATAATATTCGTATTCTAACATCAGCCAAAAGACCAGGACAGTCAACAGCCCCAGTTAAGAGCTTTATAAAGAAGATAATTGTTAATGTATCACGGTGAACTGAGATGTTGTTCATGTTAGCCAGCTGGACCAACGTGTCATCATCACATCCCTTATCTAACACAAGTGCCTGCGTACGATATAATAAGTACTTAATAGACTTACGTTGCACCTTATCCATCATATGTAATTGTTTTTTTGTTCTTAATGAGTAAACAGCACTACAGTAGTCTAATTTTGACTTTACAAAAGCATTATATAATGCTTTAATTGAGGTAGGACTCTTGAAAGATCTAGCTAAACGAATTACCATACCCAATGAGGACATTGCAGATCTAACTACCTGCTCAACCTGAGAGTTGAAGAGAAATTTATCATCGAATACAATGCCTAAATCAGTTGTTTGTCTTGTTCGTGTCAATATTTCGCCATGTATAGTATAATTAAATACGAGTGGGTGACAGGACTTACTAAATGATAGTACTTTACATTTTGCTATGTTAACTTGCAGGTCATTAAATTCACACCAGTTCACAAATTTATTGATGTTTTTTTGCAAATGATTGCTATCATACAATGATTTTATAGGCAGGTATAATTTAACATCATCAGCATATAAGAGCGAGTAACAGGATAGTCTCTCAGATAGATCATTAATGTAGATGTTAAATAATAATGGACCTAAATTGGAGCCCTGTGGGACACCAGATGTTGGTGAATATGCTGATGATAGAGTACCATTTATATAGACATAACAACATCGATTAACAAGATAAGACCAGATAAGATTTATTAGAGTACGAGGCAAGTTTATTGCAATTAATTTAGAGACAAGTGTTAACCAGTTTATCCTGTCAAAAGCCTTTGTCATGTCTGTATATATCACGTCAACCTGAGTGTTCTTATTAATGTGAGACGTTACATACTGACTGAACTCTACAAGGTTAGAACAAGTACTACGCATGGGTGTGAAGCCATGTTGGTTACGTGATAAGAAAGGAGAGAAATATGACATAATAACCTTGTAGATTAGTTTTTCAAAGAGTTTTGAACACACAGGAAGAAGTGATATTTGCCTATAGTTGGATACCAGTAGTGGATTACCTGTTTTAAATAATGGTTTAACCACTGAGTTTTTCCAGCAAGTAGGATATGTACCCGATGACAATGCCAAGTTGAAGATAATTTTAAGTGGAATTAATAATAATAATAATAATAATAATAATAATAATAATAATAATATTTAGATTTATCAAGAAGACCAAGCGAAAATACTGGATCGACCAAGTAGTGCGTAATATTTATTCACAATGAAAATATCGGATCGACCGTTATTTCTCGAATTTATTGATTTCTTAAACTAAATTTAATATTAAATTGTTATAAACAATATAAAAATTTATAAATAATTAATTGTTAACAATAAAAGATATGCAGGTTGACCTGAATAAATTTTAGGCAAAGGCAAGCAAAGACAAAGGATTGTCCTTTGTTACAAGGCTAAACACAAAGGATTTTATTTTTTCCCTAAATATTACGCGTGTGTAAGAGAGAGAGGTCTGTGAGTTGCTCAACAGGTCTAAACCCGCATGGGCCTGTCGACGCACACAAAGAAAAAATATTAAATACACAATTTTAACACTAATTAATTAATTAAATTAAATGACAATAATTGAATATATTATTAAATAATTAATAGATGTAAGATATATAATAATTGTAACGATTCTCGTTGCCTTAAAGGCTAAGTCACATAGACAAGGGTCCGACTCCTCAACTAGCGACACCATCTACATCAAGTCATACTAGCGTAGGGAAAATCCCCCTTTTCTTTTCGGTATTTAAAATAGATTAAAATAATTAGTGGGGAAAAACTCGCTCTCTTGTCTTTGAGACGTCAGACTGACTGGACCTCTGTTTTAACCAGTCGTCTGGCGACGGTGAGTTTGAGGTTATTTTGGTGTGTTGAACATGGTGGATCAACCACCATGTGTTACCTTTTGTTTAGCTTTGGTTTTTATGATCAACTCAAGGCTAATCCTCGAGTTGATTCAGATACTTTTTGATACATTCGTTTATTAGATTTAGTTTATTAATTATTAATTAATTAATATTTTGTTGGACGCGGTTCCCTTTAGATTAGGATTTCTGAGATATAATTGGATTAGTTATTTTGTATTTGAGTTACGTTGGCTGTTTGAGTTACGTTGATAATTGAGTTTGTTTGATAAATAAATATAAAGTAAATGAATTAATGGTGTCTTTTGTTATTATTTTGGGGTATTTATTAATTATTATTTTCAGGTAAAATAATTATAACAGCTTTATCCGGCCCTTCTACCAAAACCCACACACTGAGCGACCCTGCGGCTTTCCTCTAGATTGCTTGTTTCGGTTGTTTTATTCATTATTTAATTGTGTAATTGTCCAGGTATGATTGTGTTCTGAGCGCGAGATTGTGTTATGCCTTTTTCCGGTTTTAAGGTGATTTGAAAACCCCTGATTTTAATTATTACGTTTTTGGATATAAATTATTATTATTATTATGTTGGATTTGTTGGATTTTAGTTTGATTTATTAGAAAGGACAATTTACAGGTAAAATGGCGGTAACAAGCGGTCCGAGAAGATAACTGGCAGAAATGTCATGTTACAAATGGTGCCCGAACAGGGACATGCTTGTTATTGTTATTTTACTTCGATAATAATTATTATTAAAAACTCCGTCAGGTTTAACTAGATGCGATATTAATAAATAATTATAAAATATTGTGGACAACTCCGTCGTATTATCTATTTAATTAATTTACGCGACGCGATATCAACAATTAATAATTTTGGGTAAAAACTCCGTCAACTAATTTTATCATGAAATTTTAGCGCGATATTATCTATTAAACTCGCGAATTATTAGTTAAAAACTCCGCTAGAATATTTATTTAATTATTACAGACGCGATATTACTTATAAATTATTTTTAAACATTTATTTAATATTACTTTATTATTGTAGTGTAGCCTTAATAGTTTTAAATTCTCGCGCGTCTAGTTGGCAGTATGGCGGAGATATTACAGTGCGCGTGCGCGGGCCTTATGGCAGAGAAGGAGACGAAAAAGCCGGCTAACCGGCGACTAACATCTCATTCGTTTTCTCGCGTTAACCGTGTACAGACCGCCATTGTGACTAGCTGTCAGTTTAGACGCCGTGAAAAATTAAAGTTTATTAAAAGTGTTAATAAAGTGTAAATTAAGTATTAATAATTGTGCCAATAATTAAAAAGGATTTCATACAACAGTGGCTACGAGATATCAAGGTAAATAAATTAATTATTTACATAGTTTTCTTTGTTTGTCCACTTGGTCATCCAAGTCATTAGATTCTTTTGTTCACTGTAGTTCTCTCCTCTTTCTTTTTGCATTAATTATTATAAAATTTCACTTCTATTAATTATTTAATAATATATTTAATTACTGTCATTCAATTTTATTAATTTTTTAGTGTATAAATTGTGTATTTAATATTTTTCTTTGTGTGCGTCGACATGCCCATGCGGGTTTAAACCTGTTGAGCAATTCATAGACCTCTCTCTCTTACACACGCGTAATTTTGGGGGGAAAATAAAAATCCTTTGTGTTTAGCCTAGTAACAAAGGAAATCCTTTGTCTTTGCTTGCCTTTGTCTAAAAAAAAATTATTCCGGTCAACCTGAATATATTTTATTATTAATAATTCATTATTTATAATTTTTATATTGTTTATAACAATTTAATATTAAAATTAAATTATAGAAAATAAATAAGTTTGAGAAATAACGGCCGATCCGATATTTTCTTTGTGATTAGATATTATTACGTAATACTTGGTCGATCCAGTATCTTCGCTTGGTCTTCTTGATAAATCATCTTGGTTCCTGGTCGACCCAGGTCCATCTTTTGTTGTCAATTGGCCTCACGTAATCTTGGTCGATCCGAGATTTAATTTAGTTAAATTTTGGTGTTATTGGTTGATCCAAGAAGTGGTACGTGGTGCCTGGTCGACCCAGGTCCAGCCTTTTAGGATTCACTTGGTACTCAGTGAGTCCAAGACCTAGACTATTGTATCCACGTGATTCCTGGACGACCCAGGTTCAGATCTATTAAAATTACGTGTTGCTTGGTCGATCCAGCACTTTCTTTGTCTAAGCGAGTAAAATTACGTGTTGCTTGGTCGATCCAGCACTTTTTTTGTCTAAGCGAGTAAAATTACGTGTTGCTTGGACGATCCAGCACTTTCTTTGTTATATAATAAATTTGTGTCATCTTGGTCGATCCGAGATCCAATTTATCACCAAAATATACGAGTAGCTGGTCGATCCAGTACTAGTCCAGGTTCATTGGATCCTCGTGGCATCTGGTCGACCCAGGTCCAGACCTATCAGATCCACGCGTTAGTATCTCAGGTTGGTGATTGATCAGTGGATTCACTTGGTACTTGGCCAACCCAGGACCCATTCGTGATAAATCCAACCGGTCATCAACTGTCCTAGCTCGTAACATCTAATTAATTAGCTTTGAACGTAGATCTTGGTCGATCCGAGTTCTTGATAGATTATCATAAGGTCTAGGTTTTATTGTTAATTTATCAGAGATCATCACTATTATTGTTGATTCTAATTTATTTAAGTAAAAATTTGGTTGCTTGAATTTTGATTGGCTTGATACTGTTGATGAGTCTTGGCGGATCAACCATCAGACTGACAAGTTGGTACATCATTTGATAGACCAACTGGTACATCATTTGACTGACCAACTGATACATCATTTGATCAATCAATTCACGGATTTATCAACCACTTGATTAGCCAACTGGTACATCATTTGACTGACCAACTGGTACATCATTTGACTGACCAACTGGTACATCCATTGTTTAAATAATTTTCTGACTTACTGATCAGCCAACTGACTAGCTGGTTAACCAGTGGTTATATTGATAGATCACATTATTTAATTATCAACTTTTAAGTGAATTTTTGTCATTCTATTTACGCGATTTATATTCTATTGTCTTGGTTACGTCCAGCTTAAGCTTTAATTGAGTACAATGGCTGAGGCCGTAGTCACCATACCCAGACGTAGAGGTAGGCCCCGTACTAATTTGTTACCAGGCCCAGATAGCTTAGCAGATTCAACCAGTGATGTAGATAACCGACCATTGACTGATCAATCTGGTGAGGAAGGTCCAGTGAAGGTAACACTTACACAGGCCTCACCAGAGGAACCAGTTGGTGATGTGGAACCACCATCACGTGCTGAATCCAATCGTTCATTTGACTTAGGTCTAGGTGATTTATTTGCAAATCTTGATGCTCCTATGGATCCACCAGTGTTAGATAGGCGTATTACTACCCCCGAAATTAATCGCTTGCCTTTGACTATGCCTCGTTTCGAAACCTTGGATCTTGAACCTCCGGCTGGTGGTACCAATCCACCATTATCCAGAGGTAGGCCCAAGGGTTCCACCAAGGCTAACCAGAACAAATTACCAACTCGTGTCTTGCCAAATCTTGAAGATAATGCAGGTGGTCTTGGAGGTTATAACCTTCGAGAAAGAGTCAGCTTACGTCATCGTTTACCTGAACAGCCACCAGCCAACCCAAAACGTCAGGATTATCCTGATCGTCAAGTTGGTTATCGTCCTTTACTTGATCAGCCACCAGCTAATCCAAGACGTCAGGTCTATTCCGATCGTCAACCCGATCACCATCTTTTACTTGAACAACCTCCAGCTAATTCAAGACGCCAGGATTATCCCGATCGTCTAGTTGATTGTCGTCCTCAACCTCGTCGTCAGGTAATCGTCCCTTCGGTGGAAGATCTCCGAATCTCTGAACCTGGTCGATGTAATCCAATCCTATCAGCGTGTCATATCAGCTAGGGCTTTTCCAACAATGAGAGCTGTGGAGGATGAAGCTATACGCCAAGAGACCATCACAAAAGGTGCTCAAAATCGTAGACTTCCACCAAAACCTGAGCTCTCACTGTGTCCAAGTTTTGCCTATCAGAATATTCGTAACGTTTCGTTTGCACCACCAAGATATTCACGTCTGAGTAATGCACGGGCCTTATTCGAGGAGGAAAACCTCTATGAGGAAGGCAATAACCAGGCAATTGAGGAAGACCTCGAATTATGTGCTCTAAGACGTGAAATCAATCGTAATCGTGAGCGTACCAGATTGTTCAATGCACCAGGTAGAGTAGATCAAGGAACACAGTGTTCACCACCTGTTTCTCCTGTACCTTTACCTAGAAGATTTGCTCGTGACCTATCACCAACTCCAGATCTTGCCTTTTCACCAGAACGTGCTGACCGATCTGGTAGTAATGAAGTCGAGTGTTGGAATTGTGATACTCGTGGACACATCCATCGTGATTGCCAGGAGCCTCGACGACGTTTTTGCTATCGTTGTAGGAGACCAGGTGTCACGACGGCTTCATGTACTTATTGTAATCCGGGAAACGCCAATTGAGTCTCGATACACCGGTGTCTGAGTCTCAAGCAGCTGTTTCACAACCCGTTAAATTGGCCAGGAAAATACCTTGGAGATCTGTGGTTGACCATAGAGCATTAACTCCTGAGGAAATCCTGTCCACTACTTTGTCACCATTGGCTCCGGAATTTGTCCCCAAACCAGAGCCAAAAGTAGAACTTGCCATTGATAATAAAACAACTCCTTTCCATCTTGATATAGTCATAGGTACACTCATCATCCGAGCACTCGTTGATTCTGGTGCAAGTCGTTCTTTTGCCGGTCCAGCTGCAACGCAGTTGTTGGAACAATCCGGTTTGGAACAACAAGCTATACCACCAAGACGAGTTGTCACGGCGAGTGGCCAAGTTGAAACCGTGTTGTATTCTATCCAGGTTGTCTTTGTAGTAGCTGATAAAGCAACTAAAATGGAGGCACTTATCCTTCCTTCTTTATCAGAAGACTTCATCCTGGGTATGGACTTTTTACAAGCAGCAGGTATGGTGATTGACTTTGGTGATAGGTCGTGGTTTTATAGGGATAACCCAAGAAACCGACACCTATTTACACCAGCTGTCAATGCCACCAAGATACACTGTCTTGGACTAAGAACACTTGAGCCATATCAAGAATCAACACTGAAAAGATTTCTAACTGACAGTCTTCCTGAGGCACCATCACCTGACGAACCATTTCCTGTCACCAACCTGACTCAGCACCACATTGATGTTGGTGGATATCCACCCATACGTCAGAAACCACACAGAGCAAATCCAGCCATGTGTGCGGTGATGAAAAAGGAGGTCGACAGGATGTTGGCATCCGGAATCATTGAACCTTCTCAAAGTGAGTGGGCGAGTCCGGTGGTGTTGGTACCAAAAGGCAAAGAAAGTTAAAGATTTTGTGTTGACTTTAGAAAAGTAAATGACGTAACCAAGAAGGATGCTTATCCAATTCCGGACATGACAGCCATCTTGGACGAACTTCGTCAAGCACACTATATTACTACCATTGATTTAAGTCAGGCATTCTTCCAAGTTGCACTTACACCAGCTTCACGTGAAATTACGGCATTTATTGTACCCGGGTATGGCCTGTATCACTTCCTCCGGATGCCTTTCGGATTGTCCAACAGTCCCGCGACGATGCAGCGATTGGCTGACCGATTGCTGGGCCACCGGTATTATCCGAAGGTCTTCGTCTATTTGGACGACATCATCATTGTAACGCAGTCATTCGATGAACATCTCGTTTTGCTAGGCCAGGTTTTACGTGATTTGAAAAATGCTCACCTCACAATCAATCGTGAAAAGAGTCATTTCTGTTGTTCTCAAGTTCAATACTTGGGTTTCTTGGTGAATCAACACGGTCTTCAGGTTGATCCAGAGAAAACCGTAGCGGTGGTGGATTATCCAGCACCGTTGAACACCAAACAGCTCCGTCGCTTTCTTGGTATGGCATCCTGGTATCGCAGGTTCATACCAGACTTTGCCTCATTGGCAGAGCCTCTAACCAGACTAACCAAAAAGGATATTCCTTGGATCTGGGGGGAAGCACAGATCAACAGTTTTCGCGAATTAAAACTTAGACTCACCACGGCACCAACTCTTGCTTGCCCAGATTTCACTGCTCCGTTCTTTCTTCAAACGGATGCCAGCAGTGTTGGTCTTGGAGCAGTTTTGACTCAAACTATTAATGATGAGGAAAAGGTGATTGCATATGCTAGTAGGACAATGACTGACACAGAAACACGTTATTCAGTAACTGAGCAAGAATGTTTAGCTGTAATCTGGTCCATCCGGAAATTTCGTTGTTATCTGGAAGGCTACTCATTCACTGTGATAACTGACCACAGTAGTTTGCGTTGGCTTAACAACCTCCGGAATCCAACTGGTCGTCTAGCACGTTGGTCTCTAGAGCTTATGCAATATAACTTTTTGATTGTCCATCGTAAGGGTGCTCATCATCATGTACCAGATGCTCTGTCTCGTTCACCTGACAGAATTAATCTAGTCCAAGATCCAACAGTCACTGAAGACCGTTGGTATAGTAAGAAGTTTCGTAAAGTATTGCATTCTCCTGATAGCCATCCTGACTGGAAAATTGTGGAAGACCGGTTGTATTTTCACCGGCCACAGTCTTTCATAGTGACGGAATTCCAAGACCTCTCTGCTTGGAAGTTAGTCTTACCAAAGGAATTGCGGGAGGAAGCAATACTCGAATGTCATACACCACCTCATCAAGGTCATTTTGGTATAGATAAAACATATAAGCGTGTTGCTATGCAATATTTTTGGCCGAATATGTTTAGAGAAATTTCTTCTTTTATATCACGTTGTGAAACTTGTCAAAGAACCAAGTCTGATTCAGCTAAACCTCGTGGCTTCATGGGCAGAAGAATTGTACGTGAACCATGGTCAGTGATAGCTGCTGACATCATGGGACCTCTGCCTAGATCAAGAGCTGGTCGATCATATCTTCTAGTCATTCAGGACCATCGAGCTAGCCGCATTGCGAGCAGCAACTGGTCGTGTCATCCGGGAACGACTAGAAGATCTGATTATATTTCGCCATGGGGCACCACGAATATTGATAACAGACAATGGTACTGAGTTTGTTAATAAAGAGATTAAGGCTGTGGCTACGTGGGCAGGAATCAACCTGCAAACCACACCCCCGTATCATCCACAGGCTGATCCAGTAAAGCGGGTGAACCGAAGTTTGAAAAATATGCTTCGAGCCTATCTTGATGGTAATCATCGAGACTGGGATCAGTCTTTGCCAGAATTCCGATTCGCTTTTAATACTGCTTATCATGATTCTTTATTGACGTCACCTTCATTCGCTAATACCGGCCGAGAACCTCGTCCACCCAATTCACTTCGATTCGAACTAGAAGGCCAATCCAGTCTGGTTCCTATCCCAATCGAGAAGTGGAATGAGCGGATAAGGCGATTAAATATTTTAAGGCAAGCGTTAATTTATGCTCGTGAAGAAGCATCAGATAGGCAAGCAGTATCTTATAATTCTCGTCATCGTCAATCAGAATATTCTGTTGGTCAATTAGTGTTAAGAAAAACTCATCCTCTTTCCAATGCAGCTCGCCATTATTCAGCTGGTCTTGAAAAGAAGTATGAAGGTCCTTTCGTTGTCACCACAAAATATTCTCCTACTCGCTATGAACTGTCGGACTTTTCAGGGAAGATCTTAGGCCAATCCTCAATCAGTGATCTTAAGCCTTGGATAGCTCCGAATTAATAATTAATCAAACAGGAAAACTACCCGTTATTTTGTATGTTACAGATGAGGGAATTAAGATCAGCGGGGAGAACCAGCAGTGACTCTTCGGTGTCATACAGACGCACCAGGCCATCCGGTAGATCACACTTCAGATCAAATAATCTGATAGACTCTGACAGTGATGATTCAGACGTCAGGGAACCACCTAGAAAGATGACACCAGAGCTCAGCATACCATCAGTACCAGTTACAACTGACAGGACTCTAGAATCAATTTTACTAGATGCCTTAAAACCCTATCAGCAAGAACTTGGTAAAATGGCTGTTAGCTCAGACTTGTCAACAGCTTTCACTTCAGTTTGTCAACAGTTGATGACATCACAAGGTACAGCAAATCCACCACCTGTTGCAGCTGCAAATTTACCAACCAATGAAGCTGTAGATTCAACAACTGTTGATGAAGTCATGATGGATCATTCAGATACAGGTAGCTTGCTGACTGATAATGATCATATCTCTGAGATGGTAGAGACCAATTCAGCTGGGGACACGTTAGATTGCACACCTGGCGGAGATTCAGATCTTGAAGCGTCATCACTCAAGTCTGTCCTTACCAGGTTAGTACAATTGGATCAAGGGATTCCTGAAGTCCGATTGGAAAGGATTGACGCACCAACCGGTCCAAAACCAGCAGAGCTGGAAAAACCAGTCGTTAAAGTAGCTGAATCATCACCACAACAGACTGGAGAAGTAAAATTGGAACCAGTTACACAGCCACAACATATTGAATTGGTGGACCTGGAAGAGCCAGACACTCAAATCAACAAATCATCACCACAACAGTCTGGGGATATCGAGTTAATTGACCTGGAAGAACCAGTCACTCGCCCAGCTGCCACGACACCAAATTTTGACTCAATTAGTTTGGATGATTCAATCATATCAATGGATGCTTCAATTCGAGCCACTGACAATGATCTATATAACCCATTTTTTATGGCTTTAGATCCACCACGTAAAACAGCTGGAGGGGTTAATCCTAAACCAGTTCTCAGGACATCCACTGAAAATACGAGCGTGGATAACCGCCCTAAAGCTAAACCAAGCATAGTAAACGTGGAGAAGGTAGACTATTCTCGTTTAACATTTGGTATACCATCCATTACTAATTTACACAAGAAACAGGTTGATGTCAAAGTTGCATCAACTCAGAACCAAGTTGATGTATCAATGGAAGAACCAATTGTACCAGTAGTGGTTAAAAGACCACAGTCTTTGGCACCTGCATCAGAGGCTGAACTTAACCAATTATATGGCGATTCAATTTTAAAAACTGAAATGTACCAAGAAGTAAGGAAGGTCATGGACAGGTACAAACCAACCTCATACAGAAGGGAACCTGAAATGACTGATCCTTTACTTGCTGGTACTTTCATGAGCCAGCCAAAGCCAATGGATGTGAATACCAGACCAGCTGAATACTTACCACCAAGTGCAAGAGGTGGTTACAGGCTATCATTTAATTCGAGAAATAATCAACTACTTCCAGCAGCATCAGGGCCATCAGCTGAACCAAGGTCAACAATGTATTGGTCATCTGGAACCAGCAAAACACCAGCAAGTAGTGCAATCGCTGGAAATACAAGATCAACAGCAAATTGGTCAACTGGAACCAGTAGACCATCAACTAATACTTCTGCTGGAAATTCAACATCAGCCAGTAGAAATAAACCAAAGCTTCACTGCAAAACCTGTGGTTCTCATAGACATGCTACTTTTCAACATACTGAAGAGAATAAAAAGGTACCATCAACAGGTACTTCTTCTAAAATTTCACCCGCTGTTGTACCTGTTAAGCGAGAAGCAGATCGGCCAAAGGTGGAATCAATAGCTGTCCAAACCGAAGCAAAACCAGTAACTGAAATTGCTGGAGCTTTGAAGGTCAGCCAGAAGCAGGATGAAGCAGCTTCAATGATGACACCAGATCCAACCAGACGTGCTAGCGTAGCAACAGTTGATTCTGGTTATCCATCAGCACCAACAACACCAGCTGTGATTGATCAGCCATCACCACCACCAAATGCTGGACCTAATGAATGGGCTCGCAGCGAACAAATTAGTTACCAGCCAATTCGCCAACAACCAGCTGCTACTACAACCAGGTTTGATTCACCACCACCACTAGTTGGACCTAGTGATTGGATTCCTGGTGGACCAGTTGATAGTAATGTGGTCCAATATCAACCTAGTCAATATGGTTATTCAGAACCAAGCTATCCATATCATGAAGTACGTACTGCACGATATGCAGCACCTGGATTTACCTTGGAAACCAGGGTTGAAAGAAACATTGCTCCACCGGGCTATCCTGGTTGGGCAAGTTACCAAGGGCAATTTAATCCAAATATTGGAGGCTGTGGAGGCCCTGGCTATCCAGGACCTCAACCAACCTATCACTGCGAGTGCGGCAATCCACACTGCAGAGGAGGACACTTTTAGTTTTTTATTGTTACCAGTTGGGGATGTCCTTGACTGAAGCCATGACTGTTACCAAAAGACTTATTATGTTTAGTGTTAACTAGGTTTAATAAAGACTTTTGTACCTTTTCTTAACTAGCTTTGTTATTTTATTTCTAGTAGGTTAAGGCTATGTTGCAGGTCACCATGAGCTTCACCAACCGAGAAGGATGTCGATTGCTGTCGTTACTGGACGAGTCTGGGGAGGAGGCTGTAACGATTCTCGTTGCCTTAAAGGCTAAGCCACATAGACAAGGGTCCGACTCCTCAACTAGCGACACCATCTACATCAAGTCATACTAGCGTAGGGAAAATCCCCCTTTTCTTTTCGGTATTTAAAATAGATTAAAATAATTAGTGAGGAAAAACTCGCTCTCTTGTCTTTGAGACGTCAGACTGACTGGACCTCTGTTTTAACCAGTCGTCTGGCGACGGTGAGTTTGAGGTTATTTTGGTGTGTTGAACATGGTGGATCAACCACCATGTGTTACCTTTTGTTTAGCTTTGGTTTTTATGATCAACTCAAGGCTAATCCTCGAGTTGATTCAGATACTTTTTGATACATTCGTTTATTAGATTTAGTTTATTAATTATTAATTAATTAATATTTTGTTGGACGCGGTTCCCTTTAGATTAGGATTTCTGAGATATAATTGGATTAGTTATTTTGTATTTGAGTTACGTTGGCTGTTTGAGTTACGTTGATAATTGAGTTTGTTTGATAAATAAATATAAAGTAAATGAATTAATGGTGTCTTTTAATATTATTATGGGGTATTTATTAATTATTATTTTCAGGTAAAATAATTATAACAGCTTTATCCGGCCCTTCTACCAAAACCCACACACTGAGCGACCCTGCGGCTTTCCTCTAGATTGCTTGTTTCGGTTGTTTTATTCATTATTTAATTGTGTAATTGTCCAGGTATGATTGTGTTCTAAGCGCGAGATTGTGTTATGCCTTTTTCCGGTTTTAAGGTGATTTGAAAACCCCTGATTTTAATTATTACGTTTTTGGATATAAATTATTATTATTATTATGTTGGATTTGTTGGATTTTAGTTTGATTTATTAGAAAGGACAATTTACAGGTAAAATGGCAGTAACAAGCGGTCCGAGAAGATAACTGGCAGAAATGTCATGTTACATAATTAATGCAGAGAGAAAGAGGAGAAAACTACAGTGAGACAAAGGAATTTAATGACTTGGATGACCAAGTGAATCAAACAAAGAAAACTTGCAAATAATTAAATTATTTACCTTGATATCTCGTAACCACTGCAGTATGAAGTCCTTCTTATTTATTGGCACAATTATTTATAATTATTTAACACTTTTTAATCTTCTTTAATACACTTTTAATTTTTTACGGCGTCTAAACTGACAGCTAGTCACAATGGCGGTCTGTGCACGGTTAACGCAAGAAAACGAATGAGATGTTAGTCGCCGGTTAGCCGGCTTTTTCATCTCTTCTCTGCCGTGAGGCTCGCGCACGCGCACTGCAATATATCCGCCATACTGTGAATTAGACGCGCGAGAATTTGAAATTATTAAGGCTACTATACAATAATAAAATAATAATAAATACATGTTCAAAAATAATTTATGAGTAATATCGCGTCTGTAATAATTAAATAATTATTCTAGCGGAGTTTTTAACTAACAATTCGCGAGTTTATTAGATAATATCGCACTAAAATTAAATAATAAAATTAATTGACGGAGTTTTTGATATCGCGTCGCGTTAATTAATTAAATAAACAATACGACAGAGTTGTTAACGATATTTTGTAATTATTTATTAATATCGCATCTAGTTGAACCCGACGGAGTTTTTAATAATAATTATTATCAGAATAAAATAACAATAATTGTCCATGAGAAATAAACAAAGCTAAAAACCAATAAATCCAACATAATAATAATAATAATTTGTATCCAAAACGTAATAAATAAAATCAGGGGTTTTCAAATCACCTTAAAACCGGAAAAAGGCATAACACAATCTCGCGCTCAGAACACATTTATACCTGGACAAAATACAATCAAACAAATGAATAAAACAACCGAAACAAGCAATCTAGAGGAAAGCCGCAGGGTCGCTCAGTGTGTGGGTTTTGGTAGAAGGGCCGGATAAAGCTGTTATAATAATTAAATTCTGAAAATAATAATTAATAAATACCCCAAAATAATAACAAAAGACACAATTAATTCATTTACTTTATATTTATTTATCAAACAAACGTAACTCAAATAGCCAACGTAACTCAAATACATCATAAACTAATCCATAATTATCTAAAAATCCTAATCTAAAGGGGACCGCGTCCAACAAAATATTAATTAATTAATAAGTAAAAAGTTAAATCTAATAATCAAAGGTATTAAAAAGTATCATAATCAACTCGAGGATCCGCCTTGAGTTGATCATGAAATCAAAGTTAAACAAAAGGTAGCACATAGCAGTTAATCCACCATGTCCAACATATAGAAAAATAACCCCAAACTCACCGTCACCGGACGACTGGTTAAAACAAAGGTCCAGCCAGTCCGACGTCTCAAAGACAAAAGAGAGAGAATTCTCTCTCAATTATTTTACTCAATTTAAAATACCGAAAAAAAGGGAGATTTCCCTACTCTAATGTGACTTGATGTTGATGGTGTCGCTACTTGGAGGATCGTACCATCGCTTATGTGGCTCAGCCTTTAAGGCAACGAGAATCCTTACAAACTGTATTCATTTATTTATTTCTTTCATGACATCTTTCAAACAGATTGAGGATTGAAACTTTCCTCGTCTCGAAATCAATCTAAGAACAGTCGTTATCATTATTTAGATATATCATTTTATTTAACAATAATTATATAATTAAAATTCAAAAGCAAACCTTTCTCATCAATAATTGTTTTGTTAAATACAATGGTTAAGCGTACAACCATTCTCGCTCTCTTTTCCTTTCGTAGCCGCTCATTTTTCGTCTATTATTCAACTCCATTATTAATATTTTTTTTTTTTTTAATTTGCAACTTCACTCACGAAATGATGAAAACAAAAAGAAAAAATGACAATGAAAATTGAAAAACTTTTCCTAAATCAGCAGACCTTGCGGTGGGAATTGACATCAATTTTTTGCATTAAAGCAATACGTATGAAAAAAAATAAACATAATATTGTTACGTGACAGGTTTATTTTGTTTATAATAAAATAAACAAGTCAGTAGACAATATTTTAAAGTCCTCTATTTAGTTATTCCCAACCGGGTAACAGGATTAGAGGTAAATGTGCGTAGTTTATTTTTAAAGATGTTAGAGGTGAATATCAAAAAGGTTTTTAAGGCGTTGTCAATCTGGATGGTCGACCTTGTAGATGGAAAATGTCTTGATGATAATCACTTGATAATAAAAATGGCGTAAATGTTAATTAATTTAACAACACAAATTAAAGTAAAACTATTTATTTATTGTATAAATTACATGATTTAAAATATATGCCGAAAGAAAGGTAGATGTTACCTTTATAATTAGTTATTCACGAGAGCAATTGTTTCCGAAAATACGTAGGTTTTTATAGAACTCGTAACAATAATATTTCGTGGTAGGAATATCTTTTGACCAATAATTATAAACGGTTCTCATAATAATCAGCAATTAATTATTGCTGACTTTATTTAGCTTTGGTTCAACGGACTTAAAATATTGTATGTTTCAGCAAAATGAAAAGAAAAGAATTTATTAACTTACAATTTGACGAAATGTTGAAATATTAATTTATATTTGAAATATCGAATAAAAAAAATAATAATTTAATAGATTTAACACATGGAGATACCGAGTCAGCAAATAACATCTTTCTTTTTTTATTTTTTTTTCTAAAATTATTTTTATGCTTTTTAATCAAAATCATCATTTTACTTGTTTCTCACAATATTATAAATTTTTATTTAAAATCATTTTATAAACACATTTCAAAGTCACCTTTGCAACTCGAGATTTTACATCCGTTAAAATTATTAAATTATTATTAACAAAATGTTTAAGCAAATTATTAAATGCTGACTACCATGGGAACCCTTAAATCCGATTGGTTCAACTATGGTACCACTTTTCACCCCTACCTAATAATTAAATTCTTACGGGAATAATTTTATTTTTAATATTAAGGAGCGTCACTCTTGCGACAACTTTCGTTCTATTCAAATCATTGAAACTAAATTAAAAATTTAAATTAAAATTAAAATTAAATCAATTACATCTGATAAAAATTAAATAAAATCAATTGAACTTTTACGTTTTAAATAAATAACATTTTTCGAGTGAATTTAAACTAATTAATTCTTGTGATAAATTATTATTTCCTGTGTTATTTAACCTTCCCTAATCCTATATAAAAATTATTGACTGTGACATTTCTCCGGGGTGTTGTTTTCTGTGCTTCGAGTTTATTTTACCGTTTGGATTATTCGAGACTACAAACATCAACAGGCGACCATCCAGATTGACACGCTCTCAACAATTGTTTCGGATTATTCTTACATCAAGGTACATCTACAATCATACACATTCCCTCCTAACCCGTTACCCTGTAGGAAATAACAAAATAAGAGGATTTTTAATTTTAACGTGAAATACCAAGTTGATTTATTTTAATTATTCTATGATTATTTGGTTATTTAATTTTGATTTTACATATTCTTTCTTTTTCTTGTTATTTCATAGTTAAATTTTAATTTTTCAACTTGGTACGTAACACAACTATTCAATTGTTAAATAAATAAATAAACAATTCTTCTTTTCAACAAATTTTTAAATTTTCCAGTATCACTCACCTTTCACTTCCAACATCCAATAAGATTGAGTTGTGGTCTTGGGGATAATAATGTGGATCTTTAATTGTGTTATTATCATAAAATTTTAGTTTTATACAACTATATTCAGCTGACAATTTTATTAAATTTTCTTTATCTTCATATGTTTCCAATTTTTTTTTTCTTGGCTGACTATCAATTCTATTCCAACATTCTTCAGATTCTAAATTATCTGGCTGATAAATTTCTTTTTACGAGATTTTACATGTCTTTTTGGTTGAGGCAATGATAATTGTTTATATGCTGCAGTTATTTCAAATTTTTTTCATTTCTAGCTTTCATCATTTCAAAATAAATCTCAGCATGAGTATTGACTGAGTGAATTTTTTCATGATTAATAATTGTGGTCCATATTGGTGCATATGGTAACAAATTTTTTAATAAATAAAAACAAATATTTTTTGAGAATAACTTGCCTCATTGGAAAACATTGTATCATCATTATCGTCATCATCATCATCACTATTATCATCAATACTTTATTACTACTATCACTAGTATCGCTAATATCAACTTTTTTAATTATTTCCTGTTTTTTCTTTATTTTTTCTTCATCATGTTTTTTACCCGACTCACAATTTCATTCAAGTCTACACTGTGTACTATAACTGCAATTATTTCTAAGCACAGCTTAGCTTGTACACCTTTTATTTTTGTTTCTTTCAACCGACGTGAAACCATTCAAAATTATTTGAAATAAATTTGTCATTATTTATAATATTATTATGAATTTTTTTATATATTGCAGCACAGTAATGTTGTTCCAGGCAAGCATCAATGCATTAATACTTGCCCATGCCATATCACTTACAAAACTTTCAAATGGTGGCCATTATACATTATTTTCAATCCAATAATTTTTAATATATTCCAAGTAATCAACTATTGTTGATGATCTATGGCCATTAGTAATAAATGATAAAACAGGATAAATTTTCCCATCAATAACAACAACACCAACATATATATAAACTCTTTTAATACCGTCATATGGTATTCTAATTACTGTACCAGTTGCATCCAAATGTAAAATCAAAGATCCTTCTTTAATTTTCAATAAATTTATCTGTTGTTCACATTCCAAGTAAATGGTAGATGGATAAATATAATGTCTAATGAAAGGGTGATTGTTTTTATATTCTTGTATTCTTAAAATAATATCCGTCAAGTCATTTAGATAACGATCATTTTCACCAAATTTGCCTGATCTTGCTTTCTGTAACACAGATAAACTGTGGGTGAATTGGTAATTTTTGTGATGTCGAATCAAATCATTGTTCATTTTATTCAAAAGTTTTTCATGTGCTGTTTTTGGTTTAATATATATAATTTCTTGAAGTTCAAAACTTCTTCTTGCTTTACCACTAAGTTGATATACAATGTCAATATTATGATGGTACAATGTTATTGTTGAATAAACAGACACAATCGTTGTAAACGAATTAAACGTGAAAGAATAGTACATTGCTTTACTAGGGTGTAATGCTGATGATACTCGCACGATTTTGCACGAAATCAAAATCGTAAGAGTCATTAGCATTACACCCGTGTAAAGCATACTATTTTTCGCCATAAGTACTTGAAGAAGACTACAAAAAAATAAAACGATTTAATATAAATTAGATTCGCGAGATATGTGGGGCCGAAATGCCAAAATAAAAAAAAAAAAAAATTAAAATGATTAAGAAAATTAAAACGATTGAAAAAAATAAAATCAATATCCATAAGTAACAATTGCTTCAATTAAATAAAAATAAAAAATACACCAGATGACCTGTATAAAAAAAAATCAAACAATAGTATTTTACATTTATAATTTATTTATTTTGATATATCTCATTAATATAGTTTCAATAAACCTTTTTTTTTTTTTGGTTTTGATCAAGTCAAGTCTTACACTAAATATTACAACGAAATTTAATATATTTTGTTGAAAAAAAAAAAAAATTGATAAACAAAAAGTTACTTTAATTTAAAAAAAAAAAAAGAAATTAAAAGCAAGTGAAGTTAAAAATCCTTTCTTTTTTTTCTAACATAAATATTTGCTTTGATAAAATTATTAATAATGAATAATAATTAATAATCTAATAGAATTAGATACTTAAAAAAAAATGCAAGAAAAAAATTTGAAGTGAGCCACGGACAAAAAAAAAAATAGCTATTAATCTTAAAAAATATGTCTAATTATCATCATTATCAAAATGAAAAAAAGTAATGGCAGTGGTGCCATGAAAACAAAATATAACTATTTTTTTAACAAATAATAAAAAGTAGAAAAAAAAAAATCTTAATTAATCTATTTTTCGATATTCAGCTTCTATGGCAAACTCAATATTTTCTTTGTTTTTCAAATATTTGAACTGTAACATTGCAGTTTGTCATATTCAATGATACTCTGTCTGAAAACTGATTTATTCTAGAAGATGCTTCAAGACTTGTGTTTACGTGGTTAGATTGACCAAATGTTGGTGGTCTAAAATCAGTCGTTTTTTTTTTTTTTTGATACTTGAGTCTTGATGTTGATGGTTGATCTTCGTTTGGTTCAAAATCAACAGCAAGTGGTACATCAACCTTTGCAACTTTATTTGATGATACTGATGGTGTTTTAAGTGATAATTCATTGCTCATGGTGTTACAAATTTTTCTTTTAACACCTCTCGACTCTTCAATATAACCAGCAGCTACTGTTGGAGACTTCCAAACACCAAAACGCAAAATGGAATGCATATCAGCTTCTGCATCAGCCAAAAATGTGGCCCCACTTCTTCTAAAAGAGTGACCCGTATATAATTTTGGGTTTGGAAGATTCAACATCAAATGGTACTTTACTAATCGTATTCACACCAATTGGTTGAACAGTACATTTACCATTACGATAGTAAATAAAAAAAAGATTTATTTTCTTGTCAACTGGTCTTAAAGCCATGTATTTTTTACAAATGTCATAAAGATGTTTATCTCCAATAATAAATGACCTTGGCACGTCATTTTTAGTTTTTGGTAAATGGAATATTAATTCTTTATTATTATCTTGAACTTGTTCCATGGTTAAGTCATGAATTTCACTTCTTCTACAGGCCCCAAATACGCCAACAATTAACATAACCTTGATTGAAAAAAAAAATAAAAATTTATATTCATTTGTATTTATAAACAAGTATATACATTAGACCTGTCCAAAAAAAAAAAGAATTTCTATTTTTGTACACTCCTGAGGTCTAAATTTGTTCTTTATGATGACACAAAAAAAAAAATAAAAAAATTTTTTTTTTAGGATTTTTTTTGAGCCTGCTCATCGGGTTTTTGTATTTCCCATTTGATTAACACGCGCGCGTATGGCTGTATATCTTTGACTTTGCATAACTCAGTCAGTTTCATTCCTAGAGAGTTGATATTAGTCTCATTTTTTAGCTCATGAAAATACCTTTAAATTGTCACTGTACATTTTTTTGTACTGTTAATAGTTTTGTTTCAAGAAAACCTCAAAAATCATGACTTTATAGGTATACGCAATTTAACTTGTAAACGTATTTTATTATTATTATTAGTAGGATAAGTATTATTATTCGAAAGTATAAAATTGTTGAGCTTGATAGAGAAAAAAATTTTTATGTTAAATAAAATATGTTTAGCAGTTAAATTGAAAATCATGATTTTCGAGCTTTTTTTGAGACGAAAAAAAAAAAACAGTACAAAAAAAAAGTACAGTGACAATTTGAAGGTATTTTCATAAGCTACAAAATGAGACTAATATCAACTTTCTAGGATTAAAACTGACTGAGTTATGCAAAGTCAAAGATATACAGCCATACGCGCGCGTGTTAATCAAATGGGAAATACAAAAACTCGATGAGCAGGCTCAAAAAAAATCCTAAAAAAAAAATTTTTTCATTGTTTTTTTTTGTGTCATCATAAAGAACAAATTTAGACCTCAGGAGGGTACAAAAAAAAAATTCTTTTTTTTTGGACAGGTCTAATATACATGCAATTAACTCACTGAATAAATAAAAAAACAAAACAATAATATTTTATTATTTTTACCTTTCGTGCCAAGTGAATCTGGTCATCAGCCTCATTACAAAATCTGGTAATATCTTCAGAAAATAATATTCTTGATTTTTTTGCAATAGATCCTTTGTTTTGTTTTTTAAGATATGCTTTTAATTTTTTAAAATTATCAAGGTCAAAATCATCTTTCACTCTTAGTGTTGACTTCAACATTCATCGACCAACGAGACTAGCGAGTATTCGATTTTAACTTTTTTTCTTCTTTGAGGTAATTAAAATATACTGTCATGACATCCTCCGACAAAGCATCTATTTTTTTAATATTTTTCCATTGTTGAAATTCCATGTATGCTTTTTCATATAACTCTTTAGATTTTTCTGGCATTAATTGTTGATATATTTCACTTGCTTTTGCAAGTATATGATTAGGTGTTTCATCATCTGAATCGGTTTCACTCTCAGGTATGACATTATCACCCATTATTACACTTTTTTAAATTTTATTTTCTTTTTGGTAATATGATATATTTTAACACTTAATTTTTTGTTTTGTTGAAGTAAATTTATCTTTTGTTATTTAACTGTCTCAAACCAAACAAGTCACTGCATACGTATTACAACACATTCAGACAGAATGTTTACAGAGCTAGGGTTATGTTTAGTCGTCAGAGGGCCGCACCAGTTTATAAAAAAAAAAATCTATCACACCGTCAAACAATGTGTAGTTGTGTTGGTGGTTTCCCATTAAAAATTAAAAAAATAATATGTAGTTTTTTATTTTACACATTATTTTAGTCAAAACAATGTGTAAAATGAAAAACTACACATTATTTTTATAAATGTGTATATTGAAAACTTTACACACGAAAATACGGGCGTAATGTAGTTTTTTTCAAGTACGCGTGGAAAAAAATTTTATTTTATTTTGGCATAAAGACTGGCCACAAACGGCATAATCAGTATACTTGTTGTGGTTTAAAATTTTAATTCCTTTAAATATAATATTGCATGAAATATTCAATCGTGTGAATAAATTTTTTTTTAATGTATAGATGAAACATTTGAGTTGACAAGATTTGATTTTGTAGAATACATTCTGTGGGTATAATCAAATTACCAACAAAATTATATTGACGACTTTTATTTTGTTTATCGAATTTATTTGAAATTGAAACGGAGCTGAATTGCGTTTCAAGAGCGCTGATATTAGCTGACGGCAATTTTTACTACTTTAATAAAAAAGTCTTCCATCTATTAATTTTTTGCATATAAAAATTTACTTAGAAAAAAAAAAATTATTTTTTAACTTTTTTTTAGAATTAAAAATAATCGGTTTTAGAACTTTAAAAATGAAAATTTTTTGATATATGTGAAATTTTTTGGAGCACCTAGAAATATCAAATTTTGTTGGGTGAAAGTTTTTGGTTTTTTTTTTTTTTGGTTTTTTTCAAACAAAAAAAAATATTAATCAAAATAAATTTTTATCTGTTATCGGTGTTAGGTCTTCAAAAGTAGAAGATGAAAGTATTTTTTATATAATAAATTAATTAAATTTAATGTACTAGATTCGAAGACAAAAATTTTTTTTTCGAAAAAAACTTGAAATTTGAAATTCATGGCAACGTTACGATATCCGTGGAGACAAATTTTAATAACTGATGTTATAATGTCATTTCGAGCAAAAAATAATGGCCCCAACAAAATATCGATATCTCGAATACTTTTCGAGACATCGAAGTTACAAGGTATCGAATTTTTTTTCGTTTTGTTATTTTTGTTATACACAAATGGATAGGAAAAAATCGATTATTAATCGATTCTTATAGTGAATTTGACGAGGAATATAATGGACTGAACAGCAATACCATATCTAGAATAGTTTTTGAGATATTAAGCTTTGAAGGTAAATTTTATCGAAATTATTTGTTAATTTTTAATTATATTGGGATTTTTAAATAATAATAAATTTAACAAAAAAAATATTGATATCGATTTCAGTATTATTTTTTTTGTAGAAAACAATAACAATTTTCCTATCCATTTGTTTATAACAAAAATAACAAAACGAAAAAAAATTTGATATCTTGTAACTTCGATGTCTCGAAAAGTATTGTTATATCATCGTGTCAAATGGCTGTAGAGTTCATTTAGATTATAAATCAACTTATTTGCACAACAGCCGTAGGAGTAATGAGAACAAAATACGGGAACCTAACTCAGTCTTAAAAATGGTAGAGGGGCGCGGTCCACCTGATCGGACTATGAAATGCGTAACCTAAACCTGAAGGAACTATCGTGAACCAAGTATAGTGTGTTACATACGCCTATATTACATTGCGACTATACTATAGGAAAATACTGACGTCACAAGTATTATAAGTGTAGGAGCAAATATTCTACGTATGAAATGAGTATTTTGTATAGGGAACCATACAGCGATCCATCCATAACCAGATCTTACACATACGTTGCCATTGCAATAATAATATATCTCAATATTATTGATATTGTTATTATTTACAGCGATCCATTTGTGAACTTAACTTCTGATACCTAGAGAGCCTTGACAAGATATCCAAACGATGTTGAGAGAACCAGGAGTGAACCATAGAGAGCCAGTCAAGAGAAGGTAGTGATCTGGGGGCTATTCTCGAATGAATACGAGTCGATCCGTGTGAAAATAAGAAAATAGTATTGCAATAGTATATTTCGTTACAAGTGCCCACTCAGAGAGTGTGCTCTCAACGAATTTGGAGGGGCAAGCACGAACCATATTTTATGTTACTAGGGACAGTGGTAATAATGTGTGAATTTCTAAAAAGCACACTACCCCTCTTGCGCTTTGGAAATTCACACATTATTCCCACTGCCCTTGTAACATAAAATAAATTAATACGCAGTCTAGATTATTTTTACAGCATTATTTTCTATTAGAAAAGAATTACTCTGTCAAATAGAAGTAAAAATAATCTAGACTGCGTATTTATTTATTTTGCAATACTATTTTCTTAAAAAAATTTGCCAATAGCTAATTAATTAACTATGGCAAATGTTTTGTTACGAATATGAAGTTAATCATTCCCTCTTCCCATATGATAGACAGAGACAGACCATATAGAATTAGTTAAGAACAAATGACGACCTTAGTAACGAGAAAGAAATGAGAGAAAGAGTTAAGTTGCAGTGGCAATAGAATAGCAAATGAATAAACTACTCATATTTATATAAGAGCATTTCTTGCAAGAAATATAATTAACTCCGCATTTTCTGGTAATAATGAGCATCGATGATCTTCAATGATTTGGCCAGCATCCGAAAATAATCGTTCACTTACTGTTGAAGTACATGGGATCGATAAATGATGTTGAGCCACTACTGCCAATCGGGTATATTTAGTTTTATTATTTTTCGACCATTCGAAAGGACAACCTTTCGCTGCATCGATGTTTGGTTCATTCAAATAAACCAATAATTCATTTTCAATAAAAATTTTTTCAATTTGGGAATTTGAGCGTTGCACAGTTTGGGGTTGAACTATAACGCTCCAAAATCCACCTAAAAAAAGTCAAATGTAGTTCTATCCAGTATATACATGTATATATATGGGGCATTCCAGGTTAAATCACCGAGTCATCGGCCTGACCCCTACCGATTCACTTGGAAATTTTTTTCTAGGTGTATTTTGGACCAAAAAACGACCTTATTTTTTTCAATTTTTTTCCACCATTTTTACACCATAAAATAATTTTTTTTTTCCTACTATCGAGTATTTCTCAAATTAGACCAGGTTTAAAATTCTGAAATTTTTCCCATATCATCTCGAGGTAAAAACAAGTCACCCATAAAAATTTGGGAATGGACCGACAATAATTACTAATTTTTTTTATAACTGATTAAAAAAAAACTTTTTTACCAATTTTAAAATAATCTAATTTTAGAATAATCTAATAATGGTTTCTTGTAGAGAAATCAAAAATAAAAATAAATGATATCTTGGCAAATTTTGATTCTTTCCATATTTCGAGGGTAAAAGCTTCAAAAATTGAATTTTAAGCATCGCAGTTTTTCTATCTTTCCATCCTTAAATATAGGGAAAAACAAAATTCATCAAGATATCATTTATTTTTATTTTTGATTTCTCTACAAGAAATCATTATTAAATTTTTCTATTTTTAAAATTCGTAAAAAAAATTTTTTTAATCAGTTATAAAAAAATTAGTAATTATTCTCAGAATTTTAAACCTGGTCTAATTTGAGAAATACTCGATAGTAGGAGAAAAAAAATTATTATATGGTGTAAAAATGGTGGAAAAAAATTGAAAAAAAATAAGGTCGTTTTTTGGTCCAAAATACACCTAGAAAAAAATTTCCAAGTGAATCGGTAGGGGTCAGGCCGATGACTCGGTGATTTGACTTGGAATGCCCCATATATATCGTTTAATTGTATATATTTATATATAAATTGTACAAGAAATATATTGTAAAAGAGTATATGTATATATTAATTTGTTGATTTAGATAATGTATTATTTCGTATGTTTATAATTTATATCTGAATAAACATATTTTCATACATCCAGTATATATATATATAAACTATAAAAATACGAAATAATTATGCATTATAGAAAACAACGAATCATTATACACTCTTTTACAAATTCATATACTTATATACATACATACATATATTTTTAATTTGTTCTTTTAATAATTATTTAATATAATTATTACTTATATATTTAATTATTTATTTATATTTTTATATTTGACATATATTAATATATATTTGTTTCGTGTATTTTAGATGATTATTAAAACAATATTTTGTTTATTGAAATTTTATATGTTGATTTTAATGTTGGAAAATGATTTTAAAATAATATTATACAATTATTTACGTAAGATTGTTTATTTAAAAAACACAACTATTTGAGCACTCATTCAAGTGTTTGATAAAGGGTTCAATAGAGTGTTCAAAAAAAGTGTTAATCGTTAACAATGACATAACATAACTTAAGGTTGTTTGTAAATAATTGAATTTCTACTCGATTTTCTTTCAATTAGGCTTTTTTTTTAAATTAAATAATTATCTATGTTGACAATCTATTCCAATTTTTTTTTGCCCCGGCTTTTTTTCGATAATGAATGTCAAAGTTGACAACTTTTATACACAAGAATAGGGCGAAAAAATTCACATAAATATATAGGTAATAATAACATTAAATAATTTATATCACAAAATTCAACATAGGTATATATAAAAATATGTATACACATAAATAAAAATATAATTATCATACTATTGAAAAACAATCAACTTACTGGATGCAGAAATTTGACTTGCATTTGACTGGACACTAAGTTGTTTTTTTTGAAAAAAACCAAAAACTTAGAAAAAATAACGAAGTTCCCCCGCCGGGAATCGAACCCGGTTCTTTTGCTTTCCGGGCAAACGCCTTGACCACTAGACCACAGGGCTTCTCATTTTTCTTAAGTTTCATCAAGTTAACTCCGACGTCCTTCTATGCGTCAATTCATTTTTAAAAAAAAAAACCAGAAACCTAGAAAAAATAACGAAGTTCCCCCGCCGGGAATCGAACCCAGGTCTTTTGCTTTCCGGGAAAACGCCTTGACCACTAGACCACAGGGCTTCTCATTTTTTCTAAGTTTCATCAAGTTAACTCCGACGTTTTTCTATGCGTCATTCATTTTTTGAAAAAAAAAAAAAAAAAAATTTGTTCTATCAGTCTGAGATGATTTGATATCAATAATTTCAGCAACCAGATTGGCTTGGATCTCTCTCGTGCATTTAAGTGAAGAAAAAACTTTTTGTAACGAGGATCCAAGAAGGTTGCATATCTGCTGGTGTTATCACTCAATTCAAGAAAGCGAATTGGAATACTTTCTAAAAGATTATCAGCAAGATCATGAACCATGAATGACTCATCAATATCGGCATATTTTCTCATGGCTGATTTCATTTTCATTTTAATAATCTCTGTCAGAAGAATCACCATTGATAAAGTTGGGTACTTGCGACCATACGCCATCATTGTTGCATTTTACAGAGGTTTTAAAACATGTACGATGCTCTTCAATGACTTAAAATCTGTTTTTGTTAATTGTTGTTCAAAATCAAGATCATGAACCACTTTTCTGACGTATGATCCTGATTTCAACAACCTTTCCAGCATTAAGTACTTCGTATTCCATCTTGTATCAACCATCTGAATTAATAATAAAGGTGCCATAAATGATTATTTAAGTGAATTACCTCGTGTCTTTCTTTTCATTTGCTCAACTGCAAAGTCACCATATAGTTCTTTGTGTACGTTTCGTAAATGATTTATCGAAGACGAAGTTGTTGCTAAAAAATACAGATTTAAATTAAAATTTTTGGCACAAAATAATTCAAAAAGAAAAATAATTTGTTTTCAAATCAATAAATGAATGAATATATTCATTTTTTACTTTACATATAAATATTTACATTTATTGGGATATAATCTGTTCATTTAAAAAACATATCACTACTGCAGTATATACACAATCATTTTTTTAAATATTAAAATTCAAATCTACTATTTTCCAGCCGGCCATGTTGGTTAAGTCACGAGATAGTGACACTCCTACGTTAAACCCCATGAATATATATAAGGCATTCCACGTGAATCCAGATGGTCGTAACCCTGACCCTTCCCGATTTCGTTCATTTTTTTTTTCCAGCTTGTTTTAAGCTCGAAAACAACACTTATTTTTTCTCAGATTTTTTGGACATTTTTTGAAGCCTTTTGAAACCACCCAAAATCGAAAAAAAATCCATTCCGACATTTTTCAAAATTCTGGTTTTTTTTCCCTGAATTCTTAAGCTCAAAAAATAAGGTGAGCCAAAATTTCAGAGTGGGATCTCAATTGGAACTTTATCAAATTTTTTTTTGAAACTTAATTTTTTTTTTAGTTTTTACAAATAAATTAAAGTAATACATTACGTACATCATTATGAATAATTATTGTAATGTCACCTCAGTTACAAAAGAGCGTTAGTGTATTCTGAGTATTATTTTTTCATTATTTTACTTTTTCGGAAAAAAAATATAAGTATGTAAATGGCTAAAGTCACCAGAAATGAACGCTTTTTTTGTTGAGTTTTTCGTTCCAATTGAGATTCCACTCTGAAATTTTGGCTAGCCTCATTTTTTGAGCTTAAGAATTCAGGAAAAAAAAATCAGAATTTCAAAAAATGTCGGAATTGATTTTTTTTCGATTTTAGATGTTTTTCATTTTTTTAAGGGTCGAAAAAATGTCCAAAAAATCTGAAAAAAATAGGCGTTGTTTTCAAGCTGAAAACAAGCTGAAAAAAAAAAAATGAACGAAATCGGGAGGTGTCAGGGTCACGACCGTCTGAATTCACGTGGAATGCCCCATATATATTATAACGAGATTTGGCAGATCTCGCGCTCCCGAAAATGATTAGAGGTCTGGTCTGAGGGGTTTTATCGACTAAGACGCTAATTAATACCACCGGTTCGTGAGTGGCCTCGGTAGTGACATCCATTTTCGCCTGAATGTCAGTGTTGACTTGGTAGACATCCGACACGAGCGGATAATCCGGATTTCTACCCTGGCTACGTCAGATTCGTATCCCCTACTTCGACACTCCCACCGAAGAATCGCATCGGGTGTGCGCACAGATGGCCGTATGGAGTGGGTCAAATGTGAATGGGGATAGAGAGTCCATAAAACTGGTTGGCTTCCGATGAAGCTAGCTCACTCCTTGGTGGAGTTGACTGGTGACTTGGTGATGTCGACATGCTCCTATGGAGGAGCTAGTTGATATCACTGGTGAAGCTGGCATGACTCCTTGGTGGAGTCAGCCGACTTTGACGTTGACTGGGTCTCAGGGTGGAACTAGTTGATGTCACCAATGAGTTCAACCAAACGATGCGCGGTGCATGCTCTCGAGGGTGATTTACGATATCGCTATGCTGCATAGGAAGAACCTTGTATATCACTCGCTCTCTCGCTCTAGTGTGGTTACTTACTGTCAGGGTAACCTATAATCGAGTACTCAGATGCATAGAGTGGTCCGGCGTAAGACCAGCGTGGCTACGGATGGATCAATTATGTTCAACTACTTGGTGTACTAGAGTAAGTAGGCAATAGGAGGATATTTGGTAAAACCTGCGAGGTAGGAATATTCTCGTTCTCGTATTGACTTAGGTTATGCCAGTTAGTTAAACCAAAGTTAATGTTCACGGTAACAACCGCCGCCGCGGGGTGGGGTTATTACGCTCTCGGCCAATACTAAAAACCATATACATTTTAGTAATGGTGCCCGAGTGACGTTTTGGAAGCAATATGGTGGACCGCGCCCCTCTACCATTTTTGCTGAACTAGTCGCTACCGAAACTACCCCACGGTCCATTAGTTTTTGTTTTTTTTTTTTTTTTAATAGTAAAAAGAAAAAAGGGGTCAGACAATTGCCTATACACCCACTCAAGTATGATACATTGATTTATACATATATTAAGCTTATTTTACAAAGTTATAAAATTAAATATATTTTTCAATTTAACATTTTATCGTAACGTTTTAACAAGTTATTTACACCTTTTTTTTTTTTTTTTAATAAACTGATATTAATATAATTAGTATTTAACATTTATATAATTAATTGTTTTAGAACTATAATAGTACTCATTTATCAAATTACTCTCTATTTACATTTAGATATAATAATAATAATAATAACAATTATTATTATTACCACGGTCCATTGGTTGCCGTTATATACCAGCTGGCTCTCTCCTGGCAGTAAAAGAAGAGGATGGTGAGAAATCGTCGTTGATCCCATAGTAACTGACGCTTCTACTTTACCGGTGGAAAAATCAGTTACAATATATTTCATTTGTGTTCATAAATATAATAATACTTTTTTATCAAATATGAATTAATAGAACTTAATAAAAAGCTGTAATATGACTTTTGATTTAGAAACAACACAACTCGAATAAATTAATTGCCGACGTTAATTACCTAATTAATCCGTTGACGTTACAAATAATTCTTCAAGTAAAATATTAAATGCTGACTATCGTGGGACAGGTATATTATAATTGGTCAAGATGTTCCCACTTTAAATCCTCCCTTCTTTTTAATTTAATTTTTATGGGAATTATTATTTTAGAATTTAAGGAGCTTCACTCTTGCGACAACTTTTGTTTGGACAATATCTAAATTAAATTTAAATCAATTTTATGAAATCAAATATAATTAAATGAATAATAAAATCAATTGAACTTTTACGTTTCTAATAAATAAATTTTTAAAAGTGAATCTACCAACATCAACAGGCGACCATCCAGATTGACACGCTCTCAACAATATTTGTTTCAGATTAATTCTTACATCAAAGATACATCTACAATCATACACATTCCCTCCTAACCCGTTACCCTGTAGGGAATAACAAAATAAGAGGATTTTTTAATATTAACGTGAAATACCAAGTTGATTTATGTTGATTATTCTATGATTATTAGCCTATTTAATTTTGGTTTTACATATTTTTTCTTTTTTTTGTTATTTCATAGTTTAATTTTAATTTTTCAACTTGGTACGTAACAGTAGCAACCACACAACGACACATAGCAGCGTGTTTTGTTTCATGAGAAAGAAAATAATAAAATATAATTAGTTATAAACAAATGCTAAAAATTTTTGACTAATCACATCACGAATCAAAAGCAATCAAGTGTCTTTTTTATAATAGGAAGGATTCTTTAATTATGACTTTATTTTGAAAATTAGTTTTATTTTCAATACAGTTTAAAAATGATATTTAATTCAAATTTTATCAAGTTTAGATAAGCTGACATAATTTAATTTTTTAAGAAATGACTATTTCAAAAATAAAACAAATTTTTAAAATTAATTCATAATTAAAATATCATAGTAAAAAGTAAATGATAATTATATGTATGTTTTGTATGTAATTTATTGATTGTATCTAAACGTTCTTTATGTACAACACATAAACTTCTTGAATCACGTTCGGTTCCGTGGCGCATCGGTAACGCGTTAGTAACTTGTCTAATTAAATCAATGTACTTCGAAAATAATAAAAATTAATTTTTTTTTTTTTTAATTTAAATATTCAATTAATTCATTGTTTGTATCGAGCATTTTGTTGTTTGAAATAAGTAGTTAATTATAAGACCTTTGTGCTAGTGGCATATTTTTAGAAGTATTCTTCTTGAAGCAAACCATCTATGGTTTTAAACAAGACACCATCTTCATGAAACAAACAGAATATTGTTTATAACAAGACTTTTCTTTTTCTTATTACAAACCAATTATTGTTAGAAAATAGAAAATAGAAAATAATGCTGTAAAAATAATCTAGACTGCGTATTAATTTATTTTGCAACATTATTTCCTTAGAAACATTTGTCATAATTAATTAAATAACTATTTGCAAATGCCCAGGTAGGAAGTGACGACGGGCACAAGCCTGCACGGAGAGAAATCCGCAGCAAATATTACTGTAGTGGTATCGTAAAAATCATAGCTGACGTCATTAAAGCGACTAATTCCCACTTATTATAATGATTATTATTATATTTCATCTAAATTTTTTACTGTAGTCTACCGGAATTTTTGGAAGTCTCGAGTTAATGGTATACTTTATGCCAGAAATGACTGTAGTGTACAGCAAGTTTTCCCGCCAGATGACACGAATATTTATTGGAAGTCAAGTGTGTTCCTAACCTCTTCTAATAAAGTTTATTGTTTTTATTTTATTATTGAATCTAAATGAAAATGCGGTGAAACACATGAAAATTATAAAATGGTTTATTTTTTTAAAATTAATAAACACGTTACATTTTTAACTTTTTATTTTGATGTTTAAACAATAAGGTTTTATTTAATTTTTTGTGTTGTTTTTTTGTTTTGTTTTGATTAAAATTACTGTAGTGTAGTAGGAAATTCTAAGATACGGAAAGTATCAATCCTGGTGGCCGCCCCACGCAACTTCTCAATTTCCAGTAGACTACAGTAAAATTTGTTTGATACTCTACAGCATTATTTGCTGCGGATTTCTCTCCGTGTGGGACAAGCCTGATTACTCGGCTCTCGGGCCTGAAACACAAGCCTGTGTCAAGTCTGGAATGTTCATGATGTATTTGTTGGTGTCGGACTAGTGTCTCGGGCTTGACACAGGCTCGTGTTCCCAGGCTTGACACTGGCTTGCAAAAAAAATTTTAAAAAAATATAAATAAACAATTATTATTAATTTATTAAGTTGACATTATTATTTTTTACGTGATACAATTTGAATTAACGATAATTATATGAATTAAAATGAACAGTGTAACGGGAGATCGATCCTAGGTCACTCACGTGGAACTCCAATGCTCTATCAAGTCAACTACCAGAGTATTAATGAAAGAGTCAGTCAAAATTTTTTATATGAATGAATTTATTCAAGAGTCAATTCACAGTCCTTGTAAAAGCCTGGCACGATAGTCAAAACCTAGTAATTGATATTTAAAATTTCTATTTACAATTTATAGATCTCATTAATACAATTTTTTTTATTTTAATTGAATATATGCACAAGTCAAGTCCCGTGTGAGGCTTGGTAAAACGGGCTTGACATAAGGCTCGTGTGAGGCCGGAGAAAACAAAAGAAACAGGCTTGACACCAGCTTGGACTTCTAAGGCCTGTGTGAGGCTGGTTGAAAACAACGGGGTCAGTCTTGTGTCAAGCCTGTGTTAACAAGGCTCGTGTGAGGCCGGGGAAAACAACAGGGTCAGTCTTGTGTCAAGTCTGTGTTAACGAGGTTTGTGTGAATGCGCAAAGTGGTTAAAAATGAAGTTGAAATATGAAAAAAACGGCTATTTATCGGTTATATGTCGTATAGTTATTGAAATAACGAATTATTCTCAAATTTAATAATGGCAATCAATAGAGATCGTCGGGGAGAAGAAAATGTTTTTAAAAAAATTTCAATATCTCGAATAGTTTTCAAGTTATATAATATTTTTTAAAATTTCGATATATCGATTTTTTTTTATTTATTCATTTAATAATGGAAGTCGATTAAACTCATCAAGGAGAAAAAAAAATCGAATACAATTTTTTGATCGCGCGAATAGTTTTCGAATTATCGATATCTTTCTAATGTTAATGATAATTTTTTTCATAATTGATAATATAATAGAGCTAAGTAAAAAAATAAAGCTAAGTAAAAAATATAGCTAAGTAAAAAATATAGCTAAGTTAAAAATATAGCTAAGTTGAAAATATAGCTGGTAAAATTATGTAGATATTGTGTGTTTGGCTATAAATATATAGCTAAGTAAAAAAAATAGCTAAGTAAAAAATATAGCTAAGTAAAAGATATAGCTGGTAAAATTATGTAGGTATTGTGTGTTTGGCTATAAATATAGCTAAGTAAAAAATATAGCTAAGTAAAAAAAATAGCTAAGCAAAAAATATAGCTAAGTAAAAAAAATAGCTAAGCAAAAAATATAGCTAAGTAAAAAATATAGCTAAGTAAAAAATATATAGCTAAGTAAAAAATATAGCTAAGGAAAAATATAGCTAAGTAAAATTATGTAGATATTGTGTGTTTGGCTATAAATATAGCTAAGTAAAAAATATAGCTAAGTAAAAAATATAGCTAAGTAAAAAACCTAGCGACCAAGTAAAAAAAACTTGGATATATTCATTATTTTCGAAAAAAAAATATATATTCGTGCTTAACAATACGCGACAATCAATAATTAGCAGTTTTTTTGAAAAAAAAAACAAAAATTTCGACTTTTTTTTTTGAGAAAAAAAAATTGTATACATTTTAAAAAAAATATCGATAATTTGATAACTATTCTATAAAAAATTTTTATTGGGCTTTTTTTTTAGCTTGGCAAGTTTTATCGATTGCCTTTATTAATATTAAACAAAAAAACTTAATATATCGAAATATATAAGTTATTATAACTCGAAAACTATTCGCGATATCGAATTTTTTTATGTTGACTTTTTTTTTTACTTGACGAGATTCATTGATGGCCATTATTAAATTCGAGAATTAATCGTTATTTCAATAACTACACGATTTATAACCGATAAATAGCCGTTTTTTCCATATTTCAACTCCATTTTTAACCACTGCGCATTCGTAGGAATTTTTTCCGTATTTTTCCCGTAATCGTGAGAAAATTTTCTATAAAAACCGAATAAAAAAACATGTTGTCTCGGTTATGATAATATCTTCTGAAATTCTTCTGTACAATAAATTACAATAATAATTTTCTCTTTCAAACTAACACATCAGTCATCAATGTCTATTTCTCTTTTTTTAAAACATAAAATTAGTCAATATTATAAATAAATTATTATTGTATAATAATTCAATATTATCTTTTGTATTTAGGAAATA
The DNA here is from genome assembly GCF_014905175.1 of Aphidius gifuensis. NCBI lineage: Eukaryota > Metazoa > Arthropoda > Insecta > Hymenoptera > Braconidae > Aphidius > Aphidius gifuensis. The sequence continues at coordinate 15,717,104 of NC_057788.1, forward strand.
TTATTTTATATAAACAATAATAATAGGTATATGAATCTTGTAAATGAAAAATACTTGCATATGCATGTATATATATGTACAATATGAACTTTACTTCGCCTAACAAATGCAAGTATAACTAATAAATACAAATAAAATACTTGTATATTAATATATACAACGGCGCATATATATATATAATAATAAATAAATTAAATATATAAATACGCGCATTTAAATTCATCTATACTACAGAACGGCTGATGGTAACGGTTACCGACCGATTACCATGGCGCTGCAAGGTGCGAACTCACGACACGCAAAAGTTTGCGTTTTTACATGGCTGCCATAATTCTAAACATGGCGCCTCCGTGATTTAATCCACCCGCTCGACAATGTTTAATTCACACGCGCGTTTAAATCACTCGAAATTACTATATATTGCCAAAATATCACTGAAAAATGTAGTTGTGTGTAATGTGTGTGTAGTGTATCTAGTGTTCAAAGCTTGGATCATGGAGGCGCCATGTTTAAAATTACGGCAGCCATGTTTAGAATTATGGCAGCCATGTAAAAACGCAAACAGAAAATGGATTCCTGCCCAGATCCGTTACCGGATCTGACGTCTAAACTCTATGTTTTTTCCTTTTACTCTAACCCAACCCGCGCCTAAAGATGTTTACACATCAAAAAAACAAAAGATGGATGCAACGAAAGTAACGGTATGAAGGTAAGCAATTTCAAATTATTTTATATCTTGTTTTATTTATTTATTCCCTTGACAACGATACGAAAAAATTTGTTTAAAATTTGTTTCAAAATTTTAGTTTCATGAAAGATTCAAGAGACAAAGGTGAATATTAAGGTTAAAACTTTTATTATATACAATATATAATTTATTATGTTATTTTTGATCAAATAATGAGTATTTAAAATTAATCTGTTAAATAAACAAATAATACACAAGATAATGGTTATTCAAGTGCTTGACATAATACGACAGCAACATCATAATCACAATACCAAACAACAATAAATAATATGTGGATGAAATGTGGTACCACGTGAACGTAAAGATAGTAAAGATGGTATTTTAGATTGTATAGGATTTCAAGAAACAATTAATGACATTGAAATATTAGCAGAAAAATATGACAAATGTACTGGTAATCCTAAATCAGTAAAATTTAAAATACGACTAGATCCTATACCAATGTCTGGTAATTTTCATGAGACTTGTACTGGTGGTTGTAATAATATTTTGAATCAAATAATGAGTATTTGAAATGAATCTGTCCAATAATCAAATAATACACAAGATAGTGTATTCAAGTGCTTGTGCTTGTTATGATCGTGCTTGTCATGGTCGAAATAAATTCAAGATCTTGAATGAATTTGTTAAGGACAAAAAAATGGAACAGATGATTAAATATTGAATCATTCAATGGAACAACAACAACAGGAGTAAATAATAACCCGGGAAAAAATGAAAAGATATTCTTATATATAAAAATATATCTTCAGATCTCAACTTATATAAAGTTTTCTAGCAGTTTTCTGTCGGGATATCTTCATAGATGTATGTATATATCTTGATATATGATGTTATGTTAATACCTCTCGATATATACAGAAATATGAGTATATATGTAAAGATATAAAGACATATGAATGTTCTTCCTCTAAATTGTAAAAGATATTCAAACATATTATTTCATCTCGAATATCTCTCGAGATATACACAAATATTATTATATATCTAGAGATTTGAAGACATGAGAATGTTCATGCTGTAAATTTTTGGCAAAAAATGAAAAGATCTTCTTATATATAAGAATATATCTTTAGATTAACATATATCTTTAGATCTCAACTTAATCAAAATTTTCTAGCAGTTTTATGTCGGGATATCTTTACACTGAGAAAAAAAAACCACAAAAATTGTTGTGAGAGCACAACAAACTAGAGGCGAAATCCTATCCTGTCGCTTTTTGTTGTGCTGCAACAAAAATTGTTCTATCGTTAAACAAAATTTGTTGTGCTACAACAAATTTTATTGTATCGTTGAACAAATTTTATTTAGCTGCACAACAATTTTTACCATCCAATAATATTTGTTGTGTTGCTTAATAATATTTGTTCGGCTGCTCAATAAATATTGTCCAGTTTCAAGGCAAATATTACCGTGCTGCACAACAATTTGATTTTCGGGTGTTATCGGTAAGACTCGGTCTTGTTCGTGTGCCTCGGTATATCTACATGGCATTGTGTGGAATTTTCTAAGTCAGTCTAAGTTGAGATCAGCTTTGGTGTGACTGACGTTTTAAAAATAAATTAATTAATCCCAAGATGTCAAGTTTTAATAACATTTTAATCATTGAATTATAAACTAAAATATTTGTGAGCAACTAGATAAATAACCAAACTTGATATTTAACAAATCACATCAACAATAGAGTATGAAATTATATAAAAAAGACAAACATAACCTGCATCTGTCATTTTAATGCAGAGATTTTTTATTTTAATCTTTAATAATTATAAATATGAAAAATAAATCAAAGCATTAATTTGAATTAATTTGTTCCTTAATTGTTTTCCTTCTTCTTTTTAATTATCATAATGAAAATTTATTTCGTAATTTTGAAAAAAAAAAAATTTAATATGGTTTTAGAATTTTTGTTATGTGGAATAATAAAAATTATTAAACTAAATACAAAAATTGTTGTATGTTCAACAGTTTTTGTTTGGAGCATAACAAATTTTGTTGTATGTCTATTAATTTTTGTTTGGAGCATGACAAATTTTGTTAAACAGCACGGTAATTATTACTCTGCCAGATGAACAAAAACTGTACTACCGGCAGAACAAATATTATAGAGTTTCAACTTCGCCTCTACTTTGTTGTGCGGCACGACAATTTTTGTCCTGTTTTCTCAACAATATTTGTCGTTTTTTTTTCTCCGTGTATAGATGTATATATATATATTAGGGTGTTTTTTTTTTTTTCGATATTTTTTTTTCTCTTCACCCATCTTTATACAAGTTCATACAACTCTAAATCATGCCCAGAAAAAATTTGAACTCAATTGAAAAATATTTAGAGGTGGTTCAGGAGTCTTTTGTTTTTTCCATTTGATTAACATGGGGTTAATACACTTCATTCACTATTTTGATCATGGAGGCTTTAATTTTCGACCGTTCAAGTTCACGTTGGTCTCATTTGATAGAGTATTAAATTCTATAGCATATAATATTCATAGTTTTGATCATTTACAATTAAAAAAAATAGTGAAATAATGCTTCAAAAAGGTAGTATTTACAATTTTTCTGAAAAACAAAATTGTAAATGATCAAAACTATGAATATTATATGCTATAAAATCCAATACTCTATAAAATAAGACCAACGCGAACTTGAACCGTCGAAAATTAAAGCCTCCATGATCAAAATGGTGAATGAAGTGTATTAAACCCATGTTAATCAAATGGAAAAAACAAATGACCCCTGAACCACCTCTAAATATTTTTCAATTGAGTTCAAATTTTTTCTGGGCATGATTTAGAGCTGTATAAACTTGTATGAAGATGGGTGAAGAGAAAAAAAAATATCGAAAAAAAAAAAAACACCCTAATATATATATATCTTGATATATGGTGTAATGTCCGAATATCTTTTGATATATTTACATATATATTTATGTATATCAAGCGATATGAAGACACAACAATGTTCATCCTCTAAATTATAAAGGTTACATTTAAACAAATTTTTCCATACACAAATATCTCTCGATATACCCCCACGGAAATATTTTATAAAAATTTGGCAAAAATTATATAAAAGTCATTTTATAAAAACACTTTGTAAAATATGGGCAAAAAAATTAAGAAAATTATGTAAAATATTTATAAAAATTTAATAAACATTTCAATTTTTTTTTATAAATATTATATAAATAATATAAAAAAAATTTGTAAATATTTTATAAATTTTTTGTAAAAATTTCTAAGTTTATTTCGAATATTTTGACTTCCCCGCCCCCTTTTTTTTTGTCAAATTTTTATAAAAGAATTTTTCAAAATTTCAGAAAATAATTAAAAAAAAAAAACTTCTCAACCAAGATTCGAACCCAGACTATCTTGGTGATAAGCAAGTGCTTTACCACGATGCCACATATCTTTTGGAAATATGCAATAAAAATGTACATAAGAATAATACTTTCTCAATTTCAATCACTTTTCAGTTTTGACCGTACTTTTCCATCGATTTCCATACAAATCTTTATAAGAGTAATCAGAATTTATTTTTCGACATATAAATATATAAGACTCGATGGAAAAGTACGGTTAATACTGACAAGTAATTGAAATTGAAAAAAGAGTATTCTTATGTACATTTTTATTGCAGATTCCTAAAATATATGTTGCATCGTGGTAAAGCACTCGCTTATCACCAAGATGGTCTGGGTTCTATTCTTCCCTAGTACCCACCCACCTGATCCCCTTCCTAACATATTTCCCACATTAATCAAATAGATATATTTATTGATTTTAAGTACTCATACTATTAAGATGGTTTTACATCAACAAAATTTTTTCCATCATCAACACAAACACAAATAAAGTCTGCATTAAATCACTGCATTAAAATAAAACAAAAACTAATGAACAAAAACATACAACTATTGAAAATAGTAAATAACAAAAAATATTATCCAATACGAACGCACACTGTTTAGAGATAAGAAACACACTAAATAAGAAATGGTCTTTTTTTTATAATATTACGTTTCACCAAAAATGTAACTAGGTTAAGTTGAAAGTAAATAAAAATTATTATAAAAAAAAAAAAAAGTAAGACACTGGAGTTTCAACTAGAAGATACCGTGTTCAAGTCCCGGTGATGTCAAGTATTTATGGTGTACTTTTTCGGTCAATAATAATCGAATAAATACAAATATATAAATAATAAAAATGAATTGTTTTAAACAATTAAAGATAGTATTTTTTTTTAATTAATTTTTCTCCTGATGATATATCTAAATATACTATGATATCTTCTTTGATATTAAAAGATAGCGCCATAATCGATATATTTAGTTATCTCTCGATATATCTTGGTATCAAGATATCCTGAGATCTCTTGATATATTATTATATCTAAGAAGATCTTTTTATTTTTTTCCAGGAATTTAATAAATGATGTACCGAGTGGAAATCAAAATAACAACAACAATATTGATCATATATAAACAACAGCAATCATAATAGAACAAATACATGGTGGTGGCGGTGGCGGCGATGATGCACAATCATGTGTTTGTGGTTAATTCGCTCATAAAAAAGATGTTGAAAAAATCAATCAATATTTGACATTAAATTTTTTTAACATCAAATAGTTCGTATTGTTTTTTTTTTTTTTTTTTTATTTAAATATTGAGGAGATAGCTACTAAATTAAATCAAATTTATTTCCATTATAATTTGTATTAATTTTATTTATATTTTTCAGGCTGTAACATGTCAGATTACGAGGCTGAAATTGACTCAATATTCAATAATATTGAATGCTTAAGTCATCTGAAGTTGATACATCGGAAAAATATTAAGAGATATCATCCTGACAAAAATCCTGAAGATAAAAGAGCAATTGAAAAAACTCAGTATTTCAAGAATATATATATACATAAAATAAAAAGTATACATAAAATAGTAACAGAAGTGTTCGGCTGACTAGTTGTTCAATAAATAAATATTTATATAAAATTGTATTCTGTGTTAAGTTTTTAAATTAGAATTTCATTTACATAGAACCTTAATATTATAACTAATCAACAAATTTAAAAATTTCTATCATAATTGTTAATGATTGAATGAACATTAAGTTAAGGAAAAAGAGCGAAAAAGACATCTAGTCGAAAATATATTAATGCAACGAGAGATCTTTCAATTACCATTTATTAGAATTACTAAAGAAGTTATCTTTTTTTTTTTTCTATTAATTGTTGTTAGTAATAATATGAATTATATTAATTTTTTAATATAATTATTGTTTAAATATTCTCATAATTGTTGCACTTTAAAATATTTAAAGTTTTTTAGGGGACTTAGTTTTTTTTTCGAGAGTAAAATTATTTTCTAAGTCCCTGCATTAATTATTTATATTTTTATAAGTTTTTTTTTTATGAAAATAAAAAAAAAAAAAAATACTGTGAAAGACGATCGTCCTTTAATAAGGACAATTTTTTTTAATAAAGACGCAAACGACGATCGTCTTAAAAAATGATACGCTTGAGAATTTGAAAAAAATAAAGAAACCTCAGTTGGGCATGTTGTTAGGACGATGCAGGACGATCGTCTTTGAAAGGAAGACAATCAAAGCTGATGCAGCACGATTTTAGTTCTTTATTTTAGGACGGAGAAAGAGTAAAAAGTGATTTAGTACTGAAAAATTTCAACACGGGGCAGCAGAACGATTAAGGACTCAGCAGAACGCAAAACAACCGAGTAAGACATAAATTTTTCAACTCGGAAGAAGATATGAAAAAAAAAAGAACGATTGGTTTTATTTTCGGACGGAGCAGGACGGGCAGACCTCAGCAGACTTGATCAATTTTAACTCGGGATATCTTTTGTTTTATTTTCTATTTTTATTTGTTAAATAGGAATTTAATGTACAGAGCTAATAAGCTGTTAGCTAACATAAAAAACAACTTTAACGAGTTTGTTTTCTACAAAAATTATATTTTTGATTTTGAATTTTATAATATTTTTCTTCAACATTTTAAGTAAATTAAACCTAGAGCCCATATAACTTCACATATTCTCACCCTATAATTAGCTTTTAAAATTTCATTATGATTTGCATGATTAAGTTGAGGGTAAAAATAAAGATCATTAAACAGATTAAATTGACCGCGCCTTAGATTTACTGTAAGGGTGTGGTTCAGGTGTGTCATCTATTATTTCTACACGCGTGCATATATATTTTAAATTTATTGTTTTCATCAACTTTTTTATTCGAACCAAATCAAAGGACTGAATAAGAAAACCCGAAATCACGAGAAAATATGTATCTATACAAAAATCGGCATTGATGTGTAGACATTCAGTTATACTAGGTTAAAATCTAAACAGAAAAGTCACTGTTATTCATTTAGTAATAAACAGTCTGAGTTTGCCTCTTCTCATCTCCATCATTTCTCTTTTTTTTTATTTTGTTCACCCATCATAAAAGTTTATTTTTTACAGTTTAATCTTATCATTTAAGTCAATAAGATACACATTATTATTTGCAATGTAAAATGATTCATCAAACTAAAATTATAAAAAAAAAAAAATAGTTAAATGGGTCTAAAATATCACTTGATGCTTCAATAAACGAGTATATGTTTTATAAACCACCTGGAAATATTATTTATCTGCCCGAAAAAAAAAAAGATATACACGCGTATATATATTATGGTATATGTAAATATAATCAAATATATAGACTTACGTTTATATATACTGGAGTTGTGTATATTATCCGATACCGTAATATACCAAGAATAAAAAATTTTAGTTTCAGAAAAAGTCTTGAAAAATAAGACTCGACGTTTCAAAATAATCCCGATAGTCCACCCAAGCCACACAGTTGGAGTCGATTTTTGACAAAATTAGGGAAAAAAATCACACTTACTAATTCGGAGGTGGGTAATTTGAGAGTGGTAATGAAAAGTAGCTGAAAATTTTTTTACAGATAAAAAAAAAATAAAAAGGGTTGGAAATGGGTGTTTTTTGGGAATATTGCGGAAAGTAAAGGATTTCAGAAAAAAAAGTTTTAATGAAAGTTGTTCAGAAAAAAATTAGCTTTAATTTAGTTGTCGGAGGTTTTTCGCGTATTTCGAAGGGTTAAGCGGGAAATAACGATTGAAAATATTAATAAAAATACCTCTGGTCGATCGGGAAAAGGGGACGCGGATTCTCTTTCACCTCTTATTCGTAGCTCATCGCAGACCCAAAATCCGAGAATTTAAAATAAAATAATAATTTAAAATAAAATAAAATATTATAATATTTTAAAATTAAAAATTGCAATTGGGCTTCGAATTGTTTATAAAAAATTTTGTTTATAACAATAGCATCAATTTAAATAATTTTGCTAGAAAATTCAGAAAAAATAAAGTAGTTTCATGTAAAAAAAAAAAAAAATTTTTTTTTTTTTGTTGAATTAATAAATAAACAATTGAAATTTATAAATAAATAATTCAACAAAAAAAAAAATTTTTCCAAAAAACACTCATTTTCAACCCTTTTTATTTTTTTTTTATCTGTAAAAAAATTTTCTACTTTTCATTACCACTCTCAAATTCCCCACCTCCGAATTGGTAAGTCTGATTTTTTTCCCTAATTTTGTCAAAAATCGACTCCAACTGTGTGGCTTGGACTACGATGGTTGCCAAAATCTATACTTTTTGAAGTCCTGAAAAAGTATGGAAAAATAAGACTTTTGGAAATTACTCCGAAATGGTACTGTATTTCAAGACTTTTTCGGTACTTTTGAGTGTTCACAACGTATCCAGACAAAAGTCCTGAGTTCAAATACTTTTTTCAGATCAAATTCAAAATGCCTGGACAAAAAAAATACCGTTTCTTGAATATTAGAACATTTTCCAAACCGAAATTAAGAGATTCAATCAAAATAATATTTTTATCTTTGGATTCGAACTTTTTCAGGTCGTTTTTAGAGATGCACACGAGACGAGACGAGACGAGATTTGATCGAGTCTCGTCTCGGTCTCGAAAAATGACCAAAACAACAGTCTCGTCTCGGTATCGTCTCGCCTGAAAAAATCAGAGTCTCGTCTCGGTCTCGTCTCGAGTAAAAAAAATCAGAGTCTCGTCTAGTCTCGGCTGTATAAATATAAAGTGAACAAAAGTAAACTCTTTTTTATTATCAATACAACATTTTTAAATATATACATTCTTGTAATATATGCATATAAAATATTTTTTTTTATTTTTTACTTTTTTATAACGTATGAGTACGTTATTAGTTTTTTTTTTCAATTATTAATTAACAATGAATATTGCACTTATTTTAACTCAAAAATTACGTATCAATTATTATACTGAACAACAAAAAAAAAATATATATAAAATGAATATAAATTAATATTAAATAAATCAAGTTTAAATTTAAAAAAAAATGCTTATTTATACTTTGATTTAACATATATAATGAAGATGTTCTTTATTTATTTCGTACGTCTAAATCAAAATATAATTTACCATTATTTTTTTAAATCAAGCTGGATTTCAATTTAATTTTTATTCATTCTATATATTTTTTTGTTTGTTTATGGTTATTATAAAGATGTATAAGAACTTGAAACTAAAAAAGGCACAACAAAAAAAAAAAAAAAAATTAAGAAAACCAAATTTGATATTTTTGACGACACGACGAGACTCTTGCGAGAGTCTCGGACTAATGCTAGTATCGTCTCGGTCTCGTCTCACCTGAAAAATTGTCAGTCTCATCTCGGTCTCGTCTCGTCTCGTGTGCATCTCTAGTCGTTTTCCATACTCTCAATATACTATTTCAGGCCTCAGAACTTTCTAGTATTGAAATTTTTATCCCAGGATCTCCAAATATATATAGCAATTTTCCTTAGCAACTTTCCCCAGTTTAAAAATCTTTAGAATAATAATAATATCTATGAGGATTTGATGTGTATTTGACGCTTTTTCGTGGTTTCTATGAGATTTTTTAGACTGGGTGTCCTCATGTTAATGCAGTCATGTAATTATTGCAAACATAATAAAATTAAAGATCTAAATAAAAGATGTAGGTTAGGAATCAATGTCCGATGTTGACACGAGGATGGTTCAAATTAAAATATGAAATCCCCAAAAAATGACCAAATTTGTTTTTAATTCAGTTATAATTATCGTTACTATCTTATTTTCAATAAAACTGTTATTAATAATTTAAAAAAATAACAATTTCGGGTATTTTTTATCTTTTTTTTTGATCTCGTTATAGCCTCGGATCAACCTCGTTTGGACGTCGATCAATAACGTAACGGTTCGACATAGGATCGAGCTCGACTTTCCACGTCGATCCGGCCTTGAGCCTCAATCCTCGAGACTAGTTGCTACCTGGGATATAGCTCATCCTATATGCGGTTACATTTGGACAAATACAAGAAAATATTGTAGCATACACTGAGATAAATTATTTCTAACATTTAGAAATGAACTTTATGGCAAAAACATTTTTGAAGAAAGAAATAAGTTATTTATTAAAAATAATAATTGTCTTGTAATGAGAAGAAAAAAAACTTGAATTCAACAAAATTTGTTTACGTCATTTAAACAACGTTTTGTAGCGAACGATAGATGGTTTGTGTCAAGAAAAAAACTTCTAAACGTCAACCACGTTACTCCTTGACACTAACACTATGATGATTGTTATAATAGATAGGCTTCTTGTTTCAAACGGCAGAGGGACAGCAACAAGAAAAAAACTTCTAAATTTCTACAACTAGCTGTTTGATACAAACAGTATTATGATTATTATGATAGATTAGCTTTTTGTTTCAAACGATAGATATTTTTTAACAAGAAATAATAAACTTCTAAAAATATGCCTCAATATGGCTTTGAAGTAAAGAAATAGATTCTTTTTACAAACAAGTTATATTATTTTAAACAAATCAACTTCAGCTCAATTTAAATAATTAAAAGTTTAATCAAATTTTTAATCAATTTTTATTTTTTAGATTTGTTGATTGAATTTTAATCGTAACTTTGGATACTGAAGCCCGGATTCGAACCCATGATTTCTGAATAGGATGCGGATTCTTTGACCGCTGCACCACGACGTCACTCAAGTAAAGACGACGTTTTTTACATCTACTTGAAAAGCTCAGACAGAGATTGTTTTACGTAAGCGTAAGCCTACTAGTAATGTTTTTTGTACGACCCAATGAAAAAACGATCATATCTCCTAAAGTAAAGTATAGATAAAAAGTTCATACTAGGACCAGATTAAACCTTAGAAAAAATACTACTACTTGGAACTGAATACTTGGAATTAAAGAATCTATCCATTTGAGGTATAACAGATTTTTTAATATTGTTAGAAATTTGTTAATTTTCAGGTAGGAGGCTTGTGCAAGGGTCGTGTATTGAGCCTTCGGAGCACAGGCTTGACACAAGCTTGTGCCTATTGTTTTTAACCGGCCTCACACAGGCCTCAATAATCCAAGCTTGTGTTAAGTCTGTGTTTTTTGTTTTCCCCGGCCTCACACGAGCCCCGTTAACATAGGCTTGACACAAGACTGTCCCCATTGTTTTTAACCCGCCTCACGTAGGCCTCAATAATCCCAGCTCGTGTCAAGCCTGTATTTTTTTATTCCCGCGGAATAGCCCAAGCTTGACACGAGCCTGTCCCTGTTGATTTTTCACGTCTCACACAGACCTCAATAGTTCAAGCTGGTGTCAAGCCTGTTTTTGTTGTTTTCCTTGTCCTCATGCAACCCTTGTGTCAAGCTCGTTTTACCAAGCCTGATACGGGACTTGACTTGTGCGTATATTCAATTGAAAAAAAAAATTATATTAATTAGATCTATAAATTGTAAATAGAAATTTCAAATAGCAATTATTAGGTTTTAATTATCGTGCCAGGCTTTCACAAGAATATATTTGACTTCGAGCGCTCGACGTGTTATTGCATCCAGACCCTCAATTATAAAGTAATAATAATAGTTTATTTATATTTTTTTATACTTTTTTTTTGCAAGACTGTGTCAAGCCTGATACACTAGTCCGACACCAGCAAATACATCGTGAACATTCTAGGCTGGTTACGGGCTTGTGTTCTCAGGCTTGACACAGGCCCGAGAACCAAATTAAATAATTGCCGAAAATAAACAAACATAGCAACCATACAACAACACGTAGCAACGTGTTAGTATGAGAGAGAAAATAATAAAATATTAGTTATAAACAAATACTAAAAAATTTCGACCAATCACATCACAAATAAAAAGCGGTCAAGTGTCCTTTTTATAATAGGAATAAATGAAAAAATAAATAATTTACTAAATAAATCAACGTTGAGACTGAAAATTAACAAATAAAAAAAAAAAATAAGAAAAATGCGCAAGATGAGATATTTTTTATACATAAAAAAAAAAGAATCAAGTAAAGACTCATTTACTACTGAGGCGATATTTTTTTTTCTAAATGTAATTTGAGTTTCGTCCACTTCGTAAAGCAGGCATGATGACTGAAGTCAATGTCACACGAATCGCTAAAAAAATTTTATGTGACATTTTGATGCACCTGCGCATATCAGACTACTTCATGTGATCTCTTTTTTTTGACATTATATTGTGATACTATTATCTAATTAGAATATAATATATTATGTACTCGTGTTATCATAAATTTATCCAAATTCTAGTTGTTTTTGTAAATTCATTCGTAATTTTATATTAAATTTTCATATTTGCATACGTAAATACCCTCAACTATCAACCTATCCTTTAAATTGTGTCAATTACAGTACCCGTATTCACGGGGCAAAATTGTTCTCATCAGGGCTTTTTTTTCCGCTGATGCGCTTGACAAAATTTTTTTTATATAGATTTCACATAGAAAAGCTTCACAAACGCCACCATCGGAAAAAAAACGCCCTAATGAGAACATCCTCTGAATACGGGTGCAGATATCTTAGATATCTTAATAGTTAACATACGCATATTAACTATTAAGATACGTATGTTTAATGTTAATATGTATATCATATCTTTAATGTAAACTTATCAGCCACCACCCATTTAAACATGGCATATGTTAACATTAAACAGGATATGTTAAGGCGAAGCAATATCTTTGGTTTCAAGTGAACCCTAACCTATATTTATCGATAGAGCGAATTCCCGCCCCATCTATGAGTCCCAAAGTACATTGGGCCCATACTTCGGCATAGCCGGGATACTTTTTACCCTAAATCTATATAACCATGCTTTACAACAAATAAGGTTTCGTATATTTTAACTTGTTAAATAATATAAATCGTCATATTGAAACCTTGCCCTTAAATAATTATTAATATATTATAATTATCTTTTATGTATATTGAAATAAGTATTCATAATCTTTTCAATACATAAATACAAAAATATATTACTAATATTGACAAGACGGCATGCAAAAAAAAATAATGATCTTAATATATAAAATGTACTTTACATATTTATTTTGAATCCAATCAAAACACTATTTTTTCAATCATGCAATAAAGCGTAGTTCTATTTTAAAAACAAAATAGATTATACGTGCATACAATAATCAATTCTGGTGACGTCTAAAACTTGAAAAATGTTGAGACTTATTACGTGTCATTATTATAATTTATAATAATAATTCAGTATCATGCACTTCGATTATACATATATATATTAAATCATATATCAATCATGAAATAACTGGTCACCAGAATTTTACATTATTTATAATCTTTTCTTTAAGATTTGAGGTTCATGCTAAATATAAAAAACCATGCAAAATTCATAACATATCTGTTTTTGATAATACGGTTCTGGCATTGCTGGTATTATTATAATATTGTCATTATTATAATTACAGCAATGTTTAAGAATACTTGCAAACAAATCTATTATAAACTACTAGAATATAAAAAACCATGCTAAATATAAAACACCATGCAAAATTCATAACAAATATGTAATTGTTGTAATTTTTTTTTTTGACAACTTGATGTTACAAAATGTAAACAAACTAGTATTTTCTCCAAACTACTTACATACAAAGCAAAACCAAAATCCGATTTTTTACTGTTTGGCACAACACAGACTCTTAAAATTGTTTTTTAAAACTTTTTTCTTAATAATAATCGATTCTTTAATGTAATTGATTTTTATAATTAATAATCTCTACAAGCACTCACAATTCACATCATGGGCATTGGGCCCCCAACCTAAATTTCATCCCCCAAGTTGCAGAAGCGTTCTCAGTGCCATCTAGTTTTTACAAAGTTTGAAGAATGACGTGGTGATTGATGATAAAAAAGGTCATAACTATTAAAAAAAACAATAAAATTTTTTTTTATAATTTACATTTTTTAAGATAATCAGCCCATCGGCCGATTAATATTTTAAGTTCTCCTGCAAATTTTGGAAACTGAGAATGCATTTTCGAATGAAAACGGGTCAATCGCGTTTTTATAGAAAACTGTAATTTATTAATAATTTTTTTTTGTTATTAACAATTTTTGAGACAATCAGCCCATCGACCGTGCAATTTTATATTGACCTTCAAAATTTCATGCCTCTAAGTTCAATATTAAAAGAGTTTGGGCGATTCTTGTGAAACGCTTTTTTCAAAGGTATTGCTTCGCCTTAACTGTTAACATATCCTTCTCTCAGTGTAGGGACCACAAAGGCTTTCGCTGGAGTTTTGAAAATTTTAATTTTCAACCGAAAAAGAATAATTCGTTATAAAAATTTTTTTTTTATATTCTTAATCGTTTGTTATAACCATAATAGTGTTGAGTCGATATTCAGAGTGGTTCGTGTTTAGAAGTTTATTTTTTGTCACATTCGATGTGTCGCTTCAAACAAAAAGTTACCGGAATAAAATTTAAAAATAATATAGAAATCTTTTTTGAAACAAGATAATTTTTCCTTTTATAAACACCAGTGTTGTTGACGGCCGTAAGCGGCCGTTTTCGTTGATCAACTGTCAATGATATGACAAAAAACAATTAATGAAATTTTTTATACTAAAAAAGAAGGATTTAAAATAATTTGTGTTATCGGTATAAGACTTAGTAAATTTCAACTCGAGAAAAACGAAAAAAAAAAAAAATTACTTAAAAATGATCATATATACACGGAGAGAAAAAAAATATTATGTTCTACTATGCTACTGTAGTATCGGTGGATGTTTTCGGATTTTTGATAAGATATAATATTTTTTTTATATTTTTTATTATTTATTTTATATATTTTAATAAAGGCACATAGTAAATTAAATCATTTGTAATCAAACTATGGAACAAGATTTTTTTTACTGAAGACATAGTCGAAAGTACTAACGAAATCTCTTTTTTTTAATAAACTGTAGATACAAAGTGCTATGTGTCAATTAATGTTTATTATGTTAGCATAGTAGAATTGACAATTGACGCTCGTTAAAATAATCATTCGGTACCTAAATTCAAACAATGTTATTTATACTACTCATCAATTTTAAAAAATACGATTCCCGATTTAATTTTTATTGTGTGTTTTATATTAATTACGATATTTGAAGCGAATTTTACTATGTTCACATGGTAAAAAATGCAGAAAGACGAAATACCAAACAAAAGAGTCAATTTTACGTTAATTCCAGTTTAGTCCCGTAGCTGAGCGGTCTGAAGCGTATCCGACGCCACGTCAATACATACTTCGTCGGTTCGATCCCCGCTCAGAGTGTGAAAAAAAAAAAAAAACAAAACAAAACAAAAGCTTCTGCGTTAATAATACAACAGAAAAAAAATTGACAAATTTGTAAAATATTTTTTTAATCAAATATATTTTTGACTATACAACATAGTACTTTTTATTTTAAACATGGCCATTTTTACGATTGAGTACGAGAGACTACGTCTGATTAAAATTCTCAAACATAGTAAAACTCACTGTTTACATGATAAATGTTGCTAAATTTCCCAAATTTATTTATATTATTAATATCATTTTCGATTGTTTTTCTATTTTTTTGAAAAAAAGGCGAGGGCTAATTTGTACCACTAAAATCAGAATTTGATCCTAAATAACAATAACAAATTGTAAATTTAAATTCTGGAGTAAACTATTTTTTTTTTGAATAATCTTGAAGTACGAATACTGTTTTTATTGATTCAAATGAGCTCACGACTTTCTTTTCGAGAATAAATAAAAAAACTATTCATCATTATTTATTATCCAAGGTGCCAAGCAATTGTTAATTGTCATTTTCGTCAAACATATTTTTTATTATTTTCGATTGAAGGACAAAATCTGTTATTATTAATAGAAATTAACCTACGACTTTTCTTCTAAGAATAAAAACAAATCATTTGATAATATTTTTTTTCGAGGTGCCATGTAATTGTTGATAAACAATTGCATGACACCTCCAAAAAATAATCCTTTACAAATAATTATTTTTTTATATTTGAAGAAAAAAACGTGGGCTTACACTGAGAAAATTTTTTGATGAAAAAAAGAAGAATATTTCTTGACAGTAGGAACAAACGTCTTGGCAAAATACTTTTTGAAAAAAGAAATAAAATATTTAATAAAAATAATAATTGTTTTGTTAAAAGAAACAAAAAATCTTGAATTAAACAAAATTTGTTTATATCCATCAGACAACGTTTTGTAACAAACGATAGATGGTATGTGTCAAGAAAAAAACTTCTAAACGTCAACCATTGTTACTCCTTGACACTAACACTATGATGATTGTTATAATAGATAAGCTTCTTGTTTCAAACGTTAGAGGGACAGCAACAAGAAATAAACTGCTAAATTTTTGCTACTAGCTGTTTGATACAAACAGTATGAGGTTTTTTATTACAGACTAACTTTTTGTTTCAAACGATTGATGACTTTTGGCAAGAAATAAACTCCTAAAAATATGCCTCAATATGGCTTTGAAATAAAGAAATGGATTCTTCTTATATAAGGTATATCGTTTGAAACAAATCAACTTTAGTTTAATTCAAATAATGAAAAGTTTAATAAAATTGTAAATTAATTCTGAAAAAAACAATAAAAGTATTTTTTTCCGTATTTGAATATGAAATGTAGCATGAAAAAAAAAATATATATATATCTGTGTCTAATAAGCTTTTTAAATAGATGAAAAAAACGTTGTCTTTACTTGAGCGTCGTCGTGGCGCAGCGGTCAAGGTATCCGCTTCCCACTCGGGGATCGTGAGTTCGAAGCTGGACTTCGTCGGCCAAAGTGAAAGAATTAACTTCGAACAACAAATAAAAAAAAATGAATAATAAAAAATAAATATTAAATAATAAATAAAAATAAATTTATTTTTGAATAATTTTTTTAAAAATTAATTCAAGAAATTATTAAACTTTTAATTATTTGAATTAAACTAAAGTTGATTTGTTTCAAACGATATACCTTATATAAGAAGAATCCATTTCTTTATTTCAAAGCCATATTGAGGCATATTTTCAGGAGTTTATTTCTTGCTAAAAGCCATCAATCGTTTGAAACAAAAAGTTAGTCTGTAATAAAAAACCTCATACTGTTTGTATCAAACAGCTAGTAGCAAAAATTTAGCAGTTTATTTCTTGTTGCTGTCCCTCTAACGTTTGAAACAAGAAGCTTATCTATTATAACAATCATCATAGTGTTAGTGTCAAGGAGTAACAATGGTTGACGTTTAGAAGTTTTTTTCTTGACACATACCATCTATCGTTTGTTACAAAACGTTGTCTGATGGATATAAACAAATTTTGTTTAATTCAAGATTTTTTGTTTCTTTTAACAAAACAGTTATTATTTTTATTAAATATTTTATTTCTTTTTTCAAAAAGTATTTTGCCAAGAAGTTTATTTCTAAATATCAGAAATAATTTTTTACAGTGTATAATAGCACAGTGGGAAAAAAATATAAAAAATTGTTTATTAACGATTGCATGTCACCTCGAACAGCTGTTAATATTTATTAATAAATATTGTTGAATTATTTTATTTTTCATTTTTGAAAAGAAAGTCGTGAGCTTAATCTAAACCAATAAATGCAGATTGCAGGATTCATACTTCAATAATGATTGGTTACTTCAAAATTTTAGTTAACAAATTAACAAAACTTTGTTATTGTTAATTATGTGCAAATTTCGATTTCATTAATACAGTAAAAATATAAAGATAAAAAAATAAATATTCAAAAATGATTTTCTTTTTTTTTTTGTGAGTGTGTGAGTATGTAAATGACGACCAATGAAATGACTGGAAGCAGCGTTATTCATCAACTTTTTATAAAGGGAAACAGCTTTTATAAGACAATTTTTTTTTATTTCAAACAGTTTCTTACCGAGAAGTTTATTTCTAAAACTCAGAAATAAATTTTCTCAGAGTAATTTTATTATACTTGAATAATTTTATTCTATTCAATTTTTATTATTGTTGTTATTTATCCAGGTATTCTTCCGAGGAAGGTATACATATATCAGTCGTTTTGGCTGAGTGAATTTAGGTATCATTTTTCCACATAGCATATTTATTTTTTTATGTTTTTTTCATGTTATGTACATATCTCGAATATTTTGTACATGGTTGACGTATGTAATCGATTATATATATTATATATAGATTGACGTAGGCGCATGTTTCATTCGCAGAAAATTCAGTCTAATATATACATATGCAGGTGCATGTAGGCGATCTTGTATATCTCCCTCCACCCTTCTCTTTTTGATTCCCTCACCAACAACCCCATGCATGTTCGTCATTTTTGTATAGAAATATACCCCAACAACGTACGTTTCATGGACGTGAAAGTTGGTCTTGATCGCGGTGTGGGAAAGTAACGCAACACCATGGGACTCAGCTGGTTCACATTTTGCTTTGCTTGGCTTTGCTGGACCGCGATTCCCGCCACTTCCATATATATTTTATAATGATAAAAGTTTTATGAAATATATAAAAACTCCCACGATGAGCAATTAATGTCTCTGTTGGTTTTTTTTATTTCAATTTTATTTTGACTGATAAAATTATTCGTTGACATTTGTTTCTTATATATATACATATGGCTTGGTTATAAATACTATTGTAATTTTTAGGAAATATACTTATAAATTTTGCGAAAATTGTTGCATGAAGAATGCTGTGTTTTAATTTTTTTTCGATAATGAAAAAATGAAATAACAATAAAATGAGAATTAAAAATGAATAAAAAAACAAGTATTTGCACAAGCGTTTCATTGTGCAGTAAGAAATTAATCTTGAGAGCTCAAAGCACCGATTCTTCTCAAATATCAGAGCATTCCCCGAAGAAAAAAATAGAATTAAAAAAAAAAAATTAAAATATTGCATAATATAATAAATCGATGATTAATTTACAAATCATAGTTTATTTTCATTGATTATAATTTATAAACATTAAGTGTTTATATTTAATGTGAATTTCAGATTATTTTTTATATTGTCATAGAGTTTCGTAAGTTTTTCCTGACGAAAAATTTACTTTAAATATTGATTACGATCGACCAAGGCGAGTTGAAGTATTCACATCATGAAAAAACTAATTTAAATTAAATCGAAAACTCCGTATTTCAAAACTTAAAAAATGTTTTGAATCATATATTATTATTATTATTATTATTATTCAGTATATAGAATTTATTCAAAAATATAACAAATCTTTTTACGTCTTATGAGTCATGTTTTGATAGTTAATTAATGGTTGGTTTTATTAATTTTTAATCATTTGAAAACATTTGACCAAGTGGGTATATACAGGATTCCGAATTAATAGGCCAGTGGGTCTGTGCGGTTATGTACACCAACCCGTCTGCAAATCTGTTCAAACTAGCCTGATTAGACTTCAAATCCTGATCAATACTCGATCAATGTTGCTTTAACTTATGATTCCTGGTGAAGTTTTAATCGAGATTTGATAAAGAGGCTTGATTAAGGACAACCTGATCGAGACAACATCAAGAAAACTTTAAGTCATCCTTAATAAAGCCGGCTATACTTGACCAAGACTTGATCAATAAATATTTAATATTTATTTAACAAACTTGTCATGCTTCAAACAAAATTGATAAACATACAATAAAATTTGTCATGCTCCAAACAACAAATGTTGAACATGCAACAATTTTTGTACTTAGTTTAATGATTTTTGTTATTAATCATAAAAAAATTCTAAAACAATATTAAATTTTTTTTTTTCAATATTACAGAATCAATTTTAATTATGGTAATTAAAAATAAGAAGAAAAAGCATTGAGGAACAAATTAATTCAAATTACGATGTTTTTATTTATTTTGATATTTATCACCAAAAATCTTATTTTAGACAATTTCACACAATGCCATGTACCCTAGCGGAACACTCAACACCAGTTTGATAGCGACTTGTTAATGACATGGGTGCTTACTCAATAGCAGATTATTAGCAGATCAATAGCAAAAATAATTATGGATTACAAAGGCTCTACATTATACTAAACATTAAAAATTGATCTACATAAATTAAGGAAAAAATTAACAATGTTTCTATCACATTATTATAGCGTGATTCGATGTCATTTCTCAATAATCATAGTGAAGAATGATAAAGAGTGTCCGAGTTGTTATCTGAGTTTTGGTAATTTATGGAAACTTACCGCGAGAATAAACCGACATAAAACATCCACTAATAGCAAAAAAAAAACGTCAAAAATACGTTATTAATCATTGTTATTGTGTATTGTTGTTGTTTAATTGTTCAAGATATTGTTTTTTTAAAAGTTTTCAACAACAATACATGAAATTTTTTTTTTTAATTTTATGTATTGTCGTTGAAAACTTTTAAAAAAACAATATAATAAACAATTAAACAACAACAATACACAATAACAATGATAAATAACGTATTTTTGACATTTTTTTTTGCTAGCTATTGAGTGGATGTTTCATGTCATTTTATTCTCGCGGTAAGTTTCCATAAATTACCAAAACTGAGATAACAACGGATGACAGCTCGGACATAACCTAAAAAAATTTAACATCATTCTTCGCTATGGTTATTGAGAAATGACATCGAATCACGCTATAATAATGTGATAGAAACATTGTTAATTTTTTCCTTAATTTATGTAGATCAATTTAATATGTTTAGTAAAATGCAGAGCCTTTGTAATCCATAATTCTTTTTGCTATTGACTTGATATTAATCTGCTATTGAGTAAGCGCCCATTTCATTAACAAGTCGCTATTAAGCTGTTGTTGAGTGTTCCGCTAAGGGTAAAGATAGCCTGATGCTATCCTGACTATAGGCAATACCAAATTATAATTCTGACAAGCCTCCGTTAGTCCGGATCACCATATTATATTTTTTTCAATTCAATTTTCGATAATTACACTAAAAAAAAGTTCCTGCTGCAGGCACGGTCTATTAGACCGGTAATGGTAGACCGCTACAGTAGCAGGATGTCCATGTAAATCCGCAGTAAGCACTCGTATATTCTCGGTAAACTGTACTACTGATTCAGAAAAAAAAAAACCGTCGTGTTCAAATTAGTATAGGGTGGATTAGGATGATGTTAGGATAATGCGGGATTTTCATTTCTACAAAAATTTCTGGAAAGGCTTCTTACAAATATAGTATAATCTGGAAATTTTCATTTTTCTAGTTTATATTACCGGAAACCATTTCCGGAAAATTTCTGGAAAATAACGAGAAAATGGTTAGCTGGGAAGCAATAAATATATTCAAAACATCATATTAGATTATTAAGGTAAAATAATAAAACTAATCGTAAGTGTTTCGTTTTCTAATTTTGATGTTTATAAATTTATATAGTGACCTTGGGTAAAATTCATATACGGAGAGAAATCCGCAGCAAATAATGCTGTAGAGTATCAAACAAATTTTTCTGTAGTCTACTGGAAATTGAGAAGTTGCGTGGGGAGGCCACCAGGATCGACTAGAATTTCCTACTACACTACAGTAATTTTAATCAAAACAAAACAAAAAAACAACACAAAAAATTTAATAAAACCTTATTGTTTAAACATCACAATAAAAATGTAACGTGTTTATTAATTTTTAAAAAATAAACCATTTTATAATTTTCATGTGTTTCACCGCATTTTTATTTAGATTCATGAATAAAATAAAAACAATAAACTTTTTTAGAAGAGGTTAGGAACACACTTGATTTCCAATAAATATTCGTGTCATCTGGCGGGAAAACCTGCTGTACACTACAGTAATTTCTGGCATAAAGTATACCATTAACTCAAAACTTCCAAAAATTCTGGTAGACTACAGTAAAAAATTTAGATGAAATATAATAATAATCATTATAATAAGTGGGAATTAGTCGCTTTAATGACGTCAGCTATGATTTTTACGATACCGATAATGCTGCGGATTTCTCTCCGTGTATACCATGCAGTGTTTGGAGAGCTTCTGCAAATAAATAACATCATAAAAGTACAATACTCAACAACAAAATAACAACACAAATGACTATGATTTCTCATGAAGAATATTAGTTAAATATAATAATAAATGTAACAAATAAAAACATTCTTTGTAAAAATTTATAATGTAAAACAATATTTTAACATGCATAATTCTGAATAAATAAATTTTGTTTAAAAAAAAAAATGGCCGAGCGTGCCAAGTACAAGCGTTGTAATCCCGTGTTGAAAGGTTCGAACCCCGGTCGTAGCAAAACTTATAGAGATGCACACGAGACGAGACGAGACGAGATTTGATCGAGTCTGGTCTCGGTCTCGTCTCGAGTAAAAAAAATCGGAGTCTCGTCTAATCTCGGCTGTATAAATATAAAGTGAACAAAAGTAAACTTTTTTTTTTTATTATCAATACAACATTTTTAAATATATATACATTCTTGTAATATATGCATATAAAATATTTTTTTTTTCTTTTTTATTCTTTTATAACGTATGAGTACGTTATTAGTTTTTTTTTCAATTATTAATTAACAATGAATATCGCATTTATTTTAACTCAAAAATTACGTATCAATTATTGTACTGAACAACAAAAAAAAAAATATATAAAATGAATATAAATTAATATTAAATAAATCAAATTTAAATTAAAAAAAAAATGCTTATATTTATACTTTGATTTAACATATACATATAATGAAGATGTTCTTTATTTATTTCGTACGTCTAAATCAAAATATAATTTACCATTATTTTTTGAAATTAAGGTTGATTCTGGAAATCTGAAATCGCAACAGATTATATAAAATGAAATAATTATACATCAATCAATTATATTTATCAAAGTTACAACTTTAAAATATACATCATATATTAATAATTTAACAGAAAACGTTAAATTTCTATCATTGTATAAAGACAAATTTTTGATATAAATTTAGTACTGTTGCGTTTTAAAATATACATATTTAATGAAGATGGTTTCTATGTATTTATTGTCGACATACTACTAACAGATCAGTAAATACACAATAAAATATATTATATATTCTGGCATAAATATTTTTTTGAAATTAAGCTAGATTTCAATTTAATTTTTATTCATTTTATATAATTTTTTGTTTGTTTATAGTTATTACATAGACGCAATATGTATAAGAACTTAATACTAAAAAAGGCACCACAAAAAAAAAAAAAAAAAAAATTAAGAAAACCAAATTTAATATTATTGATGACACGGTGAAACTCTCGCGAGAAGTCTCGGACTAATGCTAGTATCGTCTCGGTCTCGTCTCGTCTGAAAAATTGTCAGTCTCTAAGAAAGTGCCGAGACTGGTCTCGTCTCGTGTGCATCTCTAAAAACTTAGTTAAATAGATTATCGGTTAGCTCAGTTTGTATATTGATAAAGGTTATCCATGTTTCATTAAACGTCAGTAAAATGAAAGAATTATGTATTTAAATTGAAAAAAATATATTTGAAAATATTCATTTTTTTTTTTGAAAAAATCATGTATCCTGATCAAGTTTGGATCCAGAAATACCATCTATTTTTGTTCATGTATCTTTACCACAGCCTGATCCGAACCTGACCTGAATTTCTACTCGAGTATGTCTTTACGTTTCCACCCCGGAAATTTACCCAGATCTCCCCGAGTAAATTACACAAATATCTCTAAGTGCATTGCTTGTAATGTCGATACTATTAATTTATGTATAATTATTTAATATTAAATATTGTTGAAAAATAAAAACTATATTAGAACGAAATAATAGTATTATGTAATTATTAATAATTATGGGTGTTTACAAATTACATTTTATTTTCTACTTATTACTTTTTGTGTTTTTCTATAATAATTATATCGAAAATCAATTTTGCTGCAATACAGTACAAATTTCAGGTATAACGAAATTATCGTATCATCAGGCATATGATCGTGTTGAATCGAATTAGTCTATCTATAATTAAGTTGTTGTGTAAAAAATTAGAATTCATTTATTTATTTATTTTATCGTATAAGTCCAGTAGTGATGATACCCGAAAAATGCCTACAAATATAATGATCATTAATGAGCAGTATATGTGTGTCCATTATACTTATTATTATATCAAAACTTGATAGATGTTATCAATGATTTTTCAATTAACCCACATATTTTCAAAAAACAAGTAAAAACCATTGAAAAAAATTTCAACGTTTCCAATGAGGAAAAATTTTGCTTTAAATTGAATATTGGTTGACTGTTACAGGTAGATCAAGAAAAAATTGAATAATCTTTGTTTATTAAATTGAATACTCAAAAAGTAATTTAACTTAATAAAATTAATTTCGACTTATTATAAGCAGAAATTTTTTAACCTCATGTCATTAAATTTAATTTTACAATTTAAAATTAACTCTTAGATGAATAACAAGGTCATAATATATATAAAATTTAATAAATGAATAATGTGTTTTTCTAATAAGATTAATAAAACTAAAAATTTATATAAAAATATAAACTAGAGTACAATAATAAAATAGAATATGTATAATAAGATAAAACTCTCTCACACAATTTGGAAAATATAAGAATAATAATTGAAAAAAAACTAATATATATAACAAAAGTATTGTTTAAATAAAAAAAAATTATTTGCGGAATACTACTATGCTAAGTGCTTGTAAAGTTTTTAAAGTGTCCTACCTAAAAAATATAAATAAAACCACAACCAATATATTTTATTTACAAACACACACAACTATATAATCATTATGTTGTGTCATGTCTCTTCCAGCATTACATGGTGTTTTGTAGTCTTTTGAGAAGAGTACGATATCAGCACCATATACACACTCAACATCCAGCAGCAAACCGGACGTGGGCAGGCCCCACAATCCCCATGCCACACAAAACGATATTCTATACAAGCATACAAAAATTTTGAAGAGGGGAATATATATATTCAACTCACATATATACAGATACAACGCATGCACACATCAATACACAAACATAGTTCTACAATCATGAAAACAACACCAAGCACAGCTTTACGTTTCAAATATTAATTTTTCTACATCAGTTCTGCCTTGGCGCTTATAAAGTAAGCATCATTATCATTCATTCTTACTAATAACAACTTGGTTAATCATTTATGCCGATGCAATTATCACGAAATATGAATAATGTTTTTATTATTTTATATTCATAAATGAAAAAATACAAATAAAATATGTAAAATTATATTCATCACAATATTTTTCTTTTTTTTATCTGAATAACAAATATATGAGTCATATCAATTTTTAAAAAAATGTTCAAGTGAAATTTTGCATTACACAGTTTGAATTCAAAGTGCCTTGTGAGTTAATATTATGTATCATTGATTCATAAAATTGTGTGTCAATTGGAATTTTCTGCTGTCGTAATTGCATGTTAAAAGTGACTCGACAACGTTTGTTATTATTCATTTTTTTTTTTTCTCTGTACAATTATTTTTAAGTATAGGGAAGATACAAGTAATTCTATAAAAGGGTTATTAAGTGTCTGGTTTTTTGTTTTTTTTTTTGTGTGTGTGAATTTGCTAATATAAATTGAGGATTTTTTGAAAATTATTAAAATCCAAGGTATGGTATAAAATATTGAATTTGAATGTTTTTTTTTTCATCAAGACAGAGAATTTCGATTGTTCCTACACGAATATTTAATTTTTTTTTATTATTATTCTATTGTTTTACGTATACCTGACTGTGTGATGTTTAATTTTACACCTTTTGTCTGTCACGTGTTAGTTTTTTTTCTCTGTTTAATTCTATAATAGAATGTTTATATTTGCATTAAGCCGAGACAATTTATCTTGAGTATTTTTATTTTATACTTTTGTTAGTATTTCATACGTACCCATATATGAGGCAATCCATCTAAAATTGTTTCTTTAAATGATTTGTGTGGTTTTAAAATTCATTTAAAATTGATAGAAATGATTTTTGGAATTTTCAAATAACATATATTCAAAATAATTATTTCGTTTCTCAATCCTGTTCGCACAATAAAAAAAAAACTTAATTGTCAAAAACTAAACAAAATTACGGTTTTTTTTTTAACTCTTAAACTTTTATAAAAATAATAATTTGAAATTTGTGTATTGGCAGATTCCAAGGTCACATAATGAAAAAAAGATTTTGAATATAAACATTATCAATAATTAAGTGTTATAAATAAATTAGGTACCTTTTTCCATAAAATTAGAGTCATACTCTTGTATCTAACATAGATTTTTTTTTTTGGTCAAATAAATTCAAAGAGTAATTGAAAGGAACCAATAATTTGTTTACATAAAAGTTTTTACTTCTCGTCAATACTTAAAAGTGTAGAAAAAAACACTCAAACTCATCGGGGAATTTTTATACCCATTTATTTTAAATGAATTGCCCCATATACGATTATATTTTTTTATATAAAAACGATCCATTAAATTTTACTCAAACAAAAGATTAAAATAATATATTTATCAATTGATTTATGATTATTATGATGTTATTTTGAGCTCTCAATAATTTATTTATCCGTGTATTTATCGAATTTCAATTTTTTTTCTTGTTGTCTTGAATGAAGGCGATAAGCAATGCTGAAACACGTATCAGTATCACCATGGCGAGGGAGATCCGACAGTGTGAGTCTAGCATCAAGTAGTGGTGATACAAGCAGTTGTGAAAGCGGAAGTCCAACTCCAGCTCACACACCACCGCCCTCGAGGGCATCATCATGTGCATCACTTGCACCCCTTAATGGCCTCTCAAGCTTTTCACCTGCTGACAATGGACCACAACAGGTACCTTTGATTCTTTTCTATTTCATCTTTCTTTTATTTATTTATTTTTTTCTACCTACTTTTTTTATTCTTTTTTCCATCTATTTTCTCTCTCACTCACTCTTATTCATTTCCTCTCGAATTTATTGAGCTATATTTTTTATTCCATTTTTTTTGCCTTCTATTATATAAATTTTTGATGGAAAAAAAAAAAACAAATTTTTTATCTTCTTTACAGTCATTTCACGACAATTTGTATCATATTTTACTTCCTTTACGAATATATATATATTTATATCATTGCCGTTTTTTCTCGTTTTATACTCAACAATGTTGGTAAAATAAATTTTTAAAAATCAGAGAATAAAAAAAATATTATTTATTCTTTCAAATCTTTTGCGTGGGAAAGTTTCAAAGCAATATGGGAGTTTGGATATATTTGTTGCAGTTGCGAAAAAAAGAAAAAAATAAATTTATGGACCGAAACTGTCACACATGGGATTATCAGCATTAAAATAACAAAAAAAAATATGTTTTTTCTAACATGTATATGCTCTAATATTATTATCATTGAATTTTTTAATTCATATAAAAATAAAATAGAAGTTAATTTCGATTTTTTCATTCTTCGCCTTTATTTATTTATTTTTTTATTTTTTTTGTGGGTCGAAAGGAATTTTCATGTCAAATGCTTCCCCGTTGCAATTATGGGTAACCCGATTGACTTCCGTAGCTTCTCGTCCACTCTGTATACTTCCGGCCTTCAAGAGTAACTCTCCTTTCGATCGTTTCCAGCTGTCGGATTCTTGAAATCTTGGGAGAGACACATCCTGTGAGCTCGCGTGCGCGTGCGGGCGTTTTAATGAAAAATTATCTTGCATTAAAAAAAAAAATTACTTTTAAATATGGTGACAGAATTTTTTTTTTTCTTCATTAACATCCTTTCGGATACGAGATATATCTTGTTCAAAATACCAATTTTTTTATTATATATATATTTTTTTTTATTGCTATATTTTTTCTATATTAAAATAATCCATTAAACATATATACGAATTGAATATTTCTTTTTTTCTATACCAGAATGATGGTCAAATGTTTCCATTTTTATACATATCACATATGCTTACATTTTACATTACATGATTCCATTTCGTTTTTTCAATTTTTTTCCGATAAAGAACAGTTTTTTTTTTAACGAAAATATTTTCACGAACGATTTTTCAAGTTTTTCCAGCAGGGAATTTTTCCATCTTATAATAAGCTACATATAATGAATAGCAAAAAAAACAGTGTTATAAAGGATTATCTAATCTTCGTTTTCAGTTTAGATGAAAACGATTTATTTTTCGATTTATTTAATTTTTTTTTTTATTCTGAAACACTGAAATATATATATACAATCGCAAAAGTTTTTCTGGTTCAGCCATCTGGCATAATTATGGTCCCGCCTCTTTAAAAAATTGCGTCAAAACCAGAAGCAACAGATGAACCACTTTTCTTTTTCTTTTTTACTCTTTTTTTATAAATTTTTTTCTTTTCATAAATATGGGTTCTATATACAAAAGTATTCTCGCAGTCAACGGACTTACTAAAAAGCTTCAATTATATATATATTTTTACCACTTCTCTGCCAATTTCATTAGTCTTCATATATTCTCATTCATCAAAAATATATACAATAAAAAATACACGCATCTTTAAAGGATATGAATAATAATAGAAATACTCTGAAAAAAGCTAATAAGAAAAAAAAAATTTAACAAAAGTAAAGGAAAGTTTGCGTGAGATTTTTTGTACAGTATCGTGGCCTGGGACACAGAAAAAAAGTGAGCATAAATTCAATATACATGAATAAAAAGACTATAGGTAGAAAGCTTTTGGGAATTCACATAAATATATTTTTTTTTTGGTTTTATCCCAAATCACGCAATACAGGATGAAGATTTTCAATATTCTGTTTTATTATCAGTATATATCAATATATTAGTGTAGTTGTGATTGTAATGGTAAAGGAAATACTAAAAAAAAACAACAGAAGTCATAAAATAACTTTTTTTATGATATATTAAAAAAGTCAAGGAATTGACACATGCTTCACTGGAAATAATTTCACACATTCCTTAGGTTCAATGTATATTTAATTTTCTTAGTATATAAGAATTAATTCTTGGCAAGTGTTTCAAGGTCAATTTAAAAAACATTCGAGACTTATTGACATTTGGTTAAGTGAGATCAAACTGTCGGGTTAAACGATCATATATACGTCTTTGTTCACAAAATTAACAATTATGTCCCAAAAAAAATTATATAAAAAAAGGTGGAATATTCTAAAAATAATATGCTCACTTTTGTTTTTATGGAAGGGAAAAAAATTATAACACTACACCAAAAACACTGAATTAATATTTTTTAATTTATAAATTTAATACAATAATAACGAATTATAATTTTTGATTGTTTAATATAAAACGTATTTAATCATCACAATGAATCATCTAACTTAATTCAGGGGATAAATAAAAAGCAGCGACAAAAATTTAAAAGTAAAAAAAAGAAACCGATCAACAACAGAAATAACCTTGATAAATTAATAATAAATATAAAAAATTGATTAAAAAAGGGCATGTGTTATATCCTGGTATATATGATAGCAGTATATCAAGTGATGCGGGTCCTGCTGTTATATATATATTCATATATATGTAATTTGATGTCGGTGTCCCTAGGGCCATCTATAAATTCTGTGTGTGCGATAATGCAACCGGATGCGCGTAATCTCACGTATTAAAATTACGCTGTGTTCATATCATAATCAGGCGACATAAAAATTAAGAAAAAAAAAACGTAAAATCCAGCATGGTTATTAAAACCACGTTTTTTTCATATGTGTTTATGCATCAGAAAAGAGACTCGTGCGTTTAAATAAATGCTTCTTTTTCTATGAAAATAAAGAAATTGAAAAAAAACAAACGAAATTAACAAAAGCTAGTGTGTGCGGGAGACTGAAACTTTCTGGAAGTTTGAAATTAGTCATGCGTAGATGTATGTCATTTATGTTTATATATATATTTGTATGTACCTCATTTAAAACAATCAGCTTGATGTGACGCAGTGGACTGACTGAATAATATGACTGGCGTAAGCATTACTATATAGTTGAAACACTCTGTGTACTACTATAGCCATCATACACAGACCAAGCAAGTAAAGGAAGATGCAATTAAGCCAAGTCGTATCCGCTTTATTTGTACTGATGTACTATACTATAATGCCACATTTAAAATGATAATAACAATAAAATAATGAGTGATTCTAATATCATTTAAAAAAAACACAGGATTAATATTCAGCTTGATATATATATAAAGTGTCCCATTTTAGAGTGTTCTTAAGCGATTTCTCTAAATACACGATATTGATGATTATTTTTTGGATAAAAAAATATACTCCTGGTTATGTAAAAATGTCAAATTAATAATTATAACCCTGGTTAAAATATTTTACTGAATTCTTATATTACCAATAATTGAAACTTTTTGTTTTTGCTTACATAATTTAAAGTCTGATTTTTTGAAGGAGGTTTTAGCTGAAGAATCTCCCGAGTAGAAAAATGTTCAGATTTCCCTATTTGACACCTGATCCTCGCATCTGAAACGGTCAACGGATCAGGTTGTCTTATTTCAAGAGTCTTGATCCAAATAGATCAAGATACTTTAACTTATCCTGAATAGGATTGCCTGACTCCAACATGAACAGAAAAAGATCAGTATGCCTTGATTTATCCTGAATATAATGGTTGTCTGACCAGAATCCCATCAGGATAAATTATTTTAAAAATTTTATATTGCAGGAAAGGATTAGGATCTCCTAACTCATCCTGACCAGGGCCCTATCATAATAAGTTATTTTGAATTATATATATTTCAGTAAGATTTCCTGTTTACGATATCATTAGTTAAACCTCAATACATACTGAACAGAGTATCCGGATCCAATCCTGACCAGAATACGAATTACCATCAGGATAAATTTATCAAATGAATCTTTTTTTTTTCAAGTTAACTATAATATAAATTTATTTTTGTGAAATCATATTATTATTATTATTCTAAATAATTATTAACTATATAACTGTTTAAAAAAATAAAAAAAGTTAAAAATCAACAATTCAATAACTTGGTATATATTTTTTTTTTTTTTGATTCGGGTAGAAACACTTTTAACGTTATAATCAGAAGTTTTGAGAACTTAATGTCCCTTTTAACTAACGTAGTTTATGCATGCATGCGAAAAAATCATACCAATCATCGATAGTCGAGTTGCCAAACGTACTAAAGCCCGTCAGTAGTAATCGGAAAGTCGAGGGATCGCGGCCCGCTTGCGGTAATAATTTAAGTCGTTTAGTTAAACAATATTTCCTTCATCATTTTGCATTGATTCAATGAATAAATAAATTAATAAACAAACAACGAAATAAGAATAACTTTTCTCTTCAATTTATTTATAATATTTTTCATTAATCATTTTTGGTTCAGGTTTCCTGATCTGTTCCTGACCAGGTATACTTATTCTAACCTAACAATCTGGTCAAGTATCCTGACACGATTCGGATCAGGCTCTTAAAATTAAGCGTTACATAGTACCCGAGTGTAAATTTCAGTCCGATTCGGATCCAGGTCGGATCCGGTTTACCTGATTACATATCCGAATCGGATCAGGCTGGCCGGATCCGATTCGGACTGAAAATGTAACGCCGGCTAGGCTCCGGATCGGATCCAGTTACAATAAGGACACCGTGGCTAAATCGGATACCAAATTATGTATCCGAAATTACATTTAAATTGGATCCGATTTTACATCCAAATCAGATCCGATTTTATGCTTAAACTGGATCCGAATTTATATTTATACCGGACCCGAATTTTGTTTTAAAAAAATTTTGACTTAAAAAAAAAAAATATATATATATTTGCTTTTTTCAATTATTTCTTTTAACAATCGATTGCATATCATTATTAACAATATTTTTATCTTAGAAAATTCAACCTAAACTAAACTAAAATTCCGGATTTTGCGGAGATCGATCTCTGGGCTATTCTGTTCAAAGTCGGCAACTCTATCCTATTGACCACGGCGGCGTACATGGAATCGATGAAATCAAAAGTCCTTTACCCGAGTGGAAAAATTTTCAGGATGCCCTATTTGACCTCAAACCCTGATCAGAAACGGATCAGGATTCCTTATTCAGGGAACCTGACTCATTCCTGACCCGAACCTGGTCAGGACGCCTTACGATTTCCTTAAGTCAGGTAACCTTATTCAATCCTGTTCAGGAAAAGAACAGGAAACCTTGACGTATCCTGAATAAGGTTTCCTGAACAGATTCTGACCAGGATATTATCAGGAAAAATTTATCAAATAAATTAATTTTTTTTATTCAGTTTTCCTGTTCAGGAAAGGAACAGGAAACCTGAACGTATCCTGAATAAGGTTTCCTGAACAGATTCTGACCAGGATATTATCAGGAAAAATTTATCAAATAATTTAATTTTTTTTATTCAGTTTTCCTGTTCAGGAAAGGAACAGGAAACCTGAACGTATCCTGAATAAGGTTTCCTGAACAGATTCTGACCAGGATATTATCAGGAAAAATTTATCAAATAATTTAATTTTTTTTATTCAGTTTTCCTGTTCAGGAAAGGAACAGGAAACCTGAACGTTACCTGAATAAGGTTTCCTGAACAGATTCTGACCAGGATACTATCAGGAAAAATTTATCAAATAAATTAATTTTTTTTATTCAGTTTTCCTGTTCAGAATAGGAACAGGAAACCTGAACGTTACCTGAATAAGGTTTCCTGAACAGATTCTGACCAGGATATTATTAGGAAAAATTTATCAAATAATTTAATTTTTTTTATTCAGTTTTCCTGTTCAGGGAAGGAACAGGAAACCTGAACGTATCCTGAATAAGGTTTCCTGAACAGATTCTGACCAGAATATTATCAGGAAAAATATTTATTATTATAATAAATATTTATTTATTATTATAATTTTAATTCTAAAACAAAATGACAAGGGACAATTTAACAAATTGTTATATTTTATTTTTACGTTAAATTAACGTCGCAAATTCTAATTCAAGTTTTTTTTAGCTGATGTAATTTATGAAAGCAAAAAATCACATCAGATCATCGATAGACGGCATGGCCGCGCGTGTTAAGGCCCGTAGTTGTAATCTGAAAGTTCCGAGTTCGCGTCCCGCTAGTGGTTAGGTAATTTAAGTTATGTTAGGTATATACAATCTTATCGTTCAATCTGTTTCATCAATAACATTGCTATAGTAAATTAGTTACAAAACATCAATTAATAAAAAACAATTTTTTTTTTAAAATTACTTGATCGATTTCAGATCAGGAATCCTGTTCCATTCCTGATCAGGTATCCTGGTCAGGTTTCCTGATCCGATTCTGATCAGAATCCTAAAAAAAAGCGTTACATTCTGATCCGTTCCTGAACAGGATTCCTGGTTATATTCTAGTCAGGAATCCTGATCCATTCCTGTTCAGGTATCCTGGCTCTAACCCTACAATCTGGCCAGGTTTCCTGATCCGGTTCTGATCAGAATCCTAAAAAAGAGCGTTACATTCTGATCCGTTCCTGAACAGGATTCCTGATCCGGTCCTGATTTGAAATCAGGTTCCCTGATCCGGTTCTGATCAGAACCTTAACTAAATTTCCACTCGGGTACAAGTGTAGAAAGTTATTTCAAAATTACAATAGAAAAACTTGATATGATTAATACTATAGATATATATGCAACAATGTATTTATTATTATCAAAAAACAAAATGACATTCTGAAATTAATTTTTTTTTTTTTTTTTTTTTCAAATACTTCTAAGTTGGATCCGTTTCAAATCAGTAAAAACCAGATCCGGTTAGCCTCAGCCAAACCTGACCAAACCCGGAGATAACTTTGAAAAAAAAAAAATAAGGTCCCAGGTAGGATCCCACACGGGTGAACGGCCGTGCCAGGCTTGTTACAAGCTTGTGTTTCCTAGCCTTGGTGGACTAGAATGTGCCTAGCTTGGCACAGAGAATTTTTCCAGTCATTGCACAAGACTTGTTGTATCGCACCACGTATCCAAATATACCACGATAATTTCACAAGGGTTGTAAGGCCTTATGTTTGATACAGGGCTATCAAAGGATGTGGAGGATAGGTTGTAAATTGAAATAATAGGAATAACACTTTAAATAAATCCAAACACTGTGGCTTAAATTCTATTAATATATTCACTTTATTATTTCACTAAAATTATAATTAATTGTATTGTATATTGTATATTGAGTTGACTCTAAAAAGTGTTGTCATGGACAGACACTACTATTTTATATTGTAAGTATAAAGAAATCCCGTTGTACGCGAATCAATATTAATTAGAGATGTTACGTAAACGAGTGTTGAAGAGCAACTGATTTCTCAGTTTGTTGAAAATTGTTAAGTCCAAAAAATGGGTGTATACTTAGTTAAAAATTAGTTTAATTGGTCAAAATTAGTTCAAGAGAGGGGTAAAACTAGGAATTTAGTAGGTGGTGGGATTTTAGACATAAAATTGGGCCTTGTGTGTCCAAAGGTGACATAAAAATACCATGTGTAAACAAAAAATATAGATTTTACGACCGGAAAGTCCAAGACGTTTTCATAAATTTAGTTTATTTTAAAAAGTTATAAATTTACTTTTTTATTGTCGATTTTACGATCATTCTGTGTATCGAAAATACGTTAGTGCAGTTGTTTGACAGATGTGAGATTTTCTCTAATTCTTGACAAATAATGTTTTAAAAAATATGTTATAATAGTACCAAAGAGAAACTTGAGTTTATGGTTTTATTTGTTACGTGATTTTTACTCAAAAAATCTATGCATGAGTTGACCATGTGTGGGAATATTCGAGTTTGTAAAAAGCTATTAAAAAGTACATAAATTAAATCGTTGTTTAAAATATTTTAGAAAAAATATAAACCAAAATTGTTAGTCATATGTTATTTGAAATTGTATGATCTCGTGATCTAGCCATAAAAAACAGAGTAATGTTTAAAACTTATCAACTTATTGTATTTTGTTTAAAAAATAAAAAGAATAAAAATCTGGTCAGTCTGGGACCGACAGACATGTGGTTCGACCCGGAACACTTGTTAATCTAGGCTTGTACCAAGCCTGTGTCAATCGGTAATTCCAAGCCTTAAACAAGGTTGAAATTTCCAAGATTGTGTCGAGCCTGTATTTATAGTCGATGCACAAGACTTGTTAGTCCAGGCTTGTAACAAGCATTTGTCAATCGTTAATTCCAAGCCTCACACAAGGTTAAAAACTCCAAGCTCGTGTCAAGCCTGTATTTACAGTCATTGCACAAGACTTGTGTCAGGGTACCAAGCCTGTGTTAATCGTTAGTTCCAAGCCTCACACAAGATTAAAAATTTCAAGGTTGTGTCAAGCCTGTTTTTCCAGTCACTAGACAAGCCTTGTTAATCCAGGCTCGACACAAGACTGTCCTCTTGATTTTTCCCGCCCTCACACGAGCCTCGTAATACAGCTTTGTTTCAAGCTGGTGCCCATTGTTTCACCAAGCCCGACACGAGACTCGACTTATGCATATATTTAACTCAAAAAAAAAAAATTATACTAATTAGATATATAAATTTAATATAAATTTCAAATAAAAATTATCAGGCTTCGACTATTGTGTGAGGCATTCGCGAGGACTGTGTGTTTAGTCTCAATAGAATTTATTTATATAAAAAATTTTGACGACCACTTTTATCAATACCCCGATGGTCGACATGATAGTGCATTGGACTTCCACGTGAGAGGCCCCGGATCGATCCCGCGTCGCGTCCCTAGTTTTTCGTTTGATTATTATCGTTTAATAGAATTGTCTGAATTAAAAAATAACAATGTCGGAATTATTAAATTAACAATAATAATAGATTAACCATAATAATTTATTTATATTTTTTTAAAAATTGTTTTTGGAAGCTTGAGTCAAGCCCGAGGCACAAGCCTTGGCACAAGGCTGGAATACGAGTCTTGACACGAGGCTGGGACACGAGCCTTGGCACAAGGCTTGTCATCAAGCTTGTAACATAGGCACATTTCCAATCACTTAACAACCTTGGCACAAGCTTGTAGCACAAGCTAGACACAAGCATGTAACCCTTGTGCCAGGCCTGGCACAATCGTTTACTCCTACCTGGGGTCCGATTAAACTCCGGCAATCCGGATCCGATTCAGATCAGGATAGAGTAAGGAAAATTGGATCCGGTTAGCCTTAGCCAAACCTGACTTAACCCGGAGATAACTTTGAAAAAAAAAATAAAGTCCGATTAAAGTCCGGCAATCTGGATCCGATTCAGATCCGGAAAGAGTAAAGAAAGCCGGATCCGGTTAGTTTTAGCCATAACGGATCCGAAAAGGGTCAGGAAACCCGGATCCGGATTACCTTAGCCATACTGGATCCGATTCGGATCAGGATCCGGCTAAGCCGGATTCAATTTCCACTCGGGTGATCCGTTTCTCACCAGTTTGTCTGAAAGGATTCTCCGTGATAAAATCTACAACTAGAGCCGTACTCGAAATTTTCTATAATAAATCTTTTCTCATAATCAGCAATTGAGTATACTGTTAAAAATGTCAGTCTGAAATTCACTGCACAAAATTCGTAGAGGGATTAATTTTTTATTAACAAAATCATTTTTAAATTTTACATAACCACTTTTGTAACTTACTAAATTTATCGAAAAGACTCTAAGGGCACTCGAACCTACATGCCTAACTAACTAACGCTCTACTGCTGCACCATCGGGGTGACTTGTAAATTGAAGTTTTTTTTGTTGAAAGATTAAAGAATTTTAACAAATAAAATTTCTGCTACTGTACAATAATTTTTATGTAAAATGCTAGAATTTTACTTGACAATTACAGCACAAGACAAAATTACAGTACCCAATTTTGAAATTTAATGTTCGATATTAGAATTTTAGTGCATAACGTACTTAAAATGTACATGAAATTTAGGTTTATTTTTAACAGTGTAATTTATAAAATAAAAATAACCAAAATGAAATCATTCAATGTGTTTCTTTGTCTAAATAACTTATAGGAAATTTCCTAAAGAATTTTTTGATTATAATACGGGTTTTTTAGTTAATTAATTAAACAATGAATAAAGATTTAAACAATGACTTTTTTTTCATCATTTTTTTGCAGTGAGCATGCGTACTAGTGAGGTATAACTCATTCTCAAGTATCATATCACATGACTACCCATGTAAAAACTTAAAGGTAGGCTTAAAAAATGTAGGCACTGATTGATTATTATTTTTTTAATTTGAGGTTAGAGTTCATTTTTAAATATTAAAAAAATATGAAAAGTATTTAGTGATTATTTCAAGTCGATTTTGAAAAAAAATTTGACTCATTTTTTTTATACAGTTTAAACACGTCATCCCACCAGAGTAGTGAAAATTTTCAATTTTCATGTTATCAATATAGTCTAACCCGTTCTTTATCAGCCTTTTTTTTTTATTTTGTATTTTAATGGGCTTTTCTTGAAACACTCTAATTGAAATTTTTTTTTGAAAAGCCTTTATAGGGTTTAAAGACAGAAGTTTGGAAAAGACATAAAAAATTTTGTTCAATTTAACAAATGGTGGAACTATGGACATAAGTTTTTTATTTTGGATATATAAGGGGTTGATATTGTCTTGGTTTGTCTAGTGGATCATTATAGCACATATTGTACCAAGAGGCTTCGGATATATTTTCAACAACATCTGTCATCATTTCCTCTCTACTCTTACAAATTTTAAAATCGTGAGCACGTGCCAAGAGCACCAAGATGAGGCCCCAAAGACGACAGGATGTACATTCGATATTATATAGAGGAAAAACAAAAGGTGTTTCTCTTCATTCAACTGTAATAGTAAACTTCATACACCCATCATTTTTTAAAACCATATATACTTATCCCCCTGTATTTTATTATATGGGTCTGACTTTTTTTTAAATATACTTAAAAAATGCACATGTGGCAAAATACTTTATTTTTTTTTTTAAGAAAAGACCCTTTCTGTTATCATTGTTTTTTTTTTATTTTCAAAATATATTTCAATTTTTTTTTATTCTAAAACTTTTTTATTTTTATAACTAATCCAGATATATGTTGGAATTTTTATTTTTACTAAAAGTTATATATATTATGCGTGAAAATAATAAAATAAATAACGAAAAAAAAAAAAAAAAAAATTGTGAATAATAGGTTGAAAAAACAGGAAGACAAATAAAAATAGAATTTACATCGATAAATTTTATGTTGGCCAATCGTGATGACATCGAGAGACGGGATCGAGAGACGGTATCAAAATAAATATATACATATAATCTGATTATATTTTATTTATTTATGATCATTGAATGTCATTATTTAATTTTTGTTTTTTACTTAAATTTTATTGTTAAATTTCATGTCCCAACGGGGATTCGAGCCTGCAACTTCTGAAACGACCAGACTGCAGCCTAAATTTAGAACTCATGCTTTAACACGCAGGACCAATTTTATAAATTAAGAACTCGGAAAAAAAATATCATTTCAGTTACAAGTTGATCCAAATTAGTGTCATTTATTTTATTGAATAGAAATGAAAGG
This sequence comes from Aphidius gifuensis, assembly GCF_014905175.1. Lineage (NCBI taxonomy): Eukaryota > Metazoa > Arthropoda > Insecta > Hymenoptera > Braconidae > Aphidius > Aphidius gifuensis. The sequence goes on from NC_057788.1 coordinate 15,755,808, forward strand.
AAAAAACTATAGTTAAGGAAAATATGTAATCTTGAAATCATATATATCTACGGTCAAATTGTTTTTTCGGGTTACATCAATTCTTTGACTATATCTTTTCCTCGATATTTTGATTTATAAAAATAAATTACAAGCTTGCTTGTGATTAATTTAATTAACAAATCAAAATACTATTAGCAAACTATATAGCTAAGGAATCAATGTAGCCATAGAGAAATTATGTGGTGAGTTACATCGATTTAATTTGATATGGTAACACAGTACTGTAAAAACAAAAATGATATTTGTTTCAATTTACATTAAACAAGTGTCCCGTAATATTTACGGGATACTTTTTAGAGATATAAGGGTCTTTAAGAAATAAATTACGAACCACATGGTAAAAATAAATCGGTTCAATGATAACTCTCATGTCAAGTATGAAATAAGTAAGTTTACCGTAAATATCTCAGTCTGCAATCAAATTATCTATAAAACCATAGTAAATAAATAAGAGAATGGATTTTATTGAGTCACAACGTAAATAGAATTACAAACTGTGTATATTGTTTCGAAAAATCAGGAAATAACTGCCGGGTTTGTCACTCCAATCTCACCTTTCGTGGTTACCCTGTATATGTTCACAAAAAAATTCTCTCCGTATATATATACGATGAAAGCATTTGATTACTCCGTATACATAATAAAAAAAAATAATAAATAATAAAATTAAATTAATTACAGTTGTCAAATTGTATATGATGCAAAGATGCAAAGCAATGCAAAGTTCAGAATAAGTCTTAGCTGTGTATTTGCTTTCAATTCTTTGTTTTTTTTTTTTTTTTTGTATTGTTTCAAGGAAATTTCGTGCGAAAATAATTCAAACATTATGGCAGCTATATATACAGTGCCGGAAACACTGATAATTCTCAACTACCTCCCAGGCTTTCATATATATATATATATATATATGTATGTACATGCTAGTTTATGTGGGTAACAACAGAGCCACAAATGTTTTTATCTGTATATATGACGATTAAAACTATTGTCTTGACTAAAAGAATAAAATTTGTTGGAAGATAACAAGATGTCTCATCTGGGAATATAATAATAAAAAAAATAATTACATAGTCACGAATTTGAAAGTTATATTTTTTATACAAATAATATCTTAATTATTCATTATCGTGTTATTTGTTTATTTTAATTTTAATTACTTGAATTTTTATTTTTTTATAATTTTTACAATGTCTATAATTTTATTTAATTTTTTTTTCCAGTTTTAATTTTTATATAAAACACGTATATATTTTATTCATTTAAACAAAATTTTTTTGATTGTTTTTATAAACCTGGAGTGTGATAACAATTGAATAAACATATTCAATTTAAATTTTATTCAGACATCTTTGAAATTGATTAGTCGTTTTGTTTTGTCTACTCATCAGTAATTTGACATGAGACAAACACGATTATAATATATCCAGACTTTTTAATTTCTCATAACGATACGAGACACCAAAATTTAAATTTATTATTATTAGTATAATAATAATAAATATTACATATTATTAAACTTATTGAACTTTAATTTATTTATACAGACTTCGTTTTTTTAAGGAAGATGTAGAATAAACATTATTATTTAGTGTAGTAACTTGTCTTTCGTTAAGTTATTTAAATTTTCAACAGATATTTCTGGAATTTAATCACGAAGGACAAAAAAACAAACATTTTCCCAAAAAAATTTATTTTAATTTTCATTCTAGTAATTCATTACGAAGTGGTTTGAAATGCGCAGTCATCTTTCGACATAATTAGTTTAATACAGAATAATGGGAACAATTTTGTGTTCACACGAACTGTTTTTTTTATTTTTAATTATTATTCATGAGAAAACTAACAATATAATCAACCTCATTTTAGTACATATTTATATATAGAAAATATTTTTCCTAAATTTATCATAATTCCGAACACAAAATAACTGAAATTAATTCTATAAATATTATATTCTTTTAACAAAAATAATAACGATAATAATAATGATAATAATTTTTCTAAAGTATTTAAACAATAGAACATAAAATAATTCAATAATAAATATTTAAAATTATTTTAATTGATAAAATGATAAATTATTCTTCTATTTAAAAAATACAAATAAATGTATTATAGAACAATGAGTAGCTGAGAAATGGAGTATAAATTATAATAATAATGATTATAAGAATCTTAATGAACCTGCTTTAAATTTAAACTTTCAAGACAATTACTTTGAATAGGTTGAATCGAAACATGAGTAAATATATTTTATCTGTTTTTCAACGAAAAAAAAACAAGGCTTTGACATAAAAATAGAGAGTAATATATAAATGAGAGGTATATAATATATAAATATATATGATCAATATACTTGTATATATATATATATAAATACAAGTATTTTAAGAGACCGGGTGTAAGATATTACGTTCACTGCAATAATCAGTTGAAGACACTTGAGACGACAACGCGACATAAGATTTTGAAAGTTTTTACACTTAAAAAGGATATGGATGCACGTGCTACAACTATCTTAGGTCTTTTTACAATCTGGCTTCTTTAACATCCTCTCTATTCGTCTCTTGATCTTTGAAATATGTTTCTTTCTTTTTTTTTGTCAAATAATAATTTTTATTTTTATACACGTGCTTCGAATTGAACCTTTCATCTTCGAACGTCGTTGACAAGATTTTATTATATAAATAATTCTATTTTATTTTTACCATGGTGAAAATAATTTTTCAACCAAAGAAAAACACAAAACAAAGTAAATCGGAGAAATTATTTGCAACAGGGTACAAATAAAAAAATTGATATGATAACTAATTTTTCTTTTTTATATTTTGCAGACAACGATAAAGGTATATGCAAATTGTTTGAGATCTGATATCGAATACAAAACATTGCCAATAACTTATCAAACGACATGCCATGAAATTGTACAAAATTTGTTAAATAAATATCGAATGAGACATCGGGACCCAAGACTATTTTATTTAACGATGGAAGTTACCGTGAGAAGAGCAAACGTCAGGACAATACTGCCACTTGATGATGATGCTAGACCAGCAATTTTACAATCGTGTCATCCTCGTGGTGATTCTAGGTATATATAAATGAATATAACTAACAAACATTTTTTTTTTTTTTATAATACAACAGTTGCTCCAATTACAATTGTTTGTTGACTAACGTTTTTTTTATTTTTTTTCTGATATTGCAGATTTTCACTGCAAACAAAACGTGGTGGGCTTGTGAAAATATATGATTGTGCTTTAATGTCTGGTGTAAGTATAGTTTAATTATATATTTCTATAATTTAAAAAAAATAATACAACATTTATTGACATAATTTGAAAAATTTAATGTCATTATTTTAAAATTACAGTCGAAATACAAAAGTCTATTGGTGTCAGAACGTACAACTGTTGATGAATTAATTCAAATGTTATTAAATTGTTATAACTCATCTGAACGAGTTGAACAATTTTCACTTTATGAAGTTTGTGAAGGAGAAGAATATCAAAGAAAATTACATCCTGACGATTCACCATTAAAAGTTACGCAAAAATGGACAAGTATAGATAGACACCTCCGCATCAGACGCAATCCTGACTACGACCCACACAGACGAAAGGTTATTATTCTCTTGATAATTTTACATCTATTTTCTCTTTTTTCATTGTCATTTAATTTTTTATAATAATTTTGTTATTGCAGAGTATGTGGGCATCAGAGTCAACGATAAGTGCAGCAATCTCCCGACTTCATTTGCACAACAGTCATCGACTTCATCACTTGTCACAACAAACAATTAATGATGGAAAACAAATGCCATCAATCACTGTGACCAATAATAATTCGCACTGCATGCTGCTACGTCAATGTCATAAAAATAATAATTGTAATAATAATAATAATAATCGACATAATCATAATTTGAATTTAAGTCAAAACATTGAAAAATCCGGAATAACAAAGCGAGAATTTATGAAACCAGATTCTAAACGTATTACAAAATTATCAAATTTATCACCACAAAGTTTACCATCAACACCACTCACGTCGACAAAAAATTTAACGACATCTAGATACATGGATTATGACAATTACTTGTACATGTGAGATTAACTTATTATTGTATTTATTTTGAAAAAATTTGAAAAAAGCCTCTGCTTTGATTTACAATTTTATTCCTTAAAATTTTTTATTTATTTATATATTTGGAAAACTCTTGAACCAATTATTTAAAAAAAAAATGTTTTGTTAATTTTTTATAGTAAACACAAAAATTAGATTAAAACATAGTGGTTATGGTTTTATTTTTAACATTTATAAAGAGAAGAGATATGAATTTATGTACTAGATCAATTTATTGAGTAATATTAATAAAGACATAACATTATACATATTGAAAAAATCCAAATTAAAGTTGATACAAAGAAAAAACTACGTCGTTAGTATTATAAGAATAAAAATAAAATATACCAAAGGTAGGATAAAAAAAAAATGTCAAGAAAAAAAACACAAAAAGTTAATGAATAAAAATTATATTGCGTTTTACATTACTATTAAATATTACCTTTGAATGTATATATATTGAAACTTTTGTCGCATATAATTAACGTAATTTATTGATGATTTATACTATATATTGTAATGGAAAAAAAAAAAACTTTTTTCATTTGACTTATAATAAAATATGTGTTATCGTAATTGTAATTTAACATTGAATTTATTTTATTGTACATGATTAAATTATTTTGGATATCTCTTTCATTTTATTTATGTACTTCATCAAAAATCTCATCACTGAGTTGTATTATGTGAACTAAAGAGTCATTGATTATGTAAATTACACGCCACATTAGGATGAGTCAACTTTAAAATAACATGAATCATTGTGAGTTGTTGAATGTACATTGCTCAAATATACATTAGATATAGTACACTCGTCACCATATCGTTCTTGACTCGCCTTCGATTTCCTGAAGAATCGTATTTAAATCTTAGGAATTTTTGGAGAAAATGTAATTTTTTTTCCAAAAATTAAACAAAACTGCTGAATATTTCAAGCTACGACTTAAAAAAGAATTAACAATAGCCGGAGTGGTAATTTTAATCAAGTTTCGATCAATATTGATTTTAAATCCATTCTTATTCAAGTCACTGGATTAAAACTTGATCAAAAAATTAAAAAAAAAATTATTATATATTTATTACTTCTCTTTTTTTCTCGTAGAGAAAAGAGAGATGTGTAGAGAGCAGGTATTTCTTATTTTCTGAAATGCGCGCCTCAAGAGACTGATCGATAGAGAAAGATGTTAATGAATATGATAATATAAGTGGGGAATTATTTACAGGGGTTTATTATTTGGTGAGATGCTAAGCATTCTTCTGTTTCTTTAAATTGTGAAGATAAATATTTATTACTGTCTGTTCTAATTCTATCATGTTCTTATTATACCATATAGTTTAAATTTTAGTTTATGATCTGGTTTAGTTTAGTTGTGTTGGTGTTTTTCAGTAAAGTTAAGTTCTTCGATTCTTCTTGCTTTTGTTATAATTGAGTTTGTATTTATTGCAGCTATTTTCAGTTCATTTATGGTCAAGTTAATGATTACTTGACTTGTATTATTATGGTTTTGTTTGTACTTGGTGTATTATTTATAATTATTGATATTTTCTAATAATATTTACCATACAGTATGGTAATATTATTTTTGATACAATATAGTAATAGTAACTGTACTTTTAACGTTTTCATGTATATACTATACCAGTATAGTAATACTTACTATACTGGTATAGTAACTAAAAATTTATAGTTTTATTACTATACGGTATAGTAAATTCAACCATACTTTTGTCGCTGTCCGAATTTACTATAAGTATAGTAATAAAAGTGCTATGCTAAAGTATTCACAGCTTTTGGATGATGCAGTATGTCCTGTTTTACCATAGCTGCCAAAAGTTAGTACAAATTCATCTGGTTTTATCTATCAGTCATTTGCCTGACCATCTCCTTACAGTTGGTGCTGGTGTATTCTATTTTTTGACAGTTTCTGCATTGATAGATATATATATATATTTTAGCATTTCTGAGTTTTTGCCAAGATGCTTTTTGATATAAAACTTTCTGTATTTTGTATATTAGACTTGTTGATTGATTTGCTTTTATTTGTAACAGGTGGTGGTAAATTTCTAGATTTTTTTTGTTAAAAATGAATTTTGATGCTTTTTTTATTATTTTTTTGTCACCAATTTTTTGTTTTATGTCTTCTTCAAATTCCTATTCTGAGAAACCTCCTCTTATAATAGTGAGTTTTTTGAACGTTGATCACGTGGTGTGTGTACAAAAGTTCATTTTATTATCTTTTGGTATTTTTAAGCATGTTGTGTATGACTCTGCGTCTTGAGATATAATTGAAAGATCATCTTCCTTCTTTTTTATCATGATTTTATTTTTTTTCAGACTTTCTGAAATAAAGTTTTCTGATAAAAAAATGACGGAGATATTGACAGAGCAATCTCCAGATAATTTTCATAATATCTTCGGATTTTTCCCAGAATTTTTTACGTCAAGGAACCAACGGAAAAAAAAAAGGAAAAATGAATAAAAAAAAGAGAAAAAAGATTCTACGTAGGAAACATAACTGGGAAATGTTTTTTCGAAAAAATCCGGAGAAAATTGTAGCGATTCTCGCTGCCTTATAGGCTGATCAAGACCGATCCAACGGAAATCCTCCAACCAACGACTTCGTTTTTATATTTTATTATTTAGTATTTCTTTTTGGTATATCGAGAGGCACGGTAGTGCCTCGAGTCAAGTATGAGAAAGAAATATATATGTGTTCATGAGAATATGTGTGAGATGAGATTAACTACTACCGTGCCTTATTATACATCAAATATTTTGTCCCCTTCCGTCTGAAATCTTTTAGACATTTAATTAAAACATGATAGAGTTGAATGAGGATGTTGAGGTTTGGTAATGATCCCATAAATCGATGTCAAGCTTTTTTTAAAAAAAAAATCAGATTTTTTCATTGTGGTAATATATATTTGAAGCATAATTGATATTTACGGTCTTTGCGTTTTTATCAAATCGACCAGATTTCTTCCGTTCAGTTGGTAAAACTTTACAATTACTTCTCTTCTCTTTTTTTAGTGTTTATATTTTGGCTGCACTGCAGTATGTTATTATTTGTTTGTATGCATGACACAACCTCTAAACTAATTTGACAGCATAAATAAATTGTTTACTCTACAAAAAGATGTGATATCTCAACAAAAAAAAAAAACAAGTTTTTTTTACAAAAAAAGTGTCAAGTATTCGAAATTGTCACTAATTGTGTGTATATTAATTGAGATGTGATACCAGAAAGACAAGAAAGAAATATATTTTTGACGTCGTAATTAAGTCTGAACTATTGAAAAAAAAAAATTTTAAACTTGACCCCACCTGGTTTTTCCCAAATAAAATTTCAGTATTTAATAGACATATATTTTACATCAGGTGTGGTCAAGTTTAAAATTTTTTTTTTTCAATAGTTCAGACCAACGTCAAAAATATATCTTTCTTTTGTCTTCATCACATCTTAATTAATAGACACACAATTAGTGACAATTTCGAATACTTGACACTTTTTTTGTAAAAAAAACTTGTTTTTTTTTTTTTGTTGAGATTATTATTATTATTGTTCATTATATTTTCCTCCTTTTTCACCAAGATAGAGAGAAGAAGGATAGCTTGGAGTGGGGACAGCTTGGTAGATCCGAGCTGCTCCGAAATATCTCGGGCTGAACTCACTCTCTTGGCTGTGGGACGTGGTAAGAAATACACGTTTCGAGATCAGCTCTTGGTTTTTTACGTAATGTAGGGTACTCATGTGTCTAGCTGGATACTCAGCGGACACGTGGATTTTGTAGGTTAGTTTTGGGGCATACATTTTCGTTTGGATTATTTAGTTTAGTTTTGTTTAAATAATTAGAAACGCGGTCCCTTTGTTTATTTAATTAATAAATTAAATTCAAGGTCTCGAGTAAGTTTATGTTGTACGTTTTGAAATATTGAGACTACGATTATTTATGGATTTTTGAGACTACGTTTTTGTATTTTGGATTTATGATTAAGTTTTGGATAAATAAAAAATGCGTTCGGTTTTGAGTATAAAATATTATTGTGTCGTTGTTGATTATTCTTATTTGACTATACTATAATTTTTCTTGTAACTTTATCCGGCCCTTCTACCACAACCAGCACACTGAGCGAGTCTAGCTTTCCTCCAGGCTAATTGTTGATGGTTATTCTGGTTAATTTGTTGTATATTTCGGTTGTTGGGTTTAATTGTTGCTATTTTGTGTCTTTGGGTATGAATGTGATAAGCCTTTTTCGAGTTTTAGGGCGAATTAAAAACTACACGATTTTAACAAATAATAATAATAGTTGGTTATTTTGGATTTTGAGTTTGGTTAGTTTTATGTTTTGAGCTAAATAAATAAATAAACCAGGTAACATGCTTGATAATTAGTCCGAGAAGGTAACAGGCAGAAATGCCACGTTACAAAATATCTCCGGAAGACTCGACTGCCTAAAAATTCGGGGATAATCCGGGGAATTTTTTTCACCAAGGTTTATTTGGGAATATAAACCTTTTATTGTCTTATATTCAATAGAAAATTTAGTACAATTTGCTGCAAATTATAATTTTATAAAACATACCAAAAATATATTATAATAAAAAATTACTGGCAGTCACAAATCAATTATCAATATATGTTAGAAGTTAATAAATATAGTATATTATTATTACACTGAAAAAACGTTCCCGCTGCAGGCACGGTACGTTCCTGCTGCCGTAGCAGTAAAGTAGACTGCGAAGCGCTGTACTGCTGTGAGAGCAGTACACCCAACTTGGAATTTCTGTACTGCTCTCACAGCAGTACAGCACTGTTGCTGCAGCCGAACATTTTACTGGCGATGAGTTCAGGCGTATTAGCAGTACAAAGAATAGCTGTATGACACGTAAAGACTCATTCACACAATGAATTGACGCATAGAAGGACGTCGGAGTTAATTTGATGAAACTTAGAAAAAATAAGAAGCCCTGTGGTCTAGTGGTCAAGAAAAAAACCAGAAACTTAGAAAAAATAACGAAGTTCCCCCGCCGGGAATCGAACCCGGGTCTTTTGCTTTCCGGGCAAACGCCTTGACCACTAGACCACAGGGCTTCTTATTTTTTCTAAGTTTCATCAAATTAACTCCGACGTCCTTCTATGCGTCAATTCATTTTTTGAAAAGTGTCACAGTACAGCACTGCTGCTGCAGCCGAACATTTTACTGTCGATGAGTTCAGGCGTATTAGCAGTACAAAGAATAGCTGTATGACACGTAAAGACTCATTCGATAAATTAAATGATGTATATATGTATATTATTAATATTAATTATTGATAAATATAATTATATATTACTATTATTATTAAATATGAATTGATTTTAAAATCTTGTATATTATTGTTACGTCTTGGTATATTTATAATTAATAATCGATAATAAATAATCATTTAATAAATTCAACGGATGCCGAGCAAGCAATAAAATTTTTCTTTTTTTTCTTTTTTTTATTTTCACACGGAATTAAATTCAAATTTTGCATTTTTATAAAACAATTTATTTTTTTTCTTTTTTTTATATAAATTTTGGTGAGCAGTTTTTCAAAGTCACCTCTGCAACGCGAGATGCCACATCCGTTGAAGTTGCTAAATAATTATTTATTAAATGTTTAAACAATTTGAAAGCGCTGACTACTATGGGAACCATTGCATTTCATTGGTGCAAGAAATGGCACCACTTTTCATCCCTACTTAATAATTAAATTTTATGGGAATAATTTTATTTTTAATTTCAAGGAGCGTCACTCTCGCGATGACTTTAATCCGAACAACATTTAATTAAAATTTTAAATCAATTTAAATTCAAACAAATAATACTTAGTAATATTTCATAAATTTATAAGAAATTGTTGATCATTCTAATTGATAAAATCTTATAACCAAATAAATTTAATCCTATTGAGAAAATTAATAAATAACGTATAATATATTATCAGTGCATAAAAAAAATTCAATTAAATAACTGTGTAAAATAATTATTCCTACAAAATATACCCTTCCTCAATCCTAACATTTACTGTGAATTTCTCCGGGGTGTTGTTTCTGTGCTACGAGTTGTGTTACCTATTGGATTATTCGAAAGTTTCAACATCATCAGGCGACCATCCGATTTGACACGCTCTCAACAAATTACTTTTGGATAAATCACAATAAACAGGGTAGAATCTACAAAATTTACACATTCCCTCCTAACCCGTTACCCTGTAGGGAATAACAAAATACGAGGATTTTAAAAAATAACGTTAAATACCAAGTTGATTGAATTAAATTAGTCCTAATAAATTATATCATTATTTTCTAAGTTAAATATTCTTCTTTTCTTTTGTTATTTCATAGACTAATTTAATTAAATCAACCTGGTACGTAACATTATAAAAAAAATATGAATAAAGAATATGAAAAAAAAATATTTTATTTGAATATAGAATTAAAAAAAAAAAATTACATTTTTAATTTACCGTGTAATAATAATAAATTAACTTATTGAATAAACGAAGAAATTGCATTAACTATAATGATAGCATAAAAATAATATTACATGATAAATTAAAAATGTAAAAAATTTAATTTTTAACGTTCAAAAAAATTTTCAAATTTAACATTAAAAGAAATGTTTAATTGAACATTTAAAAAATTCTAAATTTTAATCCTAACCTATAAGTGATGTCAAAGTCGTAAAACGTATATGACCGCGCATACAGATGTGCGCATTCAGTTGCCACAGCAGTGCTTTGTACTGCTCTCACAGCAGTACGGTTTACCGAGAATATACGAGTGCTTACTCCCAGGTAGGATCCCATTAGGGTAAACGGCAAGCTCGTGTCAAGCTTAACCATTTACAGTCATTGCACAAGACTTGTTAGTCCAGGCTTGTAACAAGCATGTGTCAATCGTTAATTCCAAGCCTCACACAAGGTTAAAAATTCCAAGCTCGTGTCAAGCTTGTATTTACAGTCATTGCACAAGACTTGTTAGTCCAGGCTTGTAACAAGCATGTGTCAATCGTTAATTCCAAGCCTCACACAAGGTTAAAAATTCCAAGCTCGTGTCAAGCCTGTATTTACAGTCATTGCACAAGACTTGTTAATCCAGGCTCGACACAAGACTGTCCTCTTGATTTTTCCCGCCCTCACACGAGCCTCGTAATACAGCTTTGTTTCAAGCTGGTGCCCATTGTTTCACCAAGCCCGACACGAGACTCGACTTATGCATATATTTAACTCAAAAAAAAAAAATTATACTAATTAGATATATAAGTTTAATATAAATTTCAAATAAAAATTATCAGGCTTCGACTATTGTGTGAGGCATTCGCGAGGACTGTGTGTTTAGTCTCAATAGAATTTATTTATATAAAAAATTTTGACGACCACTTTTATCAATACCCCGATGGTCGACATGATAGTGCATTGGACTTCCACGTGAGAGGCCCCGGATCGATCTCGCGTCGCGTCCCTAGTTTTTCGTTTAATTATTATCGTTTAATTCCTGAATTTTTTAATTGTCTGAATTAAAAAATAACAATGTCGGAATTATTAAATTAACAATAATAATAGATTAACCATAATAATTTATTTATATTTTTTTAAAAATTGTTTTTGGAAGCTTCAGTCAAGCCCGAGGCACAAGCCTTGGCACAAGGCTGGAATACGAGTCTTGACACGAGGCTGGGACACGAGCCTTGGCACAAGGCTTGTCATCAAGCTTGTAACATAGGCACATTTCCAATCACTTAACAACCTTGGCACAAGCTTGTAGCACAAGCTAGACACAAGCATGTGAGCCTTGTGCACAAGCTTGTGCCAGGCCTGGCACAACCGTTTACTCCTACCTGGGCTGCGGATTTACATGGACATCCTGCTACTGTAGCTGTCTGCCATTACCGGTACAATAGACCGTGCCTGCAGCGGAAACGTTTTTTCAGTGTATTAACAAAACTTAGGTCAAAAATTAAATAAGCATATTACTATTGTTTTTATTGCAAGAATGAAAATTTATAAATATGAGCAATTCTACCAACGAAGGACGTCGATCTGGGCCTCACTCTCTTGTATCTTTCTGAAATTTGGTCATTCGCAAGACTGGATTAAGGAGAATTCCGTCACATTCATGTTTTTTTTTTTTTTAGACTTTTAGAACAAAATAAAAGTTTATTCAACAGTATTTTTTTAAGTAAAATTCTCAACTTTTCGTAGAAAATATTAGTTCTTTTGTATATTCATAAAATAACTTCAAAAATACAGTTCAAAATGTAAAATGCTGTTTTTGTGGGCTTGCCCATATATTGATTTTTTTCAAAATATTTTTTTTGGAAAGCTAAGAAAATTTCACTGAAACGGTAAGAAATTCAGGACGGGATCTCCGTAAAACCGGCCAAAGTCAATAAAAAAATTTTTAAAAAAATGGAATAACCGATTGTTTTTTGAATTTTTTTTTCGTTTGTCGGAAAGATCAGCATCAAGTAATATTACAAAAAAATTTCAACATTATATTTTCACGAATAACAGATAATTTTAAAAACAATGAAATTTCTTGCAACCACTATTGAATCAAAATTCATTTCTTTGTAACATTTTTGTGCTTACTTTAAACATTTTCCATTTTACTATTCCGTTTACAAGGCTATGTATTTTCGATGAATTGATCATCCGTTTACACATATAGAGCAAATTATAATGGATTTACGTATAAAAAAAAAACCTTTCTTATACACATGATACTTTATTTATCAAACTCTCGGTTACTTTATTTTTCAATTTTTTTTTTTAGTTTAGTGATGCAAATATAGTATATTTCGTTACAAGTGCCCACTCAGAGAGTGTGCTCTCAACGAATTTGGAGGGGCAAGCACGAGCCTTGGCGAGTGTTTCCCCTCCAAATGAGTTGTGAGCGGGCTCTCTGATTGGGCACATGTAACGAACTATATTTTATGTTACTAGGAACAGTGGTAATAATGTGTGAATTTCCAAAAAGCGCACTACCCCTCTTACGCTTTGGAAATTCACACATTATTCCCACTGCCCTTGTAACATAAAATATTTTATCATCTAATTGTCAATAAAATGTTTGAGAACTTCATAAAAAAGCTTGTATTGCTTAGATGCATGAAAATCTTGTGAGACTTCGAGAATTTTAAAGTTACTCCTCTACTCCTGAACAAAAATATTTCTCCATAAAATTTTCGTGATGTTTTGTCAGGTTGAAATAAATGAACTTCATCCTAAAAGTTTTTTATTCAACTTCAACTCCTCTCATTTTCTATGCATGACCTGTAAACGAAATTCGATGATTTTCGCTTCAGGTGGTGTACATAGAAAAAATATTTTTAATAATTTTTATTAATTAAGTCTAATAAGTATAAGTATAAGTTTTCTGACTTTCATTCGTGCTTTTTATTTTTCATGCATCTTTATATTCGCCAAAACACAAAATTTTTTGCTGTAACATAGTGCATAAAGAAAATGTTTCTAAATAGAATTGAGATTATGATTTTTAAATTAAAAAAAAACCTCAATAAAACTCTCCTCAGATCTTCATGAATAAATTTTCACTGTCTTTATTTTCATGCAAGTACATATTTGAAATTAAACTATAAAATAAAAAAAAAAAAAACTATAAAATCATAAAAACAAAAAAATTTGTTGATTTCATGACAAGGAAAAAAAAAAGGTGAGTGATAAAGAAAATTTATTTATTACATCGACAACGGTAAAAAAAATGAATACAAATATGTAATATGAGAGGGACTGAAAAAGAAAATTTTATTGTTTATTTTATTGACATCCAATTAAATGCCCGGAAGATCGATGACAACAATTGAAAATTTTCTCCGACCCAAAATTTACTCCAACTTTTTTTTACCACATCTCCGACTTTTCTCCAACCTCAAATTTACTCCAACTTTTTTCCACCATATCTCCGACTTTTCTCCACCATTTCTCCAACCATGGGTCATTTTCGTAAAAAGGCGAAGAAAGTTGGAAAAAGCTGAAGAAATATTTCTACCACGGCTGACGTACAAATTATAGGTTTTGTTCATACAATTATATGTTTTATTCTACTTTTTCTCTATCTAACGCTGAATCCTTATTTAATAATCTTCTCCTTTTTTTCCATCGAGGGGGTTGCCCAAGGGGTTGGTAAAACTCCTTCTTTGCTGCTGCTGTACTTTCTGGCTATTCTATCCTTTATTTTTTTATCATATAAATTCGTTTTTTCTTTTTTTTTCTTTGAATATGGATTCACGAGAAGAGGTTGTGGGGTTTGCTCCTTGGGACATCGGTGAAACTGTACTCGATTTCTTCCCTTAGCCTTATAGCCCTATAGCTTTCTTCGCAAACCCACTCCGTTTTACAAGTGTTCTTTTCATATGCCTTTGCATGCACCCTTAAATTGTATTTTTTTTTCGCATTATACCCACAGTTTTTGCAAATATATTCTATTGTTTTCTTTTTTTTGTGTGACGTTATTACGACGGCGAAGCGGAATAAGTTTCGCATTCTAAATGATGATTTTATTGGTTCAATAAAAACAGCATTATATTTATTATTAGCAGCGAAAATAAATCTGTAATGAATTGATATATTAATATAACAGGTTTATTTATTTAATGGATCTCAAAGAAAATAAGGTTCGATCATGTTCAACTTACTTTCTTGTCTTTCGTAAGAATTCAGAACTTTTCAATGAACCTAAAAAACTACGAACTTTTGTTTCCTTTAATAAAAATTTCGGAAGTAATTTCTCTGGCTTCATGCTGCTCAAAATATTTTTCAATTTTCCTGTAGCTGCATAAGAATAATAAATATAAAATTATAATCTAAATCTATTATAATATAAAGTCATATGTTGTATGTCTTATAAACTTTCTAAATTCATACTTTCAATTATAAAAGAAAAAAAAAATCATTATTCAATAAGCCTTCCCTGGTGAAAATATTTGTCTGAATTTCTCCCCGATTACTCCGAATTTCTCTCAAATTTACCCATGCTGAGAAATGAGTGGAAAAATTTTCTCCTCGTCGTTGATTTCGGAAGAATTTCTCCGCGGTAAAATTATTTATTTCACATGTTTCTCAGCGTGTGTTTTTTTCTCGGAGAAATATTTCCGAAAATTCCCTTACTCAAGTTGATTCGAAGTAACGACGGAAAAATTTTAGAAAAAATTTATGAGCAGTAATATTTTTTTTCATACGGTTGGAGAAATGGCGGACAAATGTTTCCACCCTTTCTCCAACTTTCTCCACCATTTGTACAATTTTTTTCCGACTTTTCAATTTTTCAAAAAAAAAAATGACTAATTATTAATTATCACATAACGCAAAGCATTTTTTCTAGAAAATATCGGGTATATTTTTTTCAGAAAATTCTGTTGTTACCAACTAAAAATTTTTTTATTGATTATTAAAAAGAATAAAAACCGTTTAGAACAAACAAAATGAACACGGAAAAAAATTTCCACTCAATTTTACTATGGTGCCACATTACCATAGAACTCTTTTGATTATTGAAAAATTTACTATCATTTTAACGAAAAAAAACAATTGTAGTCTTGAAAAACTCAAATGTAGCATAGCGATTTTGTCATGTTTTTTTTTTGCTATTTCCCGATGAAAAAATTACAACGCATTAAGAAATTTTTACAGAAACCAAATTTAAAATTTAAAATAAAATAATCCAGCCTAAAAATTACATTGCACCATAGCGAAGAATATTTTTTTTTATTTTGCTTTGTTTATTTCTAAAATTTCACTTTGTTGTTGTGGACAATTTTAAAATGATCCTCTGAAAATTTACAATGTACCATAGTAAATATTTGATTTCTTCGGAAATCCTGTAGGTGTTACTAACAAATACAAAGCAACATATTTGAAATTACAATGGGCCATAGCAAAATTGATGACGGACTAAGAAATGTCAACTGCCCCCACTTTTTAGTTGACTGCGCAGGCGTGACTTCGCTTATTTTAAAATTGTTAATGTAAAACAAATAATATTTCATTTACGCATACGTCGTTGTGGCGCAACGGAAAACTCGAAAAATTTGTATCCGAAGGTAGAAGGTTCAAGTCCTGAGCTTAAAACATTTTTTCTACAATATTTTTCTACGAGCGTTTATAAACAAAATAAATTTGGCGTTTGTCCGTCGCAAGAATTACTATGGCACAGCGTAGAAGGTCGCACAGCCAGTAGGTGGTGTTTTTCAATGAAAATTGCTATGGTCTATCTCAATATTTAATATGATGATGCTCTTATGGTACCAGCTTACTGTAGTACAACGCAAAAATTGCTATGGTATTATATTTAAAAAAATGTAAATTTTTCTCCGTGTATAAATGTCTAAGGAAAAGATATACACGGAAAAAAATTTGCACATAATTTTACTATGGTCCCACAGTATTCAAGAAACATCGGTCAATTAATATATTTTTTACATTAAATATTACGAAAAAAAACAATGTTATGATTAAAAAATTGCAATGAACCATAGCAATGCTTGAGATTTCGATTTTTTACTTTGTATAAAATAAAAACTGCATCGTAACATGGAATCTTTACAAATTTAACTTGAAAAAATTATTATGCTTCTTTTCTAATACTACAATGTACCATAGTAATTTTTATAGGTTTTCAATTTTTGGGTTCAGTGAAAATTCGAATGGGCCCAAGAAGACTAGAAATACAGGAGGACTTACTCCCTATCTCGCCTGTATATAAAAACCAAGGTCTGTAGATTAATAGACGGCTGGGATAAGGTCGTCGCATGACTCAGTGCGCATGCGCGGTCAGCCATGTTTGATGCTATTCCCCACTCCTAATGTTCACCACACAATGTAAACAAACAGTGTATGGCATGTCAAAAAAATTTCAACATCAAAATTTAATCATTTATTTATTGAATAAATATTGTACGTCAACGTTGTGCGATCGGTTGCTTCCCCCAGAGATTTAGATCATCGTCGAAAATGATCTACTGGTGCTGGTGTGAGCCAAATAAAACCATGCTCAACGTTATGTGAGGTAAGATTATTTCTTCAAATGATTTTCTTTTTCCTGATCAAAATTATCACATGATTTTCTTTTTCCTGATCAAAATTATTAGTTTACTAGTTAAAAAATATTGATATTTACAGATATATTTATAAAGATCCAACATAATGAATCTCAATATGAACAACATCGTCAGGATGGCTCAAAAAAAATTAAAACCAAATGCAGTACCAACTTTGTTTGGTGATGTTTTGATAGATTTTTTAAGTAAAATTCACCAAAATACAAGTGACGTGAGTAAGAA
The DNA here is from genome assembly GCF_014905175.1 of Aphidius gifuensis. NCBI lineage: Eukaryota > Metazoa > Arthropoda > Insecta > Hymenoptera > Braconidae > Aphidius > Aphidius gifuensis. The sequence continues at coordinate 15,773,307 of NC_057788.1, forward strand.
TAAACATTGAATTTTAACTTATATTAAAGTTGTCTTGATAAAAAAATATTAATAGTTATTTTTTTTTTAGAACATGATGTTAATTAGACTTCATGTGAATCACTAAAGCAGTTGTCAACAACAAACTTAGGTGAATCCTTTTCCAGACCATTGCTTGATGTAATCATAGATAAATATACCACTGACAATAAAAAGAGTTTATTCAAGTTACCAAAGTCTAATAATACCAAATGTTTACCAAGTGATGAGCAGCAGATTGAATTGCCACTAGTAAACTTGGATAAGGATCATTTAGTATCAATTCTTGCTGATGAATTACAAGCAGAAATAATAAAAAAATATAATGAAGGAGTTGTTAAATTTAATTTCTTGCTTCAAAATCAACATTGTCTTTATCACCACGAAATTTCGAGTTTAAACTAGGAAGTAGAAAGCTTAAAAAAAATAAATATTAGTTTAGACTGCGAATTACGAGTTGAATAAGAAAAAAGGATACTGTCAGAAAGACAACGAGAAAAAATTAAAAACAAGTTTAACAAGCTTCTTAATGTATTCGGAAAATTGTCCATTTTTAAAAAACCTTTTAATTGAGTTATTTTATTCACTTATTTATAGTATGCGACAGGCAAAAGCCTACTAAAGCCAGAAAAATATATTTTGTTGTCAGATAAAAAATTGTATTCGATTATTTTATTTTTATATTGAAAAAGAAAAAATTATATTATTCTTCTTCTTCTTTTGTTTCACTTTTTTACAACTATTTATATTAAACTGTCTGATAACTTTGTCAATTTTTCAGAATATTTAATTAATTATTAATTGAAAAAAATTAAGTGTTAACTTCTTGTTGTATACTGTTTCTGTAATAGACCAGATGTAAGCTATAAAGATGGTTTAAATAATGCGCGCCTAAAAGTCGGCCATGTTTGATGCTTGTGCGACGACCTTATCCCAGCCGTCTATTAATCTACAGACCTCCAAAAAACCGTTAGAAGAAAAATAAAAATCATCTGTATCTGCAACATTTTAGAGTTTTATTTGTTGACAAAATAATTTTTCAAGGAAAAAAAAAAAACAGAAACCGTGTTTAAACAGCAGGGTATTTACAACTACAGTATACAAAAATATATGAAAAAAAGATAAGATAGCATTGTTTGAAAAGATTTTAATGGGCCTTCCTGCCGGAAAACCAATTTGCACGCCTTGACCCTGAGACTCCACCGAAGTTTCTCAATTCTACTCTTTGAAAACTTTGTATTTCCTCAAAAATATATTGATCATCATTAAAAACATTTTTAAAAATCCAGATGCCGAAGTATACACATGGTAAAAGTCATAAAAAAAATAACCAAGTAGAAAAAATATATTTAATGGAAATATAAATTAAATCTGATTATCTGAAACTTACAGTTTTGGACTTACTAAAATTGAATTTAGAAAAAATTTAGAAAAGATTTAGAAGATATAAAATAAATTTATTTTATATTTCCAATAAATATATTTTTTTTTCCACTTGGGTATACAGGCGGTTCTGTACTAAGAAAAAAAATATATAAAATTTCGAGAAAGTACAACAAAAACTGAATTTTTTTAAACAATATCGTCGGTTATTAACCGGCGGTTAAAAATTTTTCGGTTTTTAACCGAAAAAGGGAGGAGCCTGCGCACGAAAAACTGCGCGTACTTCATACTGCGTATGTGTGTGCAAGGCTTAAAATTATTATTATTTATTAATTTTTAACAATAAAAATATTAATTTATTATAACTAATAATATTAACATTAAATATTATTTATTCAATGCCAAAAAAATATGGATAATTAAATTATGTTGACAAAAATTCGATCGTAGTGTCAACTGAAAAATTTATGAATAAAAAAAGACAGTAAAAAAGGTAACCATCATAACAACTTTAATTTTTATTGTTATTAATATTTTTTTAAACATTTTTCTAAAAAATCAAAATTATCAGTGATAAATTTTAAATAATTATATAACAATTAAAATTATAATTTGCAGTTGATGTGTATATCGTATTCAGTTCAGAGAGACTTAGTTATTGTAAAAGTTGTAAAAAGAAAAAGTGAGGTTAAACCCAGAGTTGACAGTCTATATTTTTGTTGTTGATATGTCATATATGTAAGTAAAAAAAGTAATTAAATTTAGTTCAAAGAGATTTAATAACAGTCCATATATTTTATAGATACTAATTTTAACAATGGGTCGTTCTGAATCTGAAGTTTGGAAACATTTTAATGTTGTTGCAAATCCTGAATGCAAATACAAGACAGGAAGTTGCAAATATTGTGGAAAAAAATATGTTTCAAATGCTGGTAGAATGATGAAGCATCCTGCTCAAGAATGTCAAAATTGTGATGATGAAATTAAAACAAATTTTATGGAAATGATGGTGCCAAAAAATAAACCTGATGTCAGACAATCATCTGAGCAAGTTGTAGCACTCATTACAAAGAAGAAGAACAAAACAACTCAAAACATAGTCTCCATTGACAAGATTATTGATACTAAAATATTATCAGTCTTAATTTTTCTTCCTTTCATTGTTATTAATAAATATAATATGGAATCTACAGGTCTTGTTAATATTATTATACCCAATCATTATTTTTCATATTTATTTTTATTTTCAATATGTATCATTAAAATTTTTTTTTTTCAACTCTAGTTTTATATGGGTTACTCAAATATTATATTTTTTTTGTTTATAACAATTTATTTATTGTTTATATTATTCATAATCAATTATATTAAACATTGAAATAAGTCTCTGATTTTGGACCTATCACGAAGCTTAAAATTTTGCGCATGCGCGTCGATGCCCCGCCCCCGTTTGGTTTTAAACCGGTTATTAACCGTTAATAACAGTTATTAACCGTCAAAAAAATAAATAACCGGCTAATTAACAGCTCTAATATGGCTATTTCAAAAATTACTATGGTACAAGGCTGAAAGTTCAAATTGCCGTCTAGAAAAATTCCTAGAGTGGGTATACCCGAGATGAAATTTTGTCTCTGAAAACAGCCTCTGAAAACTCTGCAGCCTCTAAACTCTGTCTCTAAAGTGGCCAAATTAGAGGTAGTTCAGAGGCTGGTGCAAGCCTCTCGATCAGAGACAATGCCTCTGACAAATTCTAAAATATTATCTGCGTGATACAGAGATGATTGCCTCTGCAATCGAGTCTCTATTTTAGATTCAATCCTGGCCAGTGGTCATTCCGTTAGACTATATAATAAGGATAACTATGTATATTAATTATTAATTAATTAATAAATATTATTATAAATTAAAAAAAAAAAAAAAACAACATTAATTTTTTAGACTCGATTTTATTATTACTATACATATGTATGACGACGAGAGACTGATTCTATGGATGGAAGACAAAATTACACAGAAAAAGTGACCTAAATTAATTACCTCTGGACGGACGCGAACCCTCAACTTTTCGATCACTAAACATGGGACTTAACACACACGGCTATTTTGACTATGGGTAACACGTTGAATTTGTATCTAGCTTATACACCGTTCTTCTCTCATTTGTCTCTGAGAGGCTCTGTGATTTTAAAAGTTGAAGTTGTTGCTACCTTGCCCGAGAAATTTGCCTCTACAAGTCTCTGTAATTTTTAAACTTTGAAAAAAAATTAATTATTTTCAAAGTTAAAAATCGTAGAGACTTTCAGAGACAGAATAGAGATTTTTCAGAGGTTGCCAGAAATTACAGACATCTCTCTCTGTTCTAAAGTCTTGCACAAATCGACTGTCTCTGAAAAAATTTTTTGTAGAGGCTACAGAGATTAAGCAGGGGCTGTTTCAGAGTTAGGAGAGTCAGAAAGAGGCTAGTTGGAGACAGTTAGAGGCTTGAAGAGACTATTAGAGGCTGTTTTCAGAGAAAAAATTTCATCTCGGGATAAGCAGAGTGAAGCCATAGATGATTTTTACCTCGGAAGAACTTCTTATACCCACTCCATACGGTGAACACAAAATGTCGGACTAATAAAACCTCTGTGGCTTCACTCTGAGTATGTCCATTCTAAAAATTGCTATGGCCCATATCAAATTCTAATACTTTTCCCCCACGTTTCCGGATTGCTGTAGGCCATAGTAAAAATCGCGGTGTTTTTCCAGTAAAAAAAAAAGAAAAAATCTATCCGTGCAAGAGTCGACACATTAAAGACTGGCCATTCGTCAGCCGAGTGTCGATTGTTCATTGGGTCACCAAGACTGATTATTTTTTATCTACTCAAATTTGTATCCAGGTTGCAACAAGGACACTCCATTAGGTCCATGACCACCTAGAAGACGCTGTTGATCGAGGTACTCCTGAAGGTCCCAATGTCCCCGCGTCTTTTTTGAAATTTGAAAAATGAGGAATAATGTTAGCAGGAATTAATCCACGTCGTATTAATGCTAGAATTAATATATTCCTGCCCCCATTAATGTCTCTATTCCATGTCACCTTACAGTCTTGCTTTTGGCAAAGTAGATACCTAGTTGTTAAAAACCATAATTAATAAATTAATTAATTAATTTTAAAAAAATATATAAATAAATAAATGACTAACCGATCAGGTGATTTGCTTTTTAAACAGACACTGTTACATGCACTGCATAATTTAGTGGTATTGAATTCATCAGTATCGATAATATCAATTTTAGATTTTGATAAATGAGCACGACAATAAAGAGCTCTGATGATTCTTTTAAATGATACTCTTCGATATCCTTTCATTCACTTGGATATCTTGGTGTCTCCCAATGCAATGAGTATTCATTTATTATTATTAAATTTATCAGTAATAATTTTAATTGATTTTTTTTTCTTTTTTTTTATTTTAACATTATCATTATCACCACCACCACCATTTTCATCAGGAATATTATCAACAACAGCATCATCAACAGCAGCATCAGCAATAGCAGCAGCAGCAGCATCAGTAGTTGTATTATCAGCTTTTTTTTTTTTTTTTTTTAATTCTTTTAGGTCTTTTGTCAAGTTTTTTTTTTCTTCTTGCCTTTAATTTTTCAATTTTTTTTTTAATTCTTGCAGCTTCTTCATCTTCCATAGCTTGTTGTAAAGCAGCATCATGAAATTCAATGTTGGTATTTTTTTTGTCCCTCAAAATACTTCTTTTTTTTACCATTTAATTTATTATTATTATTATTATTATTATTATTATTATGTTGTTGTTGCTGTTGTTCTGGTGTTTTTAATTTAATTTTTTCTTCAAGTTTTTTTTTTCTTTTTAATTTTTTTTCATCATATTTTTTTTTAAATTTAACTTGATTACGTTGTCTTTTAAGTTTTTTATTATCTAATTTTTTTTTTTTATTATTTTCTATTGTTAATTTTTGTTTATCACCAACAAATTCACCAAACAACAATTTATTAACAATCATATCATTAGTTTTTTGAGTATTTATATATTTATCCCATTTCAATCTTGCTATTTTTCTTGCTTTTAAAAAAATTTGGCCTTGAACAAACAACCCCAATCGATATTTTGTTATGGCAATGTAATTTTTAATATCATTTAATTTAAATATATTTACAGGATTATCTTTTTTTAATAAATCATTATTTTTTTTAAATAATGATTTATATATTTCCTCATATATTTGTGTCCATTTTTTTCTTTTTTCTTCCCTCTCGTAAAAATGAGAAATTCTATGATACGTATTACTTTTAATTTTAAATCTTTCTTGTTTGTCTTTATCAAAAAAATCTTTAAAATCTTGAATTGTAATACCACCAAATAATTCACGAAGACCAGGATCTAAACCATCAAATCGTTTATATAATTTATTTAATTCTTTAATTAATAATTCACGTTTAACATCAGATATTTTAAGATTAACAATATCTTGATAATTTTTTTCTTCAATATTAAAATTTAATTTCTTTTCATTAAATTTTTTGAAACATTGAATTGAAGCACTGATACCATCTGTTGTTATATAATAGGCAAATTTATATTTCGAAGGAATATGTATAAATTTTTTCCATAAATTTTCATATTCATATTCATTATAATTATCATTAGGACCATTTGTTGCAATTGAATATGAAGCATTAACAAGAGTTTTTTCATTATTTTTTTTCTTCGAAACAATTGATGGACTGCATCAGTTGTAAATGATATTAAATGTAATCCTAATTTATTAATTGGTGATAATACAAAATCAACATGAAGTTGTAATCTTAAATGGAATGAAATAAATTTCCACCATTTATCACCGGTATCATATAATTTTTTAAAATCAAGATTTTTAAATTGTTCATTGTTAAATAATTCATCATTTTTTGGATGAATATTACGTAAAAATGAATCATCTAATAATTTATTCATTTTTGAATAATCTCGATTATAAACTTTACAATAATATTTATTAACTCGACTACGAATATGTTCAACGATATTAGTTTTGAAATTTACTTGGAATCAATTAACTTGATTTTTAATTAATGCTGAATGATGTTCGAATTGATATTGATCCCCCATGGAAATATTTTATAAAATTGATTTTATAAAATGTTTTTATAAAAAAGTGGGCGAATTTGATGACAAATTTTATATGAAAATTTTATAAAGTTCTTTATAAAATTTGACATCTTTTTTTATAAAAATAAATAACAAATTTTTATAAAATTTTATATAATTTTTTTTTTAATTTGATAAAATTTTTATATAATTTTTTTTTTCAATTTTATAAAATTTTTATATAAAATTTATATAAAATTTTATAAAGTTTTTATAAAATTTTATATATAAAAAAAATAGATTTCAATGAAAATTCAAAGAGAAAATTCAAGTTTTCAAAAAAATATATGAGTATTTTTTATAAATTTTATTTCATAAAAAAAAAAAAAAAAAACTAATATTAATTTAATAGTTATGTGAATAAACATATTATTTGAATGAAATTTATTAATGTATTTTAAATTTAATTATTTGTTGTCTCCTCAATTTTTTCCTGAAACAAAAAAATTAAATTAATAATTTATTTTTAAATTATTATAATTCAGTTTGAATTATTGTATAATTTACGAAAATTTTTATTTATTATATAAAAATTACTTGTTGTAGTTGTGTATTTTTACGTAATTGCGACAATCTTGTATTTATGTTTGAACCAAAAGATACAGCATTGAATTGTGTTGGAAATCTATCCCTGACAGTTTCTATAAAAAAAAAAAAAGGTAAGTGATATTTTATATTTAATAATAATAAAAAAAATTGTATTTTATTTTATTCTGTAATAATTGTTTATAAAAATTATGTTATTATTCTACCTTTTATAATAAGAATAATATTTTCGTCAAGTTTCTTCAATTTCATTTGGTTTTTATCATTGCTAATTTTTTTAGATGCACCTCCATGATAATTACTAGCAATCAAAGTTTTTTGGTCAAATGCTGCCAAAACTAATGACCATGTCATCGATGTGCATGTTGATTTAGTTTTAGCGGTTTTCCATTTATCATATGGAATTTCTAATTGATGTTCTTTATCTTTTGATTCTAAAACTTTTAGCTATTAAAAAAAAAAAAAAAAATAAACAAATTCAATTAATATTCTTTGTTAGAAAAACATATTTAATTTTTTTACTTGTCGGTAGACTTTGAACAAGAGGGTAATGGTAAAAACGAAGTAAAAGGTAAAACGCATGTTGGGAACTCAGGTATAAGGGTGAACATATTTATTTTTATTACGTTTAAGTGTTAAAGTATGTTGCGTTATCCTTGTAAACATATTTTAGAAGATTTCACTTTTTCAAGGATATTGAAAAAAAGCAAAAAGGAAATTTAGATGAAATATAATATTTGTAAAAGCGTTAGTCTAAGTCTGACAGTCTTACTTGAAGCTTCGCATTGACAAGATCATCCCTTTACTTAGATTCTTTAGTTTGAATTAAATCTTTGATAAATACATTAAAATACTTTGACTAAATTAATTAATCCTAAAATATATTCCTTAATTTCAATTCCTCATTCACCAATAAAATGATAATTTAACAATATTTAAATTAATAAATCTAATATTCTTTTTTCTATAATTGATTATAAAAGTATAATATAAATAAAAAAAAAAACATCAAAAAAATACCTTAATATTGGAATCAGTTTTGGAATTTTCATCAGTAGAATCTGATGTTTTATATTTTTTATGAGGATTAATTCCAAGCTGAGTTAAAAAATCTGCTGCAACTATAAAAAAATATTCATAATCAATCAATATATCATATCAATGTTCAATAATAAATTAAAGGTTAATATAAAAAAATTATTTAAAATTACTTACAGTTTTTTAAATCTTCTTTGGTGACATATTCTTCATTAGATTTTCGTTTGTTACTAACATTTACATCCTCATTAGTTTTTAATTTATTCTGAATAAAGAAAGAAAAATATAATTTAGTATTTTTATTATTACTCGTATTATTTAAATAATGATTATTTATTGTAATTGAAATATTACAATTTGAACTTACTGAGGGGTCATTTTGTTTTATTATTTTGGATTTATCAATGTTATTATTAAAATGTTGATCACTCAATATTTGTTTATCATATTCTTGTTCCAAATTGATCTAGAAAAACAAGAACTAATAATTAATTTTCTGATTTTTTTAAAAAATCAAATTTTAAAATATAAACAAATGTCATAATAAGTAATGAATTTCAAAAATAATAAAATTTTTATCTTACTGATTGTTCAATTATACTGTTGTTATTTTTTTCATCAATATGTTCATCACATGATATTTTTTTATCATTTTCTTGTTCCAAATTGATCTTGAAAAAAAAAAAAAAGAAATTGTCAATTATTTTTTCGATTAATACTAAATAATTGAATTTGAAAATATATACACATATATTTTATTTATAGTAAATAATAAAATTTCATCTTACTGCTGGTTCAATTATATTGTTGGTTCTTTCAATATTATTTTCCTGTTCTAAATTGATCTAGAAAAAAAAAATAAAAAATTGATAATTATTTTTCAATAATTAAAGTTTTAAATAAATACACATATATTTTCTTTATTGTAGAGAATGAATATAATTATCAAAATTTAGGCTTACTATTGGTTTCTTTTTATTTGTTATTTTTCGTTCCTCAATTTCATCTTCAGAATCTCTATTACTTGATATTTTCTCATCATATTCTTTTTCCAAATTGACCTAAAAAAAAGAAAGAAACAAAAATATCAATTAAATGTAGATTTTTCCATTGTAAATAATGAATTCTAAAACTAATAAAATTTTAACTTACTGTTTGTTAAATTGTATGTACTATTCTTTCAATATTTTCTCTTCTTGTTTTTTGTTTATCATCTTTTTTTAGATTGATGTGAATGATCTGGAAAAGAGTAAAAAAAAAAATTATTATAATTAAATATTATATGTCCTATGATTTATGATAAATAAATAACAAGAAATCAATTAATTTTGTTAAATAAAATATAAATAATTTTTTATAATTAATATTAAAAGCACTTATTATCATTATTATTAAATGTTTATACCTCTAAAGTTTTAAGTCGTTTTATATTTGACATTTTTGGTGTACTTGATTCATCAATAGATAAAGACTTTGGATTAATTGTACGGTCAGGAGATTGAAACCCATCAATGATGCTCATTTTTTTTTCCAACACACTTATACTAGCTGAAAACATATTAAAATTTTTTATTAAAAAAATATCATAAATTCAAATAAAAAATTTACTGCACTCTTGCTTTCCGGGCAAACGCCTTGACCACTAGACCACAGGGCTTCTTATTTTTTCTAAGTTTCATCAAGTCAACTCCGACGTCCTTCTATGCGTCAATTCATTTTTTGAAAAAAACCAGAAACTTAGAAAAAATAACGAAGTTCCCCCGCCGGAAATCGAACCCGGGTCTCTTGCTTTCCGGGCAAACGCCTTGACCACTAGACCACAGGGCTTCTTATTTTTTCTAAGTTTCATCAAGTCAACTCCGACGTCCTTCTATGCGTCAATTCATTTTTTGAAAAATGAATGTATTATATTCATCAAGTAATTCAACTATGCTTTTATTTTTATTACGATAATTATTTTTTAAATGCATAGCAATTAGACACAAATTTGGTTCTTTATCATGATTTTCTAAATATTGTACCATCCATTGTTTGTCATGTCTGATGGTAAATTCAAAAAAAATAGAAAAATCAATAATATATTCTGACATCAATTCAACATCATTATAAATTTCTTGTCTAATATTTTCATCTGGACATATTGATTTAAAACCCATTTTAATAGTATGTGTTTCAAAGTTTGTTGGTTTTTCTTTATTTTGATTTAATTTTTTCATTGCTCTTTCTTTAATTGGTAGTCTATGATTTAAACAAAGCTTACTTGCTCGATTGGTGTGATCAGTTCCATAATTATTACAACAAATTGATGCTTGTGATGTTCTTGATGATGCTGATACAGTTGATAATGATGGTGATTGTGATCTAGAACGACTTGAATTTGATGCTGTTGAATTATTCAAACTCATATTTGATGATGAATCATTTAATGATCGTCGTTCAGGTACTTTAAATAATGATCTTCTAGCAGTTGTTGTTGTTGTTGTTGTTGATGTTGTTGTTGATGTTGTTGGAGTTGTGTTGGTGTTGTTACCAGTACGTTGACGTTTACCACCAGATCCAACAGCAGCACTAAAATTTTTTTTTTTTTTTTAAATCAAAATGATTATTATAAAAATAATAAGATAAACAAATTATAAAATGCAGTATCTTACGTATTAATTGGCAAGACGTTTGTTCTTTTTTGTGGAGTTGACTGACTCGATGGTTTACATGACGATGATGATGTTGTTAATGGTTCAATATCATCAAATTCCATTGTAAAATACTCTGAATAATCAGTAAACTGAACATTTTCAGCAAGCTCAGCATCAGTTTCCATTTGATTTGTATTTTCTGTTGGAAAATTTGCCATTCTTCAACTCGCTGTAGACTGAAAAAATTATTGTATTATTAATTATTATTATTATTGTTATTGTTATTGTTATTGTTATTATTATAATAATAATACCTCGGTTGACGTGTTATTCCTGTTGGTTGATAAATATCAATATTTTGTATATTATCATTAATTACACTTCCAACAGTTTCATTTCCAAATCCATAACTAGATGTTGTCATGTTACTTGCTGATGTAGTTGCTGATTGATTACTATTGTCAATTGAAAAATTTTATTGAGTTTGACGATATTTTGGTTGAGTTTCGTCTTGTTTAAATTTTGGACATAATTTATTTTTTTTATTATGGCCAACATTTCTACATGCACGGCATGTTATTGCTCGTTTTTTTTTTGTTGTTGTTGTTGCTGCTGCTGCTGCTGGTTGTGGAGGTGGTTGTGGTGGTGTAGTTGCTCGTGGTGGTTGGTCAATGACAAAGGATCGTTGATATGGTCTAAAATTAAGATTAACATTGGTGTTACTGCTACAACCAGGACGTTCATTGTCATTATTTGACATGATTTTTCAATGAATTACAAAATCAGCAAACAAATAAATTAGTTCACCCAAATATTTAAATTTGATCATAAAAGATTTAAAGGTCTGATAAGCATACGTAATTAGTATGCTATCGTTATTGTTGAACATATTCAATGTTTAACAAGCTACAGCACTGGAAGAAGGTGCAGGGCACCACAATCGTTTATTACGATACTGCATCAATCACCTTTGTCTAATATATCTTCTCCTCATTCTTATTATTATTATTATTATAATCAGCAGTTAGACATTATTATCATTAAAGAGTGTTCATTAATATTAAATAATTACTTGTGTTATTATTATTTCAAAAACCCAACCTCATATATTACAACAGGTTATGGGCCTATCTCGCAAAAATAAAATAAATATATATTAAATATATTTTTTTTATGAGGTATTACAAATTAAAACCACGCGGTTAATTTGGAGGTTAGAAATAATTTATTAATTCTAAAAAATTAAAAAAAAAAATAAATATGGCTGGTAATCACAGTGTTCGTGTAGAAGCTTTAGGAAAGCATAACTTTGACACTTGGAAGATTCAAATGACTGCAATTCTTGTCAAAAATGATCTAATTGGATATGTTAATGGAACTATACCAAAACCTGAAAGTCAAGATAATCAACCAAATACTGCACTTACTAACTGGATATCAATGGACCAAAAAGCTCAAGCTGATTTAGTTTTGTCAATACAACCCAGTGAGTTGAAACAAATAAAAGATTGTGACTCTGCAAAAGATATATGGATAAAATTACACAAAATTCATCAATCTAAAGGACCTGCCAGGATGGCAAGCCTATTAAAGAAATTAATATTGCTAAAAATGCAAGAAGATGAAGACATTAGGATACATCTTGAAAAATTTCTTGACACTGTAGACAAATTAAAACAAATTGACATAAGTATTAATGAAAAATTATTAACTGTGATGATGCTGTTAAGTTTGCCAAATAGTTATGCTAATTTTAAGGTTGCAATAAAATCCCATGAAAATTTGCCAAGTCCAGAAGATTTGCAAATTAAAATTCTCGAGGAAAGTGACTCTAGAAGTCAAAATGATTCTTCAGCATCAAGTGCTTTACTAACAACACAAAATAAATACAAGAAAAATTGGAAAAATTACAATAAATCACAATTTAGAGAAAGCACCTCAGAAAATAAACCAAGTGGTTCACGACCAAAGTGTGGTTTTTGTAAAAAACCAGGGAACACATATGCTGTTTGTCGAGCTAGAAAAGCAAAAGAAGAAAATGCAAATAAAGTTGAAGAAATTGGTTTAAATATTGGTGCAGCAGCTCTTACAACTTTTACACCAAATGGTTCTGAGTTGTGGTGTCTTGACAGTGGCTCTACATCTCATATGTGTAGTAATGAACAAAGGTTTAAAAATCAAGTATCTTGCTGTTCACAAACATTAAACCTTGCGAATAATGCAACTACAACAATTAAAGCAAAAGGTACAGTAAACATAAAACTAAATAATAAAATAAATAAACAAGTGTTAAAACTTCATGACACATTACTAGTGCCAGATTTACGTACAAATTTATTGTCTATTTCAAAAATAACAAGAAAAGGTTTTACTGTCACTTTTACAAAAGACAATGCTTTTTCAAGAACTACCTCAAATGGTTGACAATCAGCAACAAAAAACAACAACAAATCAACGTGAAAATAAAAATCAAGTAGAACCATTTGATATTAACATTAACACATCAAATGTACCAGTTGATTCATCAAATACATCAAATGTAACAATTAATTCATCAAATACTTCAAGTGTACCAGTTAATAGAATGTTAAACACATAAAATACATCAAACGTATTACATGATACATCAAAATTACCATGTGCACAAAATCGACTTCCCGTACTGAACAGAAAAACCAGGAAGACCTGCTAAATACAAATGTGTTGGATCAACAACGTTTGAGAGGGAGAATTCTCAACAAGCAAACGTAGCTGAAATAAATTTAGCAGATGCACTTAATAGTGATGAAAAAAATGAATGGAAGAAGGAAGTTAAACAAGAGTTTAAGGCCCAAATTGCAAATGAAACATGGAAATTAATACGTGATCCAGAAAACAAAAATATTATTAAATCAAGATTAGTGTTAAACAACAAATACAATGATGATGGTACTATCAAGTGTAGAAAAGCAAGATTGGTAGCTAAAGGTTATTCACAGCAACCTGGACTTGATTTCAACGAGACATTTGCCCCAGTGGTGAGGTTGGGATCAATAAGGTTGCTCGTTGCTTTAGCTGTTAAGCACCAAATGCATATACACCAGCTTGACGTCACTACTGCATTTTTAAATGCTGAATTAGATGAAAGTATTATTATGCAAGTACCAGAGATGTTTCAAGATATTTCAAATGAACTTGCTGAAGAAGAAATAAAAATAAATCATCAAGAAGGAAAAGCATGTTCTATGTTAAAAGACTTGCAAAATGGAAACAATTATTGTGAAGTTAACAAATCATTGTATGGCCTCAAACAAGCTGGCCGACAATGGCACATTGAACTGGATCAACAATTAAAAAATCTTGGCTTATTACCAACACAGTCTGATATGTGTGTATACCAAGCCAAAAGAGGAAAATCGACAATTATTATTGCTGTGTATGTCGATGACATGTTGGTGATTTCTGATGATATTAATTGGATTAATGAATTTAAGACTAAACTTAGCCAAAACTTTAATATTAAAGATTTGGGTAAAATAAAAACTTGTCTTGGAATTAAGTTTCAACAAAATCAAGATTCAATTACATTGTCTCAACAAAAATATATTAATAAAGTTCTGGAAGATTTTGGCATGAGTGATTGTAAAACAGTAACAACTCCAATGGAACAAAATATAAAATTTACTGACAGCAGTAATAAACAACCAGACACACAATATCCATATCGAGAAATACTTGGGAATTTAATGTACCTTGCTGTAGCTACTAGACCTGATATTTCATTTGTGGTTAATAATTTAAGCCAGTACAATAATTGTTATCAACAAGAACATTGGCTAGCTGCAAAAAGGGTACTAAGATACCTTAAAGGTACAATAAATTATGGACTTGTATTCAAGAAAAATGATGATGATTTAAAAGGTTTTGTGGATGCTGATTGGGCAGGTTGCAATCTTGATCGTAAATCTTACACTAGATACGTATTCACATTATCTGGTGGTGCCATAACATGGGAAGCAAGAAAACAACGTACAGTTGCTTTATCATCAACAGAGGCCGAGTACATGGCCTTAACTGAGGCAACCAAAAAGGCCATTTATCTCAGTAACTTGAATGAATTAAAATATAGAGATGGTTCACCAATTGACATCTATAATGACAATCAAGGTGCCCAACGTCTTGCAAAAAACTCAATATTTCATGGAAGAACAAAACATATTGATGCACGTCATCATTTTGTACGTGAGGCACTGGAGAATCAACAAATATGTTTGCACTATCAACAATCTGATAAATTAATGGCAGATGTTTTTACAAAGGGATTGGCAAAACTTAAACATCATAATTGCATAGTTCAATTTGGTATTCAAGCAGTTAATTAAATGTGCTGCATGCTTGAGGGGGAGTGTTGAACATATTCAATGTTTAACAAGCTACAGCACTGAAAGAAGGTGCAGGGCACCACAATCGTTTATTACGATACTGCATCAATCACCTTTGTCTAATATATCTTCTTCTCATTCTTATTATTATTATTATTATTATAATCAGCAGTTAGACATTATTATAATTAAAGAGTGTTCAATAATATTAAATAATTACTTGTGTTATTATTATTTCAAAAACCCAACCTCATATATTACAACAGTTAATTTATTTCTAAATATACAACAATTATTATAAGCCAAAAGTATGTACACCTTAAAGAAAAAAAATTAAAAATTAATTCGTATAACAATGATTTATTTGTTGAATACAAAAAAAAAAAAAGAAAATATTGCAAATTTTTTTTTATCATTATGGATAATTTTTAATTACAATTATTAAGGCTGTTGGTAAATAATTGAATTTCTACTCGATTTTTTTTTAATTAGGCTTATTTTTTAAATGAAATAATTATCTATCTTGACAATTTATTTCAATTTTTTTTGCCTCGGCTTTTTTAAGATAATGACTGTCAAAGTTGACAACTTTTATACACGAGTATTGGGCAAAACAGTTTTTTTTTTCTTAAACAGCGTATAGTAGATTCGTTGTCTACTCGAAAACTGATTTTTTTCTATCAAATTGTAGATAAGAAAAAAACGAATATAATTCGAAAAAATAAGTTATGTTTGCCTCGGATTTTAAAAGTTATTCAAGTTTAAAAAAAAAAAATATTTGCTTTCTCGCGGCAAGTGATGCACATAGATGTGACACACACAAGCATATAATGTAGCTGTGTACTGTACTTGCTTGCTAGCAGTAGTGTTAGTGTCTGCCTGTATATGCACGGACACTCTCAAAAGCCGGTTTTCGAGACAGAAGCGCAACAAAATTTCGGGTACCCGGGCATGAGATTTAGCGTTACGATATACGGGCCCCTCAAACTACAATTATTGGTTCGACGATGACTTTTACCAACAGCCTTAAGTAGAGAAAAAAAATTGCAAATTAAATTTGATCATAAAAGATTAAATCTGATGACATATGATCTTGGTATGTCATCATTAATTTTAATTATTTAATAATTGTAATCATATTGATTGTGAAATTAAATTTATGGAGAAATAATAAAAACCCAATTATTTATATCCATAAGTATAAAAAGAAATGATTGTTTCAAAATAAATTCCATAATAATATTATCAATTTATATTGCCTTTTTATTTCTTTGATGAATTTTTTATTTTATTTGGTATACTAAAAAAGATTTATAATTCAGCTTTACTCCAAAAAATTACAATTTATCAATGAAAATATAACGCTCAAATATAATTTGACCATAAAAGATTTAGCCTGATAATATACGTAACGATATATTATCAATTTTTATATTTTTCAATGATGAAATTGTACTTGAAATTTTTATTTCCTTTTTATTCTTCTGGATAAACATTCAACTCGAATTATCTTAAACGTAAAAAAATATAATTAATTAAAAAATATAAATAATAAATTTATCAATTTTTTTTGTTTCAACCTTTTTTTTTTTAACCAAGGAAAAGATGGTGCTCAACTATTATGTTTTTTTTTTACTTTATTGTTTATTATTATTATTATTATGGATAATGTTTTTTTTCTCTGACTTTTTTTTTATTAAAAATGGAAAATAAATTGCAAATTGAATTAATAAAGCAATAAAAAAAACACAATGATTCATATCTAAATTAAGATAAAAAAAAAAAAGATTATCGAAATAATAATAATAATAATAATAATTAATCAAAATAAATTTTATCTTTTCCGGCACTCTTTTTGTTGTAATCGAATACTTTTATTTTTTTTTTCTAAGGAATAGATGGCAAATTTATTATATATATATATATATATATATGTATATATATTGTTATGCCTTATTGTTGTGCCTTATTTGTTGTGCCTTATGCACTACATTAGGTATCAGTGCGACGGTCATTTCTCTGAATTAAAATAATAAAATGCTGAATATTATAATTAATATAAAAGTATAAAATAAGTATGTGAGATGCATAACATCTCCTCCCTTATAAAAAAAAATAAAATCCTTTACAAATTTCTAGGATTTTATTTTATTAATTTATAATGTAGTATCGAATTCTGACAATTGCAAACTTGATTGATGTATTGGTTTTCTTTTTAATTTTTTTGATTTTAATTTCTTTTGGTACATTGGTATAGAATTTAGATTTTGTTCAATTGAAGTAGATGGTACATTGTCTCTTTGAATTTTATTAGTAGAGTGATTATGATTTAGAATTCTTAGTCGTTGATACAAGGGATTACATGCCCCAACGATTAGGCATTTAAAAATGGTGTATATTTTTAATTTATTGATTAAGTATAAAATAACCAAACCTCCTAAGATGTATAGACCAATGAGAATACGATTAATTATTATTTCATACCATGTTTTTGATCGTTCGTTTTTTCCTATTTCTATTACTTGTTTAGTGATATCATTTAATTTTGTACCATAGTTAGTGAAGTCTCCAATTTTTAGATCAGGTCCCGGGGAAAACGGTTTGTATACAACCATATACAATCATATACAACCATATATGATTGTATACAAACTCATACAGTTGTATATCGCCATTTTCTGTATACAAATTTATAAAGTTGTATACAGTTGTATACAACCATATATGGAATTTATAGATCAAATTCAAGAATGGTTGTATACAAACATAGATAGTTGTATACAAGTTTATATGCCGTGACTTTCAAAAATTTATTAATATCATAAAAAAAAAAAAATTTATAATTATTTAAACAATTTAATTTTTTTGTCTATATATTTGATGATTTATTTGACCGAAAAAATTACACCATAAATACTTGACTTTACCGGGACTTGAACACGGTATCTTCTAGTTGAAACTCAGGTACTTACTAACCACGACAGCTACAATCGAAAATTATGAAAATTTGTTCTACTTAAATATTCATTATAATCATAGCAATCCAAGGATCAACTAACACTCGGCCGATATATGAATTTCATTTGTTTCGTATACCCCGGAATGTATATTGTCATAATTTATGAAAAAAGTTTTTTATCCCTGAAATTTTCGTTTCGTAAAAAAAATAAGTATCTGGTATATATTATTATACAAACACCCTTCCAATATTAAATACATAATAGCGGTTCTTAATATATTTTTATATACATGGAAAGAATGAGAAAAAATCAGTCTTAGTGACCCGAATAAAAATTAATGAATGGCAAGTCATAGGTTGGTCAGTCTTCGATGTGCTACTGAGTTGTAAAATTGTATATAATTTTAAAAATGTCCATATATGTTTGTATATATAACCATATATAATTGTATACAAGATAAATAAAGTAAGCTACCAAGTTGTATAGTTGTATATGATTTTATAAATTCATATATATAAACATATATAAATATATCTGTCTAGTGGCTACTTTGGTGACGATTTTGGGAGTCAAGTGGCTACTTTGGTGACTCTTGGCTAGATAGTCAACGTCACCAATCTAATCGGCTGATTGTCTATTTTGGTGACTGTCACGAAAGAGCCACTTTATCAGAAATAGTGAAACCTTAATAATTGTGTAGTTAATGAACTACAAACATTCAGAATGACATAGTTTATTTAACCGATAACGATTATAATTAAAGAAGTTAGAAATATTAAAAATGAATATAAAGACAAAATAATGGTAAAAAAGCTAAAAGATTCAGTAATTTGAATTAAAAGATTTTAAATCACATCGGAACAATATAACGTCATTGAAATCGATCAAAAACATTATCAAGAAGTATTGTATATCGGAAGATACTATGTAGGCATCATATCTATGAATTATTCGCTGTTAACAAGGTAAGTCACGAAACTGTACACTTCGTGACCAATTGTACTGTTTAGTGACAGTTACGAAACTAGCCAGTATATACCGTCCGGCTAGTTTGGTAACATTTAATTACTGATGTGTGTATTAAATGGTAACAATGATTTTCGTGATAAGAGAAACATTATGACAGTCCCGGTAATGACCAAAAAAAAGAAGAATAGACGACATTTGTTGCCTGGTACTCAAGATTTTCTGTCAAATTTAACCAGCTTTATCGGAATACAACTTTTCTAGAAGCTTTCTGTTTTTTGATTATTATCGGTGAGTTTTTTTTTTCAAATTGTCTAATCGAAATTCGAAAATTCGAAAATCGGTTGTATGAATTGGTGACAGTGGAAATCACGTGAATCGGCTTTGAAACTGCGAAGATTTGTTCTTGGACACTGGTTTTAAGATATTTTGACACTAACCCGAGCAATAATTGAAAAAAAAGTCAAAAACTATGAAAAACTGAAGTTTCGGATATTCGTACGTTACTATGAAAAACTTACAACAAAAACTGAGAATGAACGACGTTCGTTGACTAGAACGAGATGTTTTCTTTCATATATCATACGACAGATCCGAATATAATTACCTTTGGTTTTGACCGTTAGGTTTGGGGACTGTTTTAGTTCGACTGGACGAAACTTAAAAATCCTGTCAAGTGGCTGGATTGGTGACAGTGAAAAAACCGGAATCGCGTCAATCAGCTTAAAAACTGCTGATATTCTTCCTAAGTCACTGGTCTCAACATTTCTCGACCCTGACCTGACCAATAATTGAGAAAAAAATTCAGAAACTATGGAAAATTGACGTTTTGGAAATTCGTACGTTACTATGGAAAACATACGACGAAAACAAAGAATACAAGACGATCATTGACGAGAATTAGATATTTTATGTCTAATTCCATACGCCTGATCCGAAAACAACTTGTCTAGAAGCTTTACGTTTCTTGGACAGTTAGTAATCAGGTGGTTTCTGTTTCACAGTTTGACTGGACGAAACTTAAAAATCCAGTCAAGTGGCTGGATTGGTGACAGTGAAAAAACAGGAATCGCGTCAATCAGCTGAAAAACTGCTGAGATTCTTTCCAAGTCACTGGTCTTAACATTTCTTGACCCCGACCTGAGCAATAATTGAGAAAAAAAACCAGAAACTATGGAAAATTAACGTTTCGGAAATTCGTACGTTACTATGAAAAACATACGACGAAAACAAAGAATACAAGACGTTCATTAACTAGAATTAGATATTTTATGTCTGATTTCATACGCCTGTTCCGAATACAACTTGTCTGGAAGCTTTACGTTACGTGGACAGTTAGTAATCAGGTGGTTTCTGTTTTTTAGTTTGACTGGACGAAACTTAGAAATCCAGTCAAGTGGCTGGATTGGTGACAGTGAAAAAATAAGAATCACGTCAATCAGTTTGAAAACTGCTTAGATTTTTTCTAAGTCACAGGTCTCAACATTTCTTGACACTGACCTGCGCAATAATTGAGAAAAAGAATCAGAAACTATGGAAAAATAACGTTTCGGAAATTCGTACGTTACTATGGAAAACATACGACGAAAACAAAGAATACAAGACGATCATTGACGAGAATTAGATATTTTATGTCTAATTCTATACGCCTGATCCGAAAACAACTTGTCTAGAAGCTTTACGTTTCTTGGACAGTTAGTAATCAGGTGGTTTCTGTTTCACAGTTTGACTGGACGAAACTTAAAAATCCAGTCAAGTGGCTGGATTGGTGACAGTGAAAAAACAGGAATCGCGTCAATCAGCTGAAAAACTGCTGAGATTCTTTCCAAGTCACTGGTCTTAACATTTCTCGACCCTGACCTGACCAATAATTGAGAAAAAAATTCAGAAACTATGGAAAATTAACGTTTCGGAAATTCGTACGTTACTATGGAAAACGTACGACGAAAACAAAGAATACGAGACGTTCAATGACTAGAATTAGATATTTTATGTCTGATTCCATACGCCTGATCCGAATACAACTTGTCTAAAAGCTTGACGTTACGTGGACAGTTAGTAATCAGGTGGTTTCTGTTTTTTAGTTCGACTGGACGAAACTTAAAAATCCTGTCAAGTGGCTGGATTGGTGACAGTGAAAAAACAGGAATCGCGTCAATCAGCTGAAAAACTGCTGAGATTCTTTCCAAGTCACTGGTCTTTACTTTTCTTGACCCCGACCTGAGCAATAATTGAGAAAAAAAACCAGAAACTATGGAAAATCAACGTTTCGGAAATTCACACGTTACTATGGACAACATACGACAATAACATAGAATAAGCGACGTTCATTGACTAGAACTAGACATTTTCTGTCATATTCCATACGCCTGATCCGAATATAACTTGTCTAGAAGCTTTACGTTTCTTGGACAGTTAGTAATCAGGTGGATTTTGTTTTTTAGTTCGACTGGACGAAACTTAAAAATCCAGTCAAGCGGCTGGATTGGTGACATTGAAAAAACAGGAATCGCGTCAATCAGCTGAAAAACTGCTGACATTCTTTCTAGTTCACTGATCTTGACATTTCTTGACCCTGACCTGAGCAATAATTGAGAAAAAAAAACGCGATACTATGGAAAATTAACGTTTCGGAAATTCGTACGTTACTATGGAAAACATACGACGAAAACCAAGAATACAAGACGTTCATTGACTAGAATTAGATATTTTATGTCTGATTCTATACGCCTGATCCGAATACAACTTGTCTAAAAGCTTGACGTTACGTGGACAGTTAGTAATCAGGTGGTTTCTGTTTTTTAGTTCGACTGGACGAAACATAAAAATCCTGTCAAGTGGCTGGATTGGTGACAGTGAAAAAACAGGAACCACGTCAATCAGCTTAAAAGCTGCTTAGATTCTTTCTAAGTCACTGGTCTTAACATTTCTTGACCGTGACTCGCGCAATAATTGAGAAAAAAAATCAGAAACTATGGAAAAATAACGTTTCAGAATTTCGTACGTTACTATAAAAAACTTACGACAAAAACGAAGACTACACCACAGTTATTGACTCGAATTAGATATTCTCCGTCATATTCCATACGCTCGATTCGAATGTAACCTGTCTGGAATCTTCAAGTCTCTCGGACAGTTAGTTATGAGAAAGTTTTTATTTTTCAGTTTGACGAGACGAAACTTAAAATTCCTGTTAAGTGGATAGATTGGTGACAGTAGAAAAACTGAAATCACATGAATAAGCTTCAAAACTGCTTAGATTCGTTCCGAAACACTGGTTTTAACATTATCTGACCCTGACCCATGCAATAATTGAGAAAAAAAGTAAAAAACCATAGAAAATAGATGTTCGGAAACTCGTACGTTACTACGGAAAACATACGACAAATACAAGACAAAATTTGAAGATAATACGTATTTTTCGTCAAACACTAGTTTTAACGTTTTTCAAATCAATACTAGTAAAATTCATTCACCTAAACTTTAATTATATAAATCTGAACATAATTTCGTGAACTTTGATGTTTTGTATAAAAAAAAGTCACGAATCTAGACAATTAATATATTTATTCGTATAAACTCATTATTATATAACATGTGGCTTCTTTCGTGACATCAGTATGTATATGTAATAGGAGAATTGGCTTGATTGGTGACATAGAAAATGTTACCAAAGTAGCCACACCACTTACTGACTAGTGTCACCAAAGTAGACACATTATGCTTGTATATGGTTGTATATGGTTGTATACAAACAGTTTATACCTCATATACAAGTTTATATAGTTGTATAAACTTATATACAAATTTATATGATTGTATAAACTTATATACAACTGTATATGGTTGTATACAAAGTCACTAAAATAATCAACTTTCCATATACATCTATATACGATTGTATATGTTTGTATATGATTGTATATGATTGTATATGGTTGTATATGGTTGTATACAAACCGTTTTTCCCGGGGTGTTTCTATTGTATGGATGTTTATACTACTATAATTAAAATATGGATTTTTGAAAACTTGAAAGTGTTCACTAAAATTAAATCGAATAAATGGTATAAAAGCTGCATTATTAGTATATGTTTTTTCGAAATGAGAATTGAGTATCACATCATTTGTGATACCTTTACATCCTGGTGCAAGCCATAAAATTTTTGTTCCATTTATTATTTGTTCTTCAACGCGGTCATTACAAATTATTCTTATACTTTCTGGTTTTGGGGCAATATAAAGCCATTTATTATTACTTTTAAATTGTATCCAAATAGTGTGTGATAATGTAAGAATTTTTATACTACAATCATCTCCTTTTAAACTCAGTGGTTCGTTAACAATTTTACTTAAACATGCATCATGAGCTTTAATAAAATATTTTGGATTAATACGTTTACAAAAATATTGTAGTTGATGAATTTTACAAGTTTTTAAAAAGTATTTATCACTCGGGGTATATAGTAATTTTTCGTCATTCTATCATATTGTTCTTTAGCTCTTTCTTTACTTTCACGCATAATTATCTTGCTTTCTATTAACGTTTTATTAATCTTCGTTTGTAGTTCATTCATGTACTCTGAATATGTAATATTTGAAGTCTTTATTGTAGAAACATTTTTTGGGTTGATCCCAAAGACAAGCTGAGCTGGAGTGAATCCTGTGCTTTCATGTTTCGATGTGTTGTAGTACAGATTGGCTAGATGAATCTTCGTGTCCCAATCATCCGCATTTTCATTCGAGAAATGACGTAAATAATCTTTCAAAACTTGATGACTCGGGGTATATAGTAATTTTTCGTCATTCTATCATATCGTTCTTTAGCTCTTTCTTTACTTTCACGCATAATTATCTTGCTTTCTATTAACGTTTTATTAATCTTCGTTTGTAGTTCATTCATGTACTCTGAATATGTAATATTTGAAGTCTTTATTGTAGAAACATTTTTTGGGTTGATCCCAAAGACAAGCTGAGCTGGAGTGAATCCTGTGCTTTCATGTTTCGATGTGTTGTAGTACAGATTGGCTAGATGAATCTTCGTGTCCCAATCATCCGCATTTTCATTCGAGAAATGACGTAAATAATCTTTCAAAACTTGATGACTTCTTTCTAAACTGCCATTGCTTTGAGGATGAAAGCTTGTTGTTGTTATATGCTTAATACCAAGTGATTTTTGGAAATTTTTCATTAGATCACTTGTAAAGTTCGTTCCTCTGTCCGTTAATATATTACGAGGTACTCCGAAGTAACTCACATAATAATTTAAAAAGTTGTCTATGACGGTAGATGCTGTAAAGTTCTTCATTGGAATACTGACAAAATATTTAGTTAAACAATCTTGTATTGTAAGGACATATTTGTAACCTTGATTTGTTAGAGGAAACGGTCCACAAATATCCATCGCAATTTTATCATTGAAATTTTTCGGAATATCAGTTATAATCATAGGCATTCTAGTAGGATGTCGATTGACCTTATTCCTTTGACAAATGATACAGTTTTTAACATAATTGTCTACATCTTTACGTAGAGTTTTCCAAAAATAATTTTCAGAAATTCTATAATATGTTTTCTTAATGCCTCCATGACCCCTAATAGGACTATCATGATTTTCTTTTAATATATTTTGGATATCTTCTTTTTCAGGTATAATTCTTTCTTTATCGTGTAAATACACGACAGCATTTCCATTTTTAAATAGGTTTTTCCATAGATTTTCTATCGATTTTTTTGAAAAACCAGATAGTATGGCACAGTTTTCGTGATCAACATGGATTTCATTAAATTCTTCCCCAATAGTAAGGTATAATAATTCAGTGAGTAGATTCTCTAACTCTTCTATATTTGTACCAGTATTCACTCCGATGATAACGTGGTATTCATTCGTTTCTTCTTCATGATGAACCCCAAAATAATTGGGTACATTTTCTTTGATAAATGATACATCTACGCTGCCCTCGGGTATAGGTAAATGTGTCAGATTCAAATTCTTTCCTATTTTAGATACTCCTATTGTCAAATTTATTTCTTGTTCTTCTCGTTCTTCTTGTTCTTGTTCTTCTTGTTCTCGTTCTTGATTTGAAGGAGCGTTTGTTGATTGAAGTGTTTCAGGTTTTTGATAACCTCTTACTTCTTCTGATTCACCTTCTGATTCATAATCTGATTGGGTTCTTCTACTCGTAGAAGAACCGAACAGATTTTTTCTATTGCGTTTAGTTTTTTGTAAACATTTTTCTTTCATTTCATCCATGTGGATCCTCTTACTCGAAGAGGGGCCAGATGCTTTTTTCTTTCTTTTCTTGCTTACTAAAGTTTCTTCAGATTCTGATGCTGTTTCTGTTAATTCGTTTTCATCATTATGTTGATACATTAAGATAGGGTTTCGAGACAAAGCATCAGCATTTGTATTCAAACAACCCTTTTTGTAAATAATTTCAAATTCAAATTCTTCTATTTCTGTCTTCCATCTAAATAATTTAGAATGTGGATCTTTAAGATTCATTAGCCACACTAGAGCTCGATGATCTGTAATTATTTTGAATTTGCGACCATATAAATAGGGTCGGAAATGTTTTACGCACCATACAATTGCTTTCAACTCGCGTTCAGTAGGTGAATAATTTCTTTCAGCTTTATTAAATGTTCGACTTGTATATGAAACTAGGTGTTCTTTCCCATCTTTCATCTGAGACAGTATCCCACCTAATGCAACGGCTGAAGCATCTGTAGTCAGTATGAATTCTTGTGAAAAGTCTGGGTATGCTAGAATAGGTTCTTTACATAATTCTTCTTTCAGTATTGAAAAGGCTCTTTCTTGTTCATTCTCCCAATTCCCAAAGTTGGTTTTTTGCAAAAGTTTAGTCAAAGGTTTGGCCTTCCTACTATAATCTGGAATAAATTTTCTATAGTAGCCAGACAGACCTAAGAATTGTTTAACATTTTTCTGATTTTTGGGCGTAGGGAATTCCCTAACACTTTTACACCTTTCAGGATTTGGTTTGACGCCATCTTTTGTTATGACATGACCCAAGTATTGTAATTCTGGTTTCAAATATTCACATTTGTCAGGTTGCAATTTTAATCGAGCACTTTGTATCCGTTCTAGAAAAATTCGCATTTTTTGATTGTGTTCCAGCAATGTTTTTCCAAAAATAATAATATCGTCTAAATAGACGAAACAAATACCTTTTCCGATTAAATCTTTCAAAATGGAGTCCATCAATCGTTGAAAGGATGATGGAGAATTTTTTAGTCCTTGAGGCATGCGCGAAAATTCGTAATGGCCATTAGGCGTACTAAAAGCTGTTTTATGACGGTCTTTGTTATTCATTGGAATTTGATAAAATCCACTAGCTAGGTCAAATGCAGAAAAGTATCGGGCATTACCTAACTGATCTAAAATTTCTTCGATATTCGGTAGTGGATAAGCATCTGAGTGTGTTTTTTCGTTTAATTGACGATAATCGACAACTATCCGCCATTTCTGTTTGCCTGAAGCATCACGTTTTTTAGGTACAACCCACAAAGGTGCGTTTTACGGAGAGTATGATTCTTGAATTATTCCCGTTTCCAACATTTCTTTAGTTTGAGAAATAATTTCTTCTCTTTGTATAGGAGGGTATCTATACTGCTTTACATTGATAGGTATTTCATCAGTTGTATTAATTGAATGACTTGCCAATTGCGTACATGGCAATGGATCACCTGGTAAATAATAAACATATTGAAAAGAGTCAATGATCTCCCAAATGTCATTTCTATCTTTTACATTCGAAATGTGATCTAATCTTGTATTCTTTTTCAATAGATCGCTTCTTTCTGTTGAATATGTCGGATTGATTTTGAATATTTTTATGCTTTTTCTATTAAATATAATTGTTTTTTGTTTAGTAAGAATTATCGCGTCTTCTTTTTCTAAAAATGGTCTTCCTGCAATTCCATCTTCTTCTAATGGAAAATTGTCAGGTACGATAAGGAAGATGTGATCGACATCATCGATCGTTATTTTACATTCTTGATCGCAATTTATTGGATTATCATTAATTCCTGTAATTTTAGCGTTTACAGTTCTAATTCGTAATCCGACAGTACATTTTTTTTAAATTACATTTGCTGCTGCCCCGGTGTCTGCCAAAAATGAGTGTTCTCGTTGTCCGTAGGCACTGCAGATTCTGAGCATAAAGGTTGCTCCGGAGTTTCGTTCTCTTGACACTGTGTATAATTTATGGGAATCGGCGGTTTTTCGAATTGACGTCGATTTTGAAAATTTTGAGGTTGAAAATATGTTGGTCTTTTTGGACAGTCTTTGATGAAATGTGAAAAACTGCCACATCCATGACAAGGAAATTTAGAATTCTGTACTGACTGTGGTACAGTGTTAATTGGTGATTTTTCATATTGTTTAAAAGTATTCTGTGGTTTTTCGTATTGTTTAAAAGTGTTTTGTGATTTTTCAGTTTCATTATTTTTCCCGAAATTATTGTTCATTCTTGGATACAAAGCACGAGAAATTTCTTCTTCTCGTTGGCATTGACTTCTTTCAAGAAGTGAGACATCATACGATTTATTTTCCCCAAAATAATTTCGCAATACTTGAAATAAATCATCAGAGGTTCTTATATCATTACCATCAATCATTTTTCTTGCATTTCTAATTATTTTTTTTGAAATAATTAATCGAAGGAATGTTGTTTTTTGATCAGCCTGTATATCATTTAGCATAGAATTTATTTCAAATATAAATGTCTCTACTGAAATATTATTCCCGTCAAACTCGGTTATCATTTCAAGGTAAGCTTTAAGAGACGACATTGACGCGACGATCGGGTTACAAGCAGCTTCAGATTGTTCACTGCTGTTCCCATCGTTACTTTCATTGTCATTATTATCATTATTTTCGTTGTTTGGAGTATTATTATTTCTAAGAGTTTCTACTTCTAATTGAAGTCGCGTTAACTGATTTTGTAATGCAAGTAAAGTTTCGTGTAAGTTCTCGTTATTTGCCATTTTATTTTGCAAATTAGAATTAGTTAATATTATAGAATTTTCTGAGTTATTATTTAACGATTCGGTTCGATCGGAGTCGTCGGTGTCGATTACTTTTTTTTCTTCTCGATATTGAGTGTTATTCATAAGTAAAAATTAATTACTTACAGTATAATTCCAAATTTCATCGTGACTCAAATTTCTGTCCTTTTCTTCTTTTTTTTTCTATAATAGTTCACTTGTTCTGGTCTATGATAGTTCACTGTTTTTTCTATGATAATTCACTTTTTCTATGATAGTTCACTTTTTTTTCTATGATAATTCACTTTTCCTTGTTACCACTGTTTTGAGAAAACCCTTTTTTTTTTTTTCTTTTCCGCTGCCACCAAAATATGTTATGCCTTATTCAATAATTTAAATAAAACGCTCAAGTAGAATATTAATATTAAAGTTTATTCAAAGATAATGTATTACATATAGCGACAACCTTCCGACTGACTACCTGCACCGGACAATGCTGAGCGTCAGTTCAAGTTTTAGATTCATCCGGGCTCTGAGCACTACATTAGGTATCAGTGCGACGGTCATTTCTCTGAATTAAAATAATAAAATGCTGAATATTATAATTAATATAAAAGTATAAAATAAGTATGTGAGATGCATAACAATATATATTTTTTTTTTTTCTAATAACTTTTGTATGGTCATAAATAATAAAAAAAAATTGGTCATGATTGGTTTTAAGATAATGGACATTAGATATAATTCTAAAATACAATGATATATAAATAAACAAACGTGTCTAGTCCATATAAAAGTTGAGAATAATTAATATGATATATGATTATCGAAATAATAATAATAATCAATTCACATAAAAATAAATTTTATTATTTTCCGGCACTCTTATCGGTGTAACCGAATATTTTTATTTTTTTTTCTTAGAAAAAAATGGAGCATTCAAGTTTTCTTTTTAGTCAAACGGTTTTTTTTTTTTTCCAAGAAATAGATAGTGCTCAACCTCTTTTTTTTTTTTTAAATACAATTACAATGATTATATACAGAAAATAAATTAAAAATTTAATTAATAGAGCACTTAAAAAAAAACACAATTATATATATCAAAATTATTATAAAAAAAATGTCTATCGAAATAACAATAATAATGATAATTTATTTATTCATTCTTTTTTAAGAAATAAATGGTGCCCAACTTTTTATTATTTTTTTTTTTTTGTTAGCAAAAGACTGTGTATCTTTTTTTTCACATAATAATAATAATTTATGCAAGTTATTGTTTTAATTATTAATTAAATCTTGTTAAATGTAATAATAATTTACTCAAAGACATTGCAGTATACTTACTTGGCCGGTGTCACTTTGTCGTCAGTCAAATTTTCCAAGATTTATATTTCAATAGTATAATTAAGCAGCAAAAACATACTTAAACACTTGCCACATATTTAATTAACAATTAAAACAAAAATTAACCTTTATTTAAACATTGAAATCAAATAAAAAGAATGATTTTAACGGAGACTACGTTGACGTGCCAACACACATATCACAATGCAAGTCGCAAGAAGTTGAGATGAGTAAAAGAGACGCCGGGCCCGGGGTTCCCGAACGCGTTGCCGAGAGTGAGGAATCTTCCGAACAATCCCGAACTGAATCGAAACCCTGTCGATAACTACTCATTTGATATTTACGTTTTTTTTTTTAAATTTAACATTAATGATTAAATTGTTTTTTTTTGTTATTTTTTATATTTGTTATCTTAAATAATTCTTAAATAATAAGAAAATAAATTAATAAATAATTACCAGAAGCATAATTGTTAAATAAAATATCTATATATATATTGTGATCTTCGTAATTTTATTCCTATTGGCGTTTACAAAAATTAATTAAACAATTCAATAAAAATATAATCAAATTTTTCTTAATAACTACAATTAGAAGTATTATAATTTTAAAACTTTGTTTGAAAGTTAATAAAGTTTTTTTTTTTTCATACAGTGAATAATTTACTGAGAAAGAAAAAATTAAATAATTTAAAATATTGAATTTCTATGATGTGTAATATGAGTATGAAATAATAACATAGATAGTAAACTTATCACTGGCTTTGGCTACAGTCGACAATTCGACATTTAGTCACGTAGTCACATACTCACATACTGGTGAATTGGTGATCATGCTGGTTAGACTGATCGACGTGACTCTTGTTTTCTTGTTTTTTAAATAGTTTTTCATCAATACATAATTATCTCATAAAAAACAAATAAGCCACACCAGAAATAAGATTTATTTCTTGTTTTTTTTTTTTTTTAATTAAAATCGAACAACTAAGTTGATTGAATTTAAATTTTAGGAATAAATATTTAAATAAATTTTTCATAGATATAATTTTTTGATGACATTGGGTTCTTTCGTAATCTTTAGTTATTTTGTAATTTGCATTAGAGGCAAACGAGGTATCAACTCAATCAAATTAACAGGAAAAGATGCCGTTCTCATTTACCTTAATAATTATTGAATTATATAATTAAGAAGTTGCATGCAAATTTTATATTATTATTTTTCTACTTGTTTGGTAAAAAATAAACGAAAATTTGTTTATTTTTTTAAATTCACACGAAGAGTACCACACACAAAAAATTTGAAAGGAAAATTATCATTTTAAATGTAATTTATATGGTAGAAAAATTTATCGTAAATTTTTTTTTCGTTTCAATTAGAATATTTTTTATTATATTATTAAAATTTTATATTAAATAACAAAATATTTTCTGTTATTTTTTTTTTTTTTGAAACAATTGTATAAAAAATCAATCACTTTCAATTAATTGTTAAATTTTAAAAAATAAATTAATTAAAATTAAATTAAATAATATATTACGCTTTTCATCGTGACACTATCATCTTTTGAATTTGCTCGTTCCGACTATTTTCGTATCTCTTTTTACACAATATAGTAAAAAAAAAATAAAATAAAAAACAAAAGTTTGATTCTCTGACACATTTTACATTCATTTTTTTTTTTATGTATTTAAAATTGTCAATTTAAAAAAATAATGTAATATCAATTAGGAAAATTAAATCATTCAACAAAATAAACATTAATTAAAACATATAGCATTTGTAGATAACAATAAAACTAAATTGAAAAGTTTAATAAAATTCATTCAAAAGTATTGAATAAAATTATCAATTAAATAAACTTTTATCAAGTTTTAATTATCGTAAATATGTATTAATTTAAAATCAAGTAATTAAAATTTTTGATTGATTATTATTATGCTTTATCATGGAACAAAAAATTTTAACAAACGAATAATTTGACAAGAGAAATTAAAAGAATCAAGCATTGATGGTTAAAAAATACTATATTCTATAAATCTTTAAGGACAGGCCCTTAACATCGAGTGACAAAATTATGACAGGTTTGCACCTCGAATTTTTGTCCCACTATAACAATTATGTTTTCAATTAAATAAATAAAAAAAATATATCAAAATGTTCAAAAAAATGGCACACGTGTCGGAAATTATGTCTCCAAGTGATGTAATGAGTCTATCACTGAGATGTACACTCATTTTATCGGGCTCATTTTTATGGGCTTTTTTTGGGTTTTCATTCTATCATAGTGAATTTTTTTTTCATTATTATTTTTTTTTTTAAGTTTATTGTTGTGCTACCTTAAGCCTAAGCTAGCACAACTTTGTCAATAATTGTTCGAATTAAAAAAAGGTGAGCTCATTTTTATGGGCTTTTTTTGGGTTTTCATTCTATCATAGTGAATTTTTTTTTTAGGGAATTTTAATTTCCTATTGTTTTCGCTTTTCATCTGGACCCACCCCAACCATGGTAGACCCCCCCCCCCCGAAAATTTTCTAAGTCCCTTAATCTAAATACAATAAATATGGGGAACATCATTAAGTATGAAGGAAAATATAGAAAAATCACTGAATATAAAGAAAAAACCGATAAATATGGAGAAATATCAGTAAATATAAAGAAAAAAGCACTAAATATAGAGAAAACTCTCATAATTATGGAAAAATATTAGGGAAATATCAGTAAATATGAAGGAAAAATTACTGAATATAAAGAAAAATACGATACATATGGAAAAATATCAGTATATATGAAGAAAAAGTCGCTGAATATAAAGAAAAACCGATAAATATAGAAAAATATCAGTAAATATAAAGGGAAAATCGCTGAATATAAAGAAAAGTCCGATAATTATGAGAAAATATCAGGGAAATATCAGTAAATATCAAGGAATACTTACTGAATATAAAGGAAAATACGATAAATATGGAAATTATCAGTGAATATGAAAGAAAAATCACTGAATATAAAGAAAAATACAATATATACGGAAAAATATTAGTAAATATAAAGGAAAATGTAGAAAACAATATGACAATATCAAAGAGAAATCAGTAAATATAAGAAAAATTACGATAAATATAGGAACATATCAATTAAGTTCTCCCCCCCCCTCCTCTAACCATAGTAGATCCCTCGAAAGTCCCTTAATCTAAACACGATGAAATGGGAAAATATCGGGGAAACATTAGTAAACATAAAGGAAAATATCGAAAAATATAGCAAAATATCATGAAAAAATCACTGAATATAACGAAAAATATGATAAATATGGAAAAATATGAAAGAGAAACCACTAAATATATTTAAAAAAATGATCAGTGCCTTCCCTGCGGGGGGAATTTTAATTTCTTCTTTAATATATATCGAAATTCGTGACTACAAATTTATTTCATTCTCTATCGTTACAATGATTATTGTTACAACTAAAATTTATTTAATTTTTATTCATTTTGTTGTACTATGATTTTAGCCTGTCAATGTTAAATATTTATTACAAAATTGTCGAGTTCGATTGTATTTATTTTATTTACTTTTTTCTTTCGTAAATCAGGATTTAACGTTTTAGTTGTTGCTGAAGTCGTCGTTAGATTTTTAATTTTTTTATATTCATTTATTTTCAATTCCTTTGATGCTATCACATCACCCTTTTTTCCCTAGAAATTTTCTGCCTCTTCATTCCATAAAGTTACACACACAAAATTAATGTTAACAGTTACCATATCCTGTTTAATGTTAACATATGCCATGTTAAAATGGGTGGTGGCTGATAAGTTTACATCAAAGATATATATATTAACATTAAACATACGTATCTTAATAGTTAATATGCGTATGTTAACTATTAAGATATCTGTAATTGACACAATTTGAAGGTTAGGCTGATAGTTGAAGACATTTACGTATGTAAATATGAAAATTGAATGTAAAATTAAGAATGAATTTACAAAAAAACTAAATTTAAATAAATTTATGACAACACGAGTACATATCATATTATATTACAATTAGAATAGTATCACAATATAATGTCAAAAAAAAAAGATTACAAGATGTAACGTGACATTTTTGCATGTTACCTTCTCGGACTAATTATCAAGTATTTTATTTGGTTTATTTATTAATTTATTTCGAAATACAAAACTAACCAAAACCAATATCCAAAAACGTCAATTATTATTATTCTATTGTTAAAATCGTGTAGTTTTCAATTCACCCTAAAACTTGAAAAAGGCATGAGTTAAAATCGTGAGGTTTTCAATTCGCCCTAAAACTCGAAAAAGGCATAACACATTCATACCCAAAGACACAAAATAACGACAATCAAATCCAACAACCGAAACAATGACCAAAATAACCAAATAGCGTATCAATAATTAGCCTAGAGGGACGCTAGAATCACTCAGTGTGCTGGTTATGGTAGAAGGGCCGGATAAAGTCACAAGGAAAAATATTTAATACACAAATTAAATAATTAACAAAACACATTATTATTTTTATACTCAAAAACCCAAAACGTAATATTTATTATCCAAAACTTAAACGTAAATCCAAAAATACATAACGTAAACTCAATAATGCAAAACGTAATACATAATCTTACTCACGACCTTGAATTTAATTTCTTAATTAAATTAACAAAAAGGACCGCGTTTCTAATCATTTAAACAAAACTAAACTAATTAATCAAAAGAAATGTATGCTTGACGTTGCCCATGATTCACACGGCCAACGCCCCAAAAACTAACCTATAAAGTCCACATGTCTGCTAGGTCTCCAGCTAGACACATGAGTACCCTAATATACGTAAACCAAGAGCTGATCGCGAAGCGTGTGCATCTTACCACGTCCCACAGCCAAGAGAGAGAGTTCAGCCCAAGATATTCCTTGGATCTACCAAGCTGTCCCCACTCAAAGCTATCCCTCCTCTCTTTTCCTTGATAAAAAAGGGGGAAAAATACACAAAATAATAATAATAATACAAAAAGAAAATATTACATAATAAAAATATATATATATATAATAAATGAAACGGAGTCGTTGGTTGGAGGATTCGCCTGCTTGGTGTTTTTACGTGTTTAAGGCAGTGAGAATCACTACAAAGAAGTAGACTGGCGCATCAAAATATTTGGCCGCGTAAAGATACGTATGTTAACTATAAACATACGTATGTTAACAGTTAAGATATCTATGTTTATTGTTAATATATATATCTTAACATTAAACTTTTGTATGTTTAATGTAAACATATTGGTATGTTAACTGTTAACTTATCCTTCTCTGAGTGTAGTTCAATCTAAAATATATTTTCTTTGGTAAAATTATTATCTTTGTTTAGTTTAATCAAACTTTTTTTCATTTAAATTTTATTTTACTTCATAATCACTGTCGTCTTCTAATGTTATTGTTCTTTATTTTAATAACCGTACTGACATTGCATATATAAATTCCACTTTATTTATTGCTATTATGATTGCGATGATATCTAAATAATGTCATTATTATTATTGAATAGTTTTCTTTTTTTTTTTTTTTTTTTCGCTAAAATTATTTTGCCTGCAAATGATTTAATTGGTAGATGTACAATTTCTTGTATTTTTTTAATCTCGAAATTAATTTTTGGTATATTTTCATTTTCCTCATCGTCATCGAATTTTATATTAGCTTCTACTGGTATCATTATTTCTTTATTATTTATTGATGGGTATTGTTCATTAATTTTTCTCACTAATCCTCCAGTGATCGTATATACCCGAGTGGAAATTGAGATCAAGTCTTGATCAAGACTTGATCAGGCAACATTGATTTCAAATCCATTCTTGATCAAGCATCTTGATCAATATTTGATCAAGTATTTTGATCAAAACTTGATCAAGTATCTTGATCAAATCTTGATCACGTTTAGCGTTACGTTCTTGATCAAGATTTGATCAAGAGGCTTGATCAAGACTTGATCAAGAGGCTTGATCAAGACTTGATCAAGATATTTCATCAAAGCTTGATCGAAAAAATGAAAAAAAAAAATTATTTACAAATTATTAATTTTTTTATTATTGTATTATGAAGTGTGATGTCATAGAGAAGAGTTAGATAATTATCGAGCGCAGAAGTTTTTTTTGTTTTTTCTAATACACGGTAACCGGGAATCGAACCGACGAAGTATAAATTGACGTAGTAACGGGTACGCTTTAGACCGCTCGACCACGGAGGGAAACGATGTACCGTGTGATTTTTTGAAGCGTATATATTTAGACCAGTCTTGAGACATTATTAGGCCACGTTTGGCGTTTTTTTTCTCAGTAAAAAAACTTTTATCAATATTTAAAAAAAAAAATCGTAATAATGAACATAATATATAATAAATTAAAAAGTCAATGTTTTCTTGATCCTATCTTGATGAAGAAATATTTAAAAAAAGAACGCAAGTAACGAGATAAATATTTATTGATCAATTCTTGATCAAGTTTGGATCAAGACGGCCTTATTACAGACAAGTTAAAGTTTTCTTGATCCTATCTTGATCAAGCCGGCCTTAGTCAAGAAGAGTTAAAGTTGATCAGTTTGATCAAGACGGCCGTATCACGGACGTGTTGTTTTTGATCCTATCTTGATCAAGACGGCCTTAGAAAGAAGAGTTAAAGTTTTCTTGATCAAGTTTGGATCAAGACGGCCGTATCACGGACGTGTTAAAGTTTTGATCCTATCTTATCAAGCCGGCCTTAATCAAGAAGAGTTAAAGTTTTGATCAAGTTTGGATCAAGACGGCCTTATCACGGACGCGTTAAAGTTTTCTTGATCCTATCTTGATCAAGCAGGCCTTAGTCAAGAAGAGGTAAAGTTTTCTTGATCAAGTTTGGATCAAGACGGCCGTACGGACGTGTTAAAGTTTTCTTGATCCTATCTTGATCAAGACGGCCTTAATCAAGAAGAGTTAGTTTTTTGATCAAGTTGGATCAAGACGGCCTTATCACGGACGCGTTAAAGTTTTGATCCTATCTTGATCAAGCAGGCCTTAGTCAAGAAGAGTTAAAAGTTTTGATCAAGTTTGGATCAAGACGGCCGTATCACGGACGTGTTAAAGTTTTCTTGATCCTATCTTGATCAAGACGGCCTTGGTCAAGAAGAGTTAAAAGTTTTGATCGTTTAATCAAGACGGCCTTATTACAGACAAGTTAAAGTTTTGATCCTATCTTGATCAAGACGGCCTTAGTCAAGAAGAGTTAAAGTTTTTTTGATCAAGTTTGGATCAAGACGGCCGTATCACGGACAAGTTAAAGTTTTCTTGATCAAGTTTGGATCAAGACGGCCTTATCACAGACGAGTTAAAGTTTTCTTGATCCTATCTTGAGCAGGTTATCCTTAATCAAGCATCTTGATCAAATCTTGATCAAAACTTGATCAGGTTTCCTGAGTTAAGGCAACCTTGATCAAGTATTGATCAAGATTGGGAGCAAATCAAGCTAGCTTGAACAGATTTCCACTCGGGTATTTTGTTTAACTTGAATATTTAATAATTTATCATGTTAATAATTTTTTTTAAATCTTTTTGTTGAAAAATCTTGTTGTTAAATATGATTTTTCCATGATATTTTGCTATACTTTTCTTTTTTGTTAACTGATATTTTCCTAATATTTTCCTATAATTATCGTATTTTTCTTTATATTCAGTGATTTTTCTATATTTTCATTTATTCGTTTATATATTCTTTATTTTTCTTCATTTTCCATATTCATCTTGTTTAGATTGATTAAGGGACTTAGAAAATTTTCGGGGGGAGGAAGGGCATAATTGATATGTTCCCTTATTTATCGTTTTTTTCTTTATATTCAGTCACTTTTCTATATTTTCGTTTATATTTACCGATTTTTCTTTGATATTTTCCTATATTCTCTTTTATATTTACTGATATTTTCCCATATTTATCGTTTTTTTCTTTATATTCAGTCACTTTCCTATATTCTCCTTTATATTTACTGATATTTTCCCATATTTATCGTTTTTTTCTTTATATTCAGTCACTTTTCTATATTTTTCTGTATATTTACTGATATTTTCCCATATTTATCGTTTTTTTCTTCATATTCAGTCACTTTTCTATTTCCTTTTATATTTATTATATATTTTCCTATATTCTCCTTTATATTTACTGATATTTTCCCATGTTTATCGTTTTTTTCTTCATATTCAGTCACTTTCCTTCATTTTTCTTTATATTTACTGATATTTTCCCATATTTATCTTTTTTTTTTTTTATATTCAGTGAGTTTTCTATATTTTTCTTTATATTTTCCATATATATCGTATTGGTTAAGATTAAGGGACTTAGAAAATTTTTTGGGGGGGTGTCTACCATGGTTGAGATTGAAGGACTTAGAAAATTTTTTAGGGGGGGTGTCTACCATGGTTGGGGGGAGGGGTCCAGAAGAAAAGCGAAAACAATAGGAAATTAAAATTCCCTAAAAATATGATTTCAATTATGTTACCCCCTCTTAATATGCGAATGGAAATCTAAGAGATATTATCAAATAAATCACAAAAAAAAATTAAAAATGAAATGACAAGTTTGAAAAAAAACAGAAGAAAATAATACAATATATGTGACTTAAGATATAATAATGTGGAGAATAATCAGAATCCATTTCAGTTAAATTAAAAACAACATATAATAACCAAAAATTAATGACTTAAAAAAAAAACAAAATTAATTTGCAACAACATCACATCATCAATAGAAAAAAAAAACATCTATCATTTTAACCAATTTGAGAACAGATACAACGAAATTTTTGAAATCATAAGCCAATAAAATCGAAATGGGTAAAAGAAAACAAGAAAGGAACAATCCAAAATGAAGAAAAATAAAACTGAGTGATAAAAATTTAAAATAAAAATACATTGATAAAATTGAAAAAATAACAGATTGAAAATGATAATACAATATGGTATTTCAAAATTTAGAAATGAATATAATTTTACATAAAAATTAGAAAATTCAATACAGTGATACAATTCAAGCACGAATCATGAATAAGTGAAATAAAGGAATGGAAACGAACGAGGAACTGGTTAAAAATTTACATAGATAGTGGATGAGAGTGACAAAATAAGATGTATTTTTTTTTTTTTTTTGGAGAAGCTGCAAATGAAGATCATGGATTTATTGAGGTACCGTTATCAAAAAATGTTAAAACGAAAAGAAGGAATTAGAAAACATATATAGTGTATACCAAAGTTGAACAAAAAATAAAGATCACTGAAGGATTAAAGTGAAAAAAGTTAATCAACAAAAGATAAAAAACGAGGCTAATATAAATATCGAATAAATCATGAAAAATGAAAATATAATGACAAGATTTCAATTCCGAATTGAAAATACAAGAACAAATCACTACCAAATAATTAATGGGTAAAATTATTTTGGCAAATTTTTCAATGCTGATAATAAAATAGATATCATGCATCATAATAGCAATAAATAAAGTAGAATTATATATGCAATGACAAGACGTTATAAAAAGAATTTTTGAAACATTAGCAAAACGATGGGATTATGAAGTAAAATGAATTTGAAAAAGAAAAAAAAATAAAACTGAGTGATAAAAACACAACAGAAGAAAATATGGAAGGAACAAACAAAATGATGAATAATTTTCAGTTGTAACAGTAATCATTGTAACAATAGAGAATAAAATAAATTTGTAATCACGAATTTCAATAAAGAAATTAAAATTCCCCCCGCAGGGCAGGCACAGTTGCTTCAGCAACTGTTTCATCATTTTTAATATTATTTTTTTTTTAAGTCTATTGTTGTGCTACCTTAAGCCTAAGCTAGCACAACTTTGTCAATAATTGTTCGAATTAAAAAAAGGTGAGCTCATTTTTATGGGCTTTTTTTGGGTTTTCATCCTGTCATAGTGAAATTTTTTTTTTTAATATTATATTATTTTCCCCTATTATTTGTGAATTCAATATGGTGTATTTATTTACTGATTGTATATATATATTTTTTTGATCATTTGTCCTATATATATTACTTTTTGTATATTATTCACACATATAAAAAAAATAAACAACAATAATATAGAACAGTTAGATTTTGCAAAGATTGATGCAAAAGTTTTTTCTTTTCTTAAGATATTTTAATAGGGGGAATTAATATAATATTAAAAAAAAAAATTTCACAATAGACTTAAAAAAAAAAAAATTTTTTTAAAAAAATTCACTATGATAGAATGAAAACCCATAAAAATGAGCTCACCTTTTTTTAATTCGAACAAATCTACAAAAGCCCAAAAATCGATATTACCACCCAAAAAAAGCCCGAAATTCCCATTATAGCCTTTTTTATTTGTGCCCATGTTGGTGAACTAGCTTTATATAGGTACGTTATTAAAAAAAAAAAAAAAAATTGCCACGGAAAAATTTTTATGAATAAAAGTATTAAACAAAACGATTTGAAAAAAAAAATTTGTTCAGTTAAAAAAAAAGTAAATTGAACGATTTATTTTTTTAATATTTGTATTGATTTATTTCTTGAACAAATCTAATAGACTCATTGATATTAATACCTACATGAAGTATAACCTCGAATTTGTTTTATCTGTATTTTGATTTGTGTAGTGTGTACATAATTTGACAGCGCACGTCAGGGTAAATAAAAAAAAAAAATTCAATCATATAATTTAAAATTGTAAAAAAAATTAAACTGTAATGAATTTGGAATAATCGAGATAAACCAAACGGGCTTTCGCCGGAGTTTTAAAAATTTTCAATTTTCAATAGAACGAATTCGTTACTAAAAAATTTTTTTTTTTTATAAACAATAAAAATAGACAAAACTGATTAGTTTGTGTAAAATGATATTGCCAGGTTGCATTGGTATAACCGTATTTCAAATAGTTTGGGCCTGGAGTCACCAGGAGCCAGAAAAATGGTAAAAAAAGTTTCAGAAATGGTTACTTAAGTTACAGGTTGAAGAAATGGCGAAAAACTGTTAAAGAAAGATGGGAGAAAAATCGAGAGAAAAAGTTGGAGTAAATTAGTCTAACAGCTAACTTTCCTCCAACCTTTTTCCGCTTTTTTTCCAAACTTGAATTTGCTTTTTCCCTCATATGCCAAACTTTTCTCCAACATTTCTCCAACCTTTTTCCGCCAGATATATAAAGAAAAAAGTTGGAGTAATATACGGGTTGGAGAAAGGTTGAAGAAAAGTCGAAGTAA
The DNA here is from genome assembly GCF_014905175.1 of Aphidius gifuensis. NCBI lineage: Eukaryota > Metazoa > Arthropoda > Insecta > Hymenoptera > Braconidae > Aphidius > Aphidius gifuensis. The sequence continues at coordinate 15,813,983 of NC_057788.1, forward strand.
ATTGCAGATTAGAGAAATGGCAGAGGAAGGTTGGAAAAAGTGGAAGATGGAAGTGGAAAAAAGTTAAAGTAAGTTTTGGGTTGGAGAAATTTCTCAACCATTTCTACAACCATGGGTCATTTTCGTAGAAAAGTCGAAGAAATATTTTTACCAGAATAGCTTTTCGAGCCACCAGAAGACATAGCAAATATAAGTTATTTGCCATTTTTCTATAATATATATATGATGCGCATTACAACTGAAAAATATAGCTTGTTATATAATTTATTAGTTATAAATTATATTAATATATATAGTTGATAATTGTGTAATATTACATGATATCATAAATAATAAATCAAATAATAATACAATAAATTTTATTTACAGAAAGTGATATCTTTATTTGAATAATTTAAATTAGCAGAATGATTTTATTCAATATTGCAATAATGCTTAGATGCTTGCAACAACTTAATTTTTAGGTTAGATCATTTTTTCTCCGGTTTAAACAATAAAATAATATTGATTGAGCTGAATATTTTTTTTGTAATAAAATGGTTTTAATGTTTTTTTTTTTTGTGAAAATTATTGAGGAAATTTAAAAAGGTTTTATTATAATCTATTTTGATAAATTATGTGACAATAATGATTATTTTCATTTTTTTTTTTTATTTATAAAAATTTGGAGAATATTATTTATATTTTTTTAAAACTGTTTTATTCTATTTAATATCCTCACATAGTAAAAATTGATCACAATATTCATTTTAAATTTTTTTATTAAATTGTTTCATTTGACAATATTGGATCATTTTAGTTTGGTCTTTAAGCCAATTAATAACTATTTTTTTGCAGAGTATGATAAAATTGCAGGTGATTTTATTTTATTTTATTTTATTTTGATGATTTTATTTGACTGAATATTTTTTTTTTTAATTTTGAGTTTTATCAGTTATTTATATCAAACTTTATTCAATAAATTTTTTTTTTTATTGACATCGTATAAAGTCTCTATAAAGGTTTTGTGACCGCCTGAGTATTTTTCCGTAAACCTCTATATTTATTCGTGCAAATTCTACGGGATGGCAGAACCTATTCGCCAGTCACAAACCACTACAGTTACTCCAATCAGAACAATATTATTTCTAAAAAGACTGATAGATTTTGTTTGAGCCAAATTTTTAAACAATGATCAAATATTTTCTCAAAATAATTGTTAATTATTATTCATTTTTCAACTAAACTTATTCAGAAAAATCTAAGCCTTTACAGTATATATACAATCGCATTTATAAGATGAACGGGACTATAGCAAAGTTCAATATAACTCAAACATTTTTATGTATTCTTAATATAATTATGGTAGATTATTCAAGCGGGAATTATTAGTCGAAAAGTTCAAAATTCATTACCTCTATTTTTGTAAAATTTTAAACTAGAAAATCAAGTTTTCTCATTTTCAATGTTACTATGTATGATTTTTTTTTGTTTTTTGTTATGCACTTTTTCTTTATGAATTTTTAATATGAAATTTTTCGAATTGTTAATCACATTTTAATTAAAATTATTTTTCAATTTTCATTCATTGAACCATAATTTTTTTTTTTTTCAAGAAGGGCAGCTTTTAATTTTTTATTATCTCTTTCAAAATAAAGAACACATCATTGCACATTATTATAATTAGATTGTTAAGTATATCAATGAAAAAAAAAAGCACATTATAAAAAATTAGAAAACAAATTTTTTCAAAAATTCTATTGTTATTATTCATTATTAATATTATTTATTCTTGATTCTCGTATGCTGTTTTGTCTCTATATTAACACAAAAGCGTGTGCGTATATTGATTTTTTTTGCTATACATATATTGTAACTGTTTAATAAGTAAAAAAAACAAATTATAGCATTTATAATCTTATTGATCTTATTTGCATCGGAAATTTAGAGCTTCTTAAATCTTAATATATAGAATTTGACACGTTTTGGACCCATTTATTAACCATAAAATTTAACGAAAAATCAAAAATAATAACACTGTATTATTGTTATACTTTGTTAGAACAATTCAACTGATTATTTAATATAAATAAAAATAATATTATTCACAAATTTAACAACATTTCTAACAAAATAGTTAAAAGATGGTGTTCAAAAAACTACAGTATATAATACAGTACTCAATTATTTTTTATCTATGACTCTTGTTGAAGACTTCTAACTGAGTTTAAAACGTTTGTCAAATTGAGTCATTCATTTTCGTATGCAAAGTGATCAATAGGATACAAAGCAAACTATAGTATTGAAAATATTAATTGAATGGTTGTAAACTATATTATATAAAAAAATTATCGTTACATTTAACATAAGGAAAAACTGCAATGAAGAAAAAATAGTGGGTAAATGGTCAGGTTGATTTCTGTATGTAAAAGCAGTAAAAAAAAAATTTTTTTTTTGTCTTTTTTATTTTTCTTGTTTTTTTTTTTTAATTATAGTAAATATCTTAATGCGGCAACCAAGTTATGTGTATATATACAACTAATAATTTTTATTTTTTTCTATATATTTAAGTATATATATACTGCAGACTCGAACGCATGTAAAAATCTAATAAATAATATAATTCAATTTTTTGAATATTTTTCAATTTGTTGTTTAATTATTTTACAATCGCGTTATAGTGTTTATATATTTATTTTATTTTCATCATCGATTGTTGAAAAAAAATTAACAGACGTATATATATTTGTAAACATATCTGTTTTTTATACGTACATAATATTATTTTTATCTTTTTTTTAGGTCATTTATAATAATTTTATTTTATTGTTTATTGTTTTTAAATTATTTAAGTTTCATTTTTCTCTCTTTGTTTTAGATTTTAAAAAAATTTTTTTTTCGCTTGTCACTACCCGAGCTTAAAAATCTCAGTCTTCCACGGTCTTCCAAGTCCTAAAACGCGGTTTGTTATATAGTCGTCCTAAGTCTTCTAAATGAAATCGCGATTTTTTCAACAATTTTTAACTCTTCTAAAAAATTTTTCTAACCCAGTGGGGTTCATTTTCAGCTTCGCCATTAAATACAAATAAAATTATTCAAAAAAAAATAAAATAAAATAAATTATAATGAAAAACAGCTGCAAGCCTATGATCTTAAAATTAAATACGTAAAAGATTATTTTAACAAAAATTAGGGAACTTATCCGATACAAAGTTATTAAGTTTTTTATTAATTCATATCTAAACGAAACTATATCTCGCAAATTTGTATTAACATTTTGCTTTTATCATCTAATTTATTTGATTACATAATTTTTTTCAATTTATATATGTGCTTGAGAAAAAAAAATAAAGTTCTCTTAATTTTAATAAATCTACCTGAGTAGAAAAATGTTATGAGTGATGGATAGGTCCTATCAGGATATACAGGTCAAAAAATTTGGTTTTTTTGTCAAGGTCACCTGTCCAGGATGCCATTAAGTACACCTCAAGATATATTAAACATATAGGCAGCCCGATCAACTTATATTTTTTATTATTATTTTCATTAAATTATATTATTATTATTATTATTATTGATGGAAAAAAAAATGTTAAAATAATTACTTCAATAATTTTGTATATATATTTTTTTTTTAATTAGTGCACTAAAATTTAAATTGTTATCAAGTTTTTTATAAAGTCGTACCGTCACATAGAATTTCTAAGAACTAATATGACGTTTCAACTATCGTAATTTATGAATGCAAAAAAATGATTCCTGTTATCGATAGACGGAATGGCCAAGTGTGTTGTCTCATCGTTGTAACGTGAAAGTTACGGGATCGCGTCTTTCCAGTGGTATAATTGATTTAGATCATGTTAATTAATACAATTTTTCTTCCGTTCATGTTATAAATAAATAAAAGATTTATTCTGGAAGACTTCAGAAGCCTACGGTCTTAAAATTAAAGACTTCCTATGGAAGATCACAGGCTGACAAAGTCTTCCTAGGTAGACAAATAAATACTGATTTAAAACTTCGTCATTTTTAAGACTGAGATTCTTTATCTCGGGTACGTATCTAGAAAAAAGAAAATATTTTTATAATATTATATAAGTTAAGATAAGAAATAATAATAATAATGAATTTGGAATTATTACTTTCTCAAATTTTTATTGGATAATCTAGTCAGATTCGTAAATTGTCACTCGCCAAGTTTCATAAATTATTATTTAGTACAAATTTATTTAAATTTTCAATTTAACTTTTTATTTTCATTTTCAAGTTGTTTTTTTAGATTAAAGGTATTATACTTTTGATAAAATATATTATCCTTCAAAAATTTTCATTTGACTGCCAGTTGTATTTATTATTATTTTTTTAAATATATTGTTAATTTTTATTCTCTATTTATAATAAAAAGTTTAGCATTTGTTCTTAATTTGTTCATTTATTTTCATTAGATTAGATGATTAATTAAAATTTCAAAGAACAATAAAAAAACGAACAACAATTAAATAAATTTCTGAAATTGGTCAGTCGAGGAAACGATGTACAAATAAGTATTAAAAACATCTAAACAATAACGATCGTTAAATATTTCGACTTGATACAATTATCTTAATATTAAAACACTTTAGCTGTTTAATCAAAAAATGTAATTTTTTTTTTTTCCAACGAAATATTTCATTTTTTTAGTTATAATTCTTATTATTAATTTGTTTACAAAATTCATTTAATTATAGCTGTCAATTATTAATGTATGTAGTGGAATAAAAAAAAAAAAAAATTGAGAATAAATAAAAATGTTTGGTGACGAATAAGATCTATAATGAAATACAATATATTGGTCGGTCTTCGGATAGAAGAAAATTTTATTTGTTATTATACAAATTTGTCGATATAGGAAAATCGACTTGAAGGATTATTATTATTTTGTTTTTTTCCGAGTCGATTGATTGTTGACAATCGATTGATGAAATTAATGACAGTACAATTAGTAAATTGACTATAATGTTGTTTATAATGCGATTGTTGTTTTTATTCTTTTATTTATTTATATATATTATTATTTTTTTTTTTTCTGAATAAAAAGGAAGGCGAAATATTTCATTGTGAGATAATTTTTTTTTTTACTTTTTTTTATTTTTTTTTTTATTATTAAAATAACTACAGGGCGGTTGTTTTGAGATGGGGACATCGTCCGAGCGATAAACCCCGGGGCTCCAGCTCCTAAATGGCATTTAGTGCTCTTGAATCTTGTGGCTGTCGACGTCTTGATACACTGCCATAATCAACACCACTTCTCAGATATGAATCTTCCTCAGTGCCATAATCACGATCACGATCACGTTCTCGATCTCTGTCTCGTTCACGATCACGTTCTCTGTCTCTTTCACGATCACGTTCTCTTTCTCTTTCACGATCAATTCTCTCCATTCTTGATCTTCTTGAACTGTGGGTACGATCGCCGAATGATCCAGTCCCTGTCAATCAATTATCATCATTTTTTATTTAATTTGTATTATATTTATATAAATATATATATATATATACAACAACAACAGTGTTACGAATTCGACTAAAATACACAACGCTGAACAATGTCAATATACGCAACTACATAGTACAAAATATTTTTTTTAAGAGCTTCGCTCACGCCATGTGATTGGTCCTCAGAAAAAACATTTTGCACTTGTTACGTATTGGAGAAATGTCAACACTGTTCGGCGTTTCGTGTTTTGCCTGATTCGTCGTAACACCGTTGTATATAGTAAATTACGTAACTCGTGGCGCATTGGTGTAGTTCTCTCATGCCATCTGCATTGCTCTCAGCTTTACTCGACGCTTCTTTTTCGTTTTCGCTTCGAGCGCTGCATATGGCACTCGATTGAACTACACAACCACTACGCCGCTAATTACGTATAATACTAATACATATGTAATAAAATGAATAAAATCAATTAAAAATTTACAAAACTTTCACATAACACAATTTTTTTATATTTATTTTTTGCTGGTATATTTTTCTTATTAAATAGTGGAATTTTTGGAAAAAGGGCGGATGTAAATGTCAATTTAAAATAATTGAGCATTGATAAATAATTAAAAATTTTTTTAAGGATGAACGGCCCATATACTGAAATTCCAAAAATAAAATGAAGTGCCAAAATCAACTGAATATTTTTTTTTTTTTTACGTGGTGGACCTACAAGGTCACTTACCTATCGGATTATAATGATCCAAAAGAAAAAAGGCATCATAGTTACGAAAATAATTAACGGAAACACTTTTAATCAGATCCAAAAGAAGCGTCTTTACAATTCCGACAGTCTTTATAAAAAAAAGCTAAAAATGTATTTTTTGGATCTTTATAGACCTGCACTAAATTTTTGTTAATCAAGTTGAAATATTTCTCCAGATTACTGAAATAAAAAACTATTATTTTTTGAAGTTTTTTATATTTGAAAGCTTTCAATCTAGATGAAAAAAATATTTTGGTAATATAAAAAAAAGTATTCTCACGACAAAAATTGTAAAATTTATTGAAACATAAAACAATACAATGATAATCATTGTAAATTATCAACTTTAGTTGATTTGATTTGAAAAATTACCTGAAAAATTTATAAGAAATTTTATGATCTGTCGATATAAATAAAAAAAATCTCATATGGCAGTATATTTCAAAATAGCCGTTCATCCGTAAATTGAAAATATTTTTTTGTTCAAAATTAATTATCAAATGAACCCTTTTTCCATATATTATTTCATGCGCAATATGCAAGCTCTTCCTGTTTCTCAGGTGATGTATAAACCTGCTTGATGTGTAGTTAAAAAAAAAACATATTATTGACAAATAATAAAGCAGAGCAATGATATTGTTATCATCAAGCACGTGCGATTTGCAAAAAAATTAATATAAATTATTTTAAAAAATTGTTAGTATAGTTAAGAGTGAAATGAAAATAGAGAAAATTCATAAAAATATTATCGGACATAAAAGAAAAGAAAATATTATTATTTTTTTTTTTTTCATTGAAAAAAAAAAAAAATAACCACGCAATAACCGAAGGCTGTATAACTCTTATAATAAAGCTGAACGATTTTTCACACTTTTATTCAAATGTATATGTGACTGGATAATTATTAATTATTTTGGATAACTACTCGATAAGGACATGATATAAAATGATTCGAATTATTATTATTATGATTATTATTATAACTGTATTTATATTTTTATCACGAATAAAAACTAAATGAATCCGATAAAACATGATGGTTTTCGTATCATGCTGTTGAAGAAAAAAACTATCGTACTTACTACGCGACCTTGTCAAAGGACGCTCGCGATTTTCATTATTTTTATAATTCATGAAAAATATTTATTTCGATTCCCTTATTTCTCTGGTCAACTATATGTTTTCTATTTTTTTGTTTCTTTTTCTATTTTTTTTTTTTTTTTTTGTTTTTTGTTTTTTGTACAATTAAACTTTTTAAATAAAGGGTAAAAGTACTAATTGTTATAGTATTTCCAAAGTGGGCCACCAAGAAAACGGGGATGTGAAATTGATTTTTCATATGAGCACAATATTTATGTATTGTGCAATATAGATTTTTTTGTTTTTTTATTTTTTTTTTTAAATGAATAACTCGGTGATTGGTCCCAGTGGATATTATGATTTAAGGCTGAGTCTTGCAGCTTTTCGGATGATCCCCGTGGCAGCTACCGGGTCCATGGCTTAACGAAACAGCGAAATATAAAGAATAATAACCATCAATTTTTTGTTTTTTTTTTCCTCTTTCTATTTTGCTACATTTTATTTATTTTTTTTTTCAAATTTTTTATCTTACTATAAACTGGAGAATGAATAAAAAAAGAGTCGATTAATTGATCAATTATTCTCTTTCGTAAATTTCATTGTTTAATCGTCATTATATATTTTTCATTTATTTATTTTATTTTATTCAATATTCATAAATGAATCGTGTGCGTTAAAGCTGCAGAAATAAAATATTTTTTAACAAATATGTAAGATAACACCCCACACGAAAAAAACATATGAAATTTTTATAAAAATTATATATAATCACTTTATAAAATTCTTATATATAAATTTTATATAAAATTGGGCCAAAAATGGTATAAAATTTTTATATAATTTGCATAAGGTGTATTGTATAAAAGCTTATATATACTATATATATAAATTATATATAATTGTTGTATATAACTTTTATATTATTTTTATATTTATTTTATAAAAAAAAATATACAATTTATATAAAAAATTTTTACCGTATTTCGATTGTCAAAATGTTTGTTACAAACAATGATTGTTTAAATAATTAAATAATTGAAAAAAAAATATTCATGTTAATGTATAGATAACCATACAGAATTAATTAGCTTTTTTTAATTTTTCCTAAATCTAAAAATGTCACTGAGCGGGGATCGAACTGGGGTCTACCGGATGACAGTCGGATTGCGCCACGGGGTTGTACATGAGATAATGAATTCATTTCTGGTTCATGAGAACTTTGAGAATGCAATGATTGAAATATTATTTTTTCATTTATAGAGATATTTGATTAATAAGAAAATAGTTAAGTTATTTCAGTTACTCTTTTATAATTTACTTTCAATAAAAAAAATAAAATACATTCTCAAAGTTCTCATGAACCAGAAATGAATTCATTATCTCATGTACAACCCCGTGGCGCAATGGTTAGCTTATCCGACTGTCATCCGGTAGACCCCAGTTCTACTTTAGGAAAAATTAAAAAAAGCTAATTAATTCTGTATGGTTATCTATACAAATAACATGAATATTTTTTTTTCAATTATTTAATTATTTAAACAATCATTGTTTGTAACAAACATTTTGACATTCGAAATACGGTAAAAATTTTTTATAAAAATTGTATATATTTTTTTTTATAAAATAAATATAAAAATAATATAAAAGTTATATACAACAATTATATATAATTTATATATATAGTATATATAAGCTTTTATACAATACACCTTATGCAAATTATATAAAAATTTTATACCATTTTTGGCCTAATTTTATATAAAATTTATATATAAGAATTTTATAAAGTGATTATATATAATTTTTATAAAAATTTCATATATTTTTTTCGTGTGGGACATGAGTAAAAAAAAAACGATGATAAAATAAGTCGAAATAAAACTGTCAAATGATTGTGATTAAATGAGAAAAATTAAATTTAAAAAATGAAAGTATCAAATGCTAAAGTATATGAGTATATGAAAAAGTTGGTTGGGGAAAAAAACATATTGCTCTAAAAAAAAATTAGTTCGATACTTTTTGAGAGCAATTAACCATGTATCTCATATTTTCCGTTAAAATTCACCTATTTGAATATGAATTATAAAAATTATTTTCTATCTCAGCAGCATTTAATCAAGCTTTTCTCCTCATCGTCCGAGGAAAATTTCAAATACCTCGATGACATGGTGGAGGTCAAGCTTTGCCTTAGTGGACATAACATTCACATGTCACTCCTTTGTGCTCAATATTTTTCGCCTCTTTGACTCATAACAAACTTCACACTCTCAACCATGTCATCTTATATTGTACTTGATATTAAATTTACTATATTTCCTTGCGTAACAACCAGGTAATTCAAAATTACAATTCGAAATTATTATTCAGACATTTTTTATTAAACTCATTAAGATGGGACGTCACTGTTAACTTGTTGAATCTTGGTAAAATTAAGGCATGTCCAACACGAAGTACAAATACAGAGAAGTTTTTGAAATTTTGACAGTAGATTATTTATATAACAATACACAATCCCTAATTTTTTTATAATTTTTTGGTAGGTGGTTTTTTTTTAATTAATTAATAAAGTTGACACTTTAAGGCAGTATGTAAATCCCAAGGTACACTGAGAGAAATTTTAACTAAAAATTAAAACCCATGTTGAATAGAAATTACTATACTGCTTTGTAATTTTTGTTTTATTTCTGGGATTGGCCGCGAGAGATGATATTCTACAATAAAATTATGTAAAATATCACACAATGTCAAAAAATTGTTATGTTACTTCAAGTCTCTGTACATCGTTATCTATTGCAGATAGACATGGGGTTGAGTGGAGTTAATTATTAAGAATTCAATTCTAAACAATTTATAAAGAATTACTTTTTTCGATTAATCCACTAGATAATGACTTATGAGTTAATTAAAATAAAGCACATATGTACATGTTTTGTGGAAACGATAAAAAATATTATAAGTTCGAATAAAAAATACTGAACAATTTAATAAATATTCTAATATATATAATAAAATTTATCATGTACACATATAAAAATTTTTTACTATATCGCTTTGTAAAAATTCTGGTTGTGGGACGAAATAATACAAAGATGGCCGACTGATTGAACAAATGATTGAATTGTCATGTAATTTCAAGCATTTCTAGAGCCTTATCTGTTGAAGCTAGGTATGGGGTTAAGCGAGGTTTATTGTTGGTAATTTATTTCTAAACAATTTATCAAGAATGAATTTTTTCTATTTATCAATTAGTTTTCGAGTTTTGAGCGTGTAAACAGAAAAGGAAAAATGTTGCCGGGAATTGATTGCCGTTCTCCGTGAATCTAGCACAAACTGCCGAACTTTGCACAAAAAATGTCCAACTTTTAAATAAAATTTATAATAAAATATAGTAAATTCTAAAACCGGTAGTGCGTAAATTCTCAGTCTGCTAGAATTTACTTGTGAGTATCGTGAATTTAGTCATTTTTTTTAAAGAAAAATTACAATAAAATTATGTAATTTTTATGGCTTAGTATTGTATATAGTCAATGGCCAGATTTTTTACATAACTTTATTGTAAAAATTATCTATCAATATACGAATAATTCTTACAAATAATCAGAGGAACGCAGTTTTTACTATTCGCTTCGTAATTTTTTCTTATACGTTTGTAATTTTTAGTTAAAATTTCTCTCAGTGTAGGATAATTCTTTGGGTTCAAAGAGGCACCCTTGTAACCATAGCCTAAAAAAATAAAAAGTGCCCTCTAATGTCTAAAATTTGTATACTTTACTGACGCGTCTTTAGAAGTATGAGTGAGGGCGCCTCGTATTTACACACGCCAATACTACTTCAGCAGATTTTCAATGCTTCGCCTGGTACTTTTTGACTGTTTTTGACCCTAAATTTTCGTCTTAACTAATTAATAACTTTTAAAATTCGTGGTAGAAATCGATGATTTTTTTTTTATTATTTTTGTAATTAAAAGAAGTATAAGCTGTAGTAAAATAAAGGTTTTCTGTGAGAGCGTTTTTTCAATAGAAGTGAAAACGTGCCGATGCTTCCTATGCTTGTGTGTTAAAGTGTTAAATTGTTGTCAATTTTGACCCTAATTATCTCGGTCAAATCGTGGTAGAAAATTACAAAAAAAATTTGTTAAAATAGATCTTTATTTCATTAAAAAAATGGGCCTACTTTGATCAAAATCTGTGAGAGGGATTTTTTTTTCAATATTTTGACATACTGTCTTAAGTACACTGAGAGAAATATTAACTAAGAATTACAAACGTAAAAGAAAAAATTACAAAATAAATAGTAAAAACTGCGTTCCCCCGTCATTTATAAGAATTATTCGTATATTGATAGATAATTTTTACAATAAAATTATGTAAAAAATCTGGCCATTGACTATATACACTACTAAGCCATAAAATTTACACAATTTTATTGTAATTTCTGTTTAAAAAAATGACTAAATTCACGACACTCACAAGTAAAATCTAGCAGACTGAGAATTTACCCACTACCGGTTTTAGAATTTACTAAATTTTATTACAAATTTTATTTAAAAGTTGGACATTTTTTGTGTTAAGTTGGGCAGTTTGTGCTAGATTCACGGAGAATAGCAATCAATTCCCGGCAACATTTTTTCTTTTCTGTTTACACGCTCAAAACTCGAAAACTAATTGTTAAATAGAAAAAGTTATTCTTGATAAATTGTTTAGAAATAAATAACCAACAATAAACCTCGCTTAACCCCATACCTAGCTTCAACAGATAAGGCTGTAGAAATGCTTGAAATTACATGACAGTTCAATCATTTGTTCAATCGGTCGGCCATCTTTGTGTTATTTCGCCCCACAAACAGAATTTTTACAAAGCTGTATAGTAAAAAATATTTAAGTCTATGCTAACTTTTATATGTGTACATGATAATTTTTATTATATATATAAGAATATTTATTAAATTGTGCAGTATTTTTTATTCAACCATATAATAATTTTTATTGTTTTCACAAAACATGTATGTCTTTATTTTAATTAACTCATAACTCATAATCTAAGAGATTAATCAAAAAAAGTAATGCTTTATAAATTGTTTAGAATTGAATTTTCAATAATAAACTTCACTCAGCCCCATGTCCATCTGCAATAGATAACGATGTATAGAGGCTTGAAGTAACCCAACAATTTTTTGACATTTTACACATTTTACATAATTTTATTGTAGAATTCCGACTCTCGCGGCCAGTCCCAGAATTAAAACAAAAATTACAAAGTACTATAGTAATTTCTATTCAACCATGATTTTAATTTTTAGTTAAAATTTCTCGCAGTGTAAGTTATGAGCTTTTTTTTTTTTCGCCGATGAATTCAATACTGCGGCTGAGCCTATGGCTCCTAGCCTCCGTAAAAATAAGAATTTTGACGTATTATTGTCGGCATAGTTTAAACATAGAGTAAAACTGACAGACGAAAGTGACTAGGATCATTCAGCGCATGCGCGAAAACCTAATAAGTAAGTGGAAGGTTTCCGTGTATGGTCACACAGCCACGTAATTGTCATGATTCTCTTCTGCCAGTCTCACTCTATACTCAAGTTGGCCAACATTAAATTTCAAAATAATTTTTATATTAATTTATAGTAAATGATATTTTGGATAAATAAACTTAAATAAAAGAAGTCAATAAACATTTTTTTATTATAAAATAAGGTCAAATATAGTAAAAATAACGTTTTATAATCGATTAGAAAAAAAAAAACAATTTTTTTGGGGTTGGCATTGCATTTCTTATAATGTAAAATAGATAGGACATTCTCTTCTCCACAACACTCTAAAACCGGCGTTGGACATGCCTTGTGGTCTAGAAGACTATAAGTCAGTTGTCCAGGAAAGCAAAAAGACTCGGGTTCGAATCCCAACAGGGAAACTTCTTATTTATTCCAAGTTTCTGTTTTTAAAAATGACTAGGTGTATTAACTCAAAATTTAAACAGATGAATTTGAAAAGAAGACACATAAAATACATCTTTTTAAATGGTAATTTTGAGTTATCCGATTTTTACAGGGAAAAATATTTTCATTATTTTTTTCTAAATATATGAATTTTAACAAAAACCTTGATGAATTTTTTTTTCTCAAATTTTTTTCTGAGATTATTCCAGATTAATCTGTCTTTTACTGTATATTAATCTCTCTTTTTTCACATTTTTCTATAACTATCTTAGTTCAGATTTTCTCCGGCCAGGCTAATTTCAGAGTAATATCAAGTGAGACAGAGAAATATAGGAAAAAGCATAGTCAATGCGGAGTTATCAGAATAAGCGTTGAGATAACTGATTGCTTCAAAAAGTGTCAAATATATAGTGTAATGATAATGATAATACAAAGAGCAAGAAGAAAAAAAGATAAAATAACTAACGCGAATACACGAGAAGAGCTTCATTATAATTCCTGTTGTGGGTACAAGTGCGTAGATCCATACATTGCAGCTGAAAAAATAGAGATAGAGAGAGAGAGAGAGAGAGAGAGAGAGAGAAAAAAAAGTGAGACTGCACTATACCCTCAAATCACTTGATTATATTATATATTATATTGTTTTTGTAAATATAAAAAAAAAATTAATATAATATTGTTAATATTATAAAAAACATTAATAAAAGTATAATAAATAAATAATTAAATAAACAGGTCAAGATTATTCTTTAATATATGTATAAATATATATATTTTTTTTCATTTATTCTTATTTTGTTTTTCAAGACGCCGGAGAGCATGTCAAGAGATTCAACGATTTTCGATCGATCAATTACGTAATATTAAATTCAGTGGAAATAATAATTTTCATATTAAACTCATTAAATACATATTGAAGAGAAAAAAAATTCACGTATAAATATAAAATTTCAATAATAAAAATTTTTAATAATTAATAAAATAGACATTAAAAACTAAAAAAAATTAAATTTGTAGATAAAGAACGAAAAATAGGTGGATTATTTTTTGATTTATGACCCTAGTAAAAGTCATAATAATGACTACTTAATAATAATGAAATTCCAATTGAGAATAATATGAAGAAGAAAATTATTTGAACAATATGCATACAGTTAATGAAAAAAATAATAATAATAAGTTAATGATATGTAACTAAGTTTTTAAGTAGGTAAAAAAAGAAAAAGTTGAGTATATTATGAAGATGAAATCGAAAATCGTGTAATGAATCTCAGTGTCATTGTAACTAATAGATTGACACGAAAGATATATTAAATTTTAAAAATTTTTAAATAATATTTAAAGAAAGAAAATAATAGAATAATATTGTCGGCAATGCTGTTGAGAAGAAGATAGATTTATATAGAAATTAAAATTGAAATAAAAAAGAAAAAAAAAGAATTAAATAATATAAGTAATAATAAAGTAAAATACTGATATAATTATTGATTAATATACCTGAGGGTGCACGTGGTGCCAATGCATCATTTGTTGTTGAATCTGGTGCTGCTGTTATAGCTCGTGGTACTGGTGTTACAACTGGTGGATGTGTTGCTCTCCAATATGCTTCAAGATATTCAGCAACATGCTCACAAGCTTCATCAAGTTGATTTTCATCAAGTATAACATCAAACATTTCTGGTGGACATTGTGCTAATTTTTCAGCAGCAACCATTTGTACATTCAAATGACGTGTTTGTGATTTACCACGTGACTTAATCAGTCTTTGTAATACTTTTGGTGATGATATTTTTAAATAAACAATTGTTGGTGCTAAACTTGTTTTAGCCAATTGTGATGGATGATTTATTGTATCACAATCCAATACAACAAGCTAAATATTGAATACATATATTTTTTGAATTATTGTTATTGTTAATATTATTTAATTATTTAATAAATCAATTAATCAGTAATGAAAAATTTATACTATATAATAATTTACCTGTAGTGTTCTTGCAAGTTCAAATATTCTTTCAATTTCTGCTTGTACTTCTGCAAGACAATTACCTCTGCTTGTTGAACGTTCCATGATTGCTCTTTTGGTCGGATTATTAAGCAATGATTTTTTGGCAAGCGATATGTCAGCCATTACCCTGGTTATAATTATTCTTCCTTCAAATTTGTGCTTTAAATAATCAAATAGCGCTTTTTGCATCATATCAGTAACTTCATAACCCTTTAATGATGGTCCAACAAGTACAACTGGTCTCATTGATGGTACAACATCGTATGGCGTTGCAGTTTCCTATAATAATATATTTATTGATTTATTGTTCCATTGCCTTCCTTAGTGAAAATACCTTTCCGAATTACTCTTTGTTATTCCGGAGAAATATTTTCACTGGGGTTTTTGTGTTTATTTCCAATTGATTCATCAATAATATATCTAAATTTTGTCTTTATATATTTATAAATATATCTATAATAAACTAAATTATAATGATATCTCTAAATCGAAAATGAAATTTCATGTTTTCATGAGTAAATATAAGTATAAAAAAAAAATGAAATTACAAATAAAAATACTAGCATCAAGGAATTGATGTTTTATACTTACGTAGGACTGCGATGATCACGATGAAGCAAAGGTTGAAAGAAAAAATTGCATATTAATCAGCGATATAAAGCAAAAAGCATGAAAAAAAATGTGCAAATATGAAATTAATTAGATGGATTTAGGTATGGAATAAAAAAAAAAGAAGTGTTCACAATTTTTACCGGCTTTTTGAAAAAATTTTTTCGTTTTTCTTTTGCTGGTGGTGTCGCAAGGGTCGATCTGCCAGGTCGGACGTTGCTCACACTATCGCTTTCGTCACCTTAAATTAGAAAATATTATTTTTCATTTATAAAATATCGTTTTTAGTTATTGTCGAATTTTTTTTATATTTGTTAAAAATCTAATAAAAATAATTTCTTTGATCTACTAGACTGATTCATATTAGATATATTTTGGCTGTTTATTAATTATTTTTAATCAATTTCATATATCTCCTATTTTATTTTGTTTTTGTTACGTTTTTCTCTGAGTTTTATTAATTCAGAGAAATATTCAATGAACTAAAATTATATCAGAGAAATTATTTTCACGAGAGCAGTGTCAATGATGACTGACCTGGAGTTGGTGGCGTTGATCCACGTGATGGCATACCACCATCACCAAGATTTGAAGATGAACCACCACGTGCCGAGTACAAGCCTTTAGTGCTACGTACTGCACTGGCTTGTACACGGAGTGCCTCCAGTTTAACGGGCGATGGTATGAAACCAACGTCCGAGCCCTCTTTCACGAGCCTGCCGATCCACCAATTGTTATCATATTTTTCCTATTAATGCAATTTAAATTATTTTATAATAATAAAATTTTATTTATCATACGGTTGTTTTTTTCAAATAAATTTAATTATAATATAAATAAATGAATAAACAAAACGGTATACCTTAATATGAAGATAGTCTCGAACTTCAAAGCTAACAGCTGATCCATGTACTGGCGAATCATCATCGGCAGATCCGTCATAACAAACGTTTGTTCTTACAGCAAATGCGACGGGTTTAGTCTGAAAAGTATTAACAAATTTCATATTAATAAATTTAAAAAACATTAAAACGAAGAAATAAAAAAATATGTTACCCTTGCTTTTTCCAATTGACTAATTGCTTGTCGTTCTTTTTCTCGTCTCAGACTTTCTTTTTCTTCGTCCAGTGATAAATCTGAGCTCGGTTGCGAGTAATTTGAATCTGCTGATCCCTTAAAAAAAAAAAATTAATTTTAATTATACTCGAGTTACTGACAATACTGCAAACATTTGATCAAAATCCAAATTTTTTGATTATCCAATGAATCATTATAATAAACAAAAAATATAAATTTATGATGGAGCTTAATAATAAAAATAAAAATACAAGCATATATAGTATATGTAAATGAACATTATTCTTCAACATTATATATAAATGAACAAAATTTGAAAAAAATATTATGTAAGATGTCGATGACTAGACTTGAATATTCATGGCAGCCGATATTAAATTAACGTAACGCTCCAGGTCTGGCGCATTAATGGCGCATTAATGCTTGCCAATGATTGGCGGATGTTTTACAAGCATCGGCCAAGGCTTGGCCATGTTGTGTTCTCCTACACGGGCCGCGCCTTGTTTAGTACAGTAAATTTTCGTCGTGAGCGTAGTAGTGCTTACTCTATTTTCAAGTAAATTTTACTATATAATCTAGTAAATAAATGATACATAATATGGCCGCCCGATTGGTAAAATATTTATGTAATTTCAAGCTTATCGACAGCGTTATTTATGCAGATAGACACGGGGTCAAGCGAGGTTTATTATTGGAAATTTATTTCTAAACAATTTATCAAGAATTACTTTTTTCATTTGTCAATTAGTTTTCGAGTTTTGAGCGTGTAAACAGAAAAAAGAAAATGTTGCAGAGAATCGAATACTATTCCCCGTGCATCTAGCACAAACTACCGAACTTAGGAGTGAAAAATGTCAAACTATGTCAAACTTTTAGCTGAAATTTACTGTAAAATTTAGTAAACTTTATTGGTATATTTTCAATCTATTAAATTTTACTAAAAGTTATAGTAAATTTTTTCAGAAAACTTACAATAAAATTAAGTAAACAATAAATTAAGTTTTATTGCTTAGTATAGTATATTCCCGAGTAGAAATTCAGGTCAGGTTCGGATCAAGCCCTGATCAGGCTTGCCTGATTTCAAATCCAATCTGGATCCAGATACTGGATCCGAACCTGATCAGGATGTAACGCTTTTTCGTAAGGTTTGGATCCAGAATGGATCAGGATACCTGATCAGGCTGTAGTAAAGATACATGATCCATAATGGATCCAGATACTGGATCCGAACCTGATCAGGATGTAACGCTTTTTCGTAAGGTTCGGATCCAGAATGGATCAGGATACCTGATCAGGCTGTGGTACAGATACATGATCCATAATGGATCCAGATTCCGGATCAAAACTGGATCAGGATACATGATTTATTCAAAAAAAAAAAAAAAAAATTAATAATTTCAAATTTATTTTTTTTTTTAATTTGAAATCTAACGCTTAACAGAATACAGATAAACTTTATTATTACAAACTGACCTAATTGATAATTTACCTAACTAATTATTGCTACGACCGGGGTTCGAACCCTTCGACACGGGATTACAACGCTAGTACTTGACACGCTCGGCCATTGAGGCATTCGATAATTCGTACTAACTTTTTGTCCTCATAGGTTCTACAAATTGCTTGGTCAGGATAGCATCAGGCCATCTCTATTTTATCCTTAATAGGGATAGCCTGATCCATTCTGGAACAAGACTGGATCAAGAAAAAATTATTTGAAAAAAAAATAAATTCAATAATTTTTTCTTGATCAAGATTCGATCCAGAATGGATCAGGCTACTCTATTAAGGATAAAATACAGATAGCCTGATGCTATCCTGATCAGGCAATTTGTAAAATTCCAAGACGCAAATTTGATACTTGTTTCTTCATCCATTTTGGATCCAGCTAGCCTTACTCTATCCTTAATAGAGGCCTGGATCCATTCGATCAAGAAAAAATTATTTGAAAAAAATAAATGCAATAATTTTTTCTTGATCAAGATTTGATCCAGAATGGATCAGGCTACTCTATTAAGGATAAATTACAGATAGCCTGATGCTATCCTGATCAGGCAATTTGTAAAATCCAAAGACGCAAATTTGATACTTTTTGCTTTATCCATTTTGGATCCAGCTAGCCTTACTCTATCCTTAATAGAGTAGCCTGATCCATTCTGGATCAAATCTTGATCAAGAAAAAATTATTTGAAAAAAAAATAAATTCAATAATTTTTTCTTGATCAAGATTTGATCCAGAATGGATCAAGCTACTCTATTAAGGATAAAATACAGATAGCCTGATGCTATCCTGATCAGGCAATTTGTAAAATTCAAAGACGCAAAACTTGATACTTTTTTCTATATCCATTTTAAATCCAGCTAGCCTTACTCTATCCTTAATAGAGTAGCCTGATCCATTCTGGATCAAATCTTGATCAAGAAAAAATTATTTGAAAAAAAAATAAATTCAATAATTTTTTCTTGATCAAGATTTGATCCAGAATGGATCAGGCTACTCTATTAAGGATAAAATACAGATAGCCTGATGCTATCCTGATCAGGCCATTCCTACTCTATCTTTAATAGGGGTAGCCTGATCCAGTCCGGATCAGGACTTGATCAAGATGAAATTATTTAAAAATTAAATAAATTTAATACTTTTATCTTGATCAAGTCCTGATCCGGACTGGATCAGGCTATCCCTATTAAGGAAAAGATGTAGGTGCCTGATCCAGGCTTGATCAGGATGTGATAGAGTTACCTGAATAGGGATAGCCTTACGATATCCTGATCAGGCCTGGATCAGTGTTCAGGCTATCCTGAACAAGTTTCTACTCGGGTTGTCAATGTGCAAATTTTTACTAAACTTTAGAGTAAAAATTATTTATATACGAATAACTTCAACAAATGACGAAGGAACTGTCAGCAACGCAGTTATTACTATTCGTCTTGTAATTTTTCCACCTTTGTAATTCTTAGTTAAAATTTCTTTCCCTGTACCTAAAGTTAGCATATCATGGATAAAAGTTGATGTAATGTTAATATTTAATTAAATTTTTGTTTGAAAAATTGGTAAAGTTGTCTTCACACTAAAACTACACGCCAGTGGCCTGGGTTCAAGTCCTGTTACAATTTTTTTTTTTTGCAGTTTTGAAAGCCGTTTCTATAAAAACGGTGAAGGATGATTGTTTTAAAAATTTTTTCGGAAAACGTTCTGCATCGTCTTGAAAACTGGATAAATGAATACAATTGCAGAACAAAGAAAAAAAAAAGTCTTAAAAATATTAGTCTGGGATATATAAATAAAAAAATAAAAAAAAAAAAAAAAGACTAATAATAATGTTGAATACATTCAAATTACATTGTTAATTAAAATAAATATATATAATTTTTAATATTATGTTCTATTTTATTTTGCTCTAGTTGTTTCCCATTTTTTTTTCTCTCTCAATTTTCGTGTTCTCATGGAAATCGATCGAATAAAAAAACACACGCCTCGATGCTCGAGGACTTTGTTCGACTATATTTTACTTTTTTTTTCACCATAGGAGAGTTACAATTTTATTATTTGTCGGAAATAAGTATTGAGGTCGAGGTACTACCTACCTACCCTTAAGTTTTTTTTTCTATATAAAATTTATTTTTTTTTTCCTTTTTATTTATTTATCATGTGGCTATTCGTATATACATATATATATATATACATATATAAGCATACCTGTGTAAACAGCTTGTTGTAGCCTGAATTGTGCTGGTTGTATCCTATCATCGCCAATACGCAATCATCAACAATAACATGCGCAGCACTCTCTCGTTTTTTATTACTCTTTTTATCTATCTGTTTGATCGTCTTTATTTGTTATTATTTTCAATAATATATTATTATTTTTTCTTTACCTTTTAATTACATGAATATTATTTTATTCTACTTTTTTTTATCAATATTGATTTAAATATAGTTAGAATATTCACACCTTATTTTATTATTATTATTTACAAAAACACTGTATATCAATTCCCACTTGCATTATTTTAGTTGATTATGCTTAGTAATATTTTTTTTTTTTTATAGAATTGAAAAAACAAAAAAAAAAATATCTAAATTATTATGAGATAATACCGCATTGCGCTTTCTTTCTTTTTTTACTTCCTTTATCTCGTTTTTTATCATCCAATTTTTTTCTATCCCTATTATCCGCACTAAAGAACATTCAGAATTTGTGTTTGTGTTTTTTTTTTCTCTTTTTTATCACGTTTTTAAAATAATTGCATTTTATTTTATAATAAATATATTATTTTATCGATAAATCATTTGATAGAAAAAATTTTTATTTAATTTATATTATTTATATCACTGTATTTTTTTTTCGTTAATTTGTAATTTGTACCCTGTTTTTGTTTTTTGTAAAATTTCGGCACTTAACGGTGAAATTAATTACAATTAGGGAAGACAAATTTTTGATAAACACTTATCATTGAACTAACACGATAATTTGTATAATTATATTTTAGAATAATGATTATTCTTATTTTTTTTGTTTCTTTTGTCAAATTAATAAATAAAATTACTTAATAATTAAATGAATGATTCAAATGAAAACTAAGAAATGTTTTTCTTTTATATTTAAAACGTCGTAACTGTGGGAGAGGCAACGATTGTATGCCATGGTTATATAGAATTTGTAAAGCGTCGACGTGAAATTTTCTCCAAGTCAATGCATGTATATGTGTATTCTATACTTTATATAGATATTTTGTCTGGTGTGATTGGGGTGGTTGAACATGCGCTGTTGTTATGTGGCCTCGTGCGTCGACGATTGAATCAACGACCCCTTGTTTTTCCCGGCTAGATGAACTAGATCCTCGGCTATTATTCCAACTCGTGCCACTACATATAGGATATCTATTATTATTTTGATTATTATTATTATTATTACTTCAATATCTTTATGTTTCTATTTATTCATGTGTTTTTATCAATATAAAACAGTGAAGATTTTTCTATTATATATTATATGTGACATAATTTTAAACTATTAAAATCAATGTTATAAATTTAACTTTTATTTGTAATTAAACCAAATGTATAGTTTATATTGAATTATTTATGAAGTTATATATACTATTGAATTACAACTTATACTTAGTCTAGTATTTAAATTATAAAAATAATTCAAAATGGTATAATAAGTAAATAAATAAATGATCATCTGTTTGTGTTTGTTAAATAATAATAAATTATAATAATATAAATAATATTATAATGATATAATAAAAATTGGTATACAATTGTATATAGCAACGAGTTTAAAAAACGAACATAGTAGTGTACCACATTTAATTTTTTATGTTTTAAAATTATTATATCATCAAAGTATAAATGTATAAATTTGTACCTTTTCGATATAAAAATGTGAATTGTCCTTTCTTGTCTCTACCGCAAGGTGGTAGCAGTATAAAATATATACCGCAAAAATTAACCCCACCAAATAAACTTGATCGATCCGTGTATATTTATATATTCAATTGTATTTATCTCAAGAAATTACCTGACATGTCACGTGTCTCGCAGCTGATTATAACTCGCTATCATATACTCATAATGTTATAAAAATTTTAATTAAAAATATAACAACGCATTATATTTGCTATTATACATATATAAATATTACGTTTAAAACGATAGATATATTTATTTGAAAAAATTAATTGAATATGAAAAACAGTCTGCATATTATATTATCCTTGGTCGACAGTTAAATATGATCTAGGTGTCATTAATCAATTTGAAAAAAGATATACAATTATTTTGTAACATTGGGTCTGATTTAAAAATAAATGAATGACTCACTAATTGTTTAGGAATAAATAACATCAAAATGATATCGCTGTTAAATTTATTTTTTATTATTTAAAATACGTATGTTATTAAATTTTAGAATTTTATTGAATTATAATATATTCAGTACCTTTCTTTTGCCAAATGGTTTGTATGTTGGTCTTCGCAAATGATATGCCATCTTCACATACAATATTATTATTTTGATTTAATAAAAATAAATAAATAAATAAACAATTGAACAATAAAAAAAAAAAAAAAAAATCAAGTAGAATTATCTAAGCTATTGTCAGCTTTTCATTTTTATTATTTTCAAAGTTACTTTATTTAATATATAATTAAATATTTTTTTATGTATACTTATTTTTCAGTTGATAAATTAAAAACTAAAATAAAATAAAAAAATTAAATTGAAAATTTTTGTCATATTGAAAATCTTGATATTCATTGCTATAATATGTATGTAAACTATTTGTTTGTGCACATTGTAATTTTTTTTTTTTTTTTTATCAATTTGTATTTCTTATATTTTGATTAATTTTATGAAAATAATTTGACGTAGAGGTTGATGTAACACGAACATCCAAGTTCAAACACGAGTTTCACCGAGCAAACTGAGCAGCTACGTCTAGCCCTTGGTTGAGACCAATGATTTTGGAACGCATCGCAACCTCATCAGCTAAAAATACATTTTCATAAACCGCTCTTTGCCAAACTATTAGACCTCACGCATCACACACCCTTTTTTTTTTTTTTTTTTTTTTTCATTTGACTTTTTGTTTTATACCACCACTTATATATTTCATATACTGATAAATAAATTCGATCTCTTTTTAAGGTAATTCAATGAAAATCCTTATATATACACTAAAAAGTTTCGTAAAATACAAGAATGTACTAGCAATGATGATAATGTAAATTATTTTAATATTCAAGATTTCATTGACTTTTAGATATTTTTTTTATTTCATTTTTATTGCCAAAGACAAAGTTAAAAAAATTTAAATATAACTTTTTTCTTCTACATATATGTATATAATATATATATTCTGATAGGCACTTTTTTTTTTTTTTTCATCACTGATTTTCTTGACCGATTGAGCCTAAGGGTACAACAGATCGCAGTAAATCCATTGCTTGAAATTCTGATGGCGCCCGCAAGATGCCGTTGGTCAGCGCAATTTTGAAAAAAATTAAACATCAAATTTATGAATAAAATATATCTGTAGATCTAATAATTGATAATATGTTGCCTTGTTGGAAGCTTGAAATGGTGGCAATTTTTTTTTACTGAGTTTAGACGCAAGAAATTTATCCAAAAAAATAATCTGAGAATTTAAATCATATTTATTACGATTAATGAAAGAAATAAATTGTAAAAAAACTTCACTAATAATGAAAAAAAATTATGAATAATACGAATAATGATACTAATCATACTAATAATAAATATAAATAATGTCATTTTTCTCATCTAAACAAATAACCCTCGTAAAAATATTTTACCGGACTTTTTTTGGATTTTCGGAGTAATACTGCAGAATAACTCGGAGTAATTTAGACAAATATTTGCAGACCTCGATGTGGTTTTTTATAAAAAAAAAAAAAAGTCATTTGAATTTTTCTTTCCTCGATTCAATATAAGAATTGATAAAAAAAAATAGTTTACAAATAAATTTTTACACCAATCATCCAAAGCAAGTTAACCCAACAAATCCACAAATGGAAACCCGTTTACACATTTTACACTCTCCGAAGTATAGTCAATGTAGTCGCCGGGAATGTCAGCAAGTATACATATATATTCATACAATATATGTATATCTAAATATATATATAAAATATATGTGTTTGCGCTTGTATATGTACTTTTAAAAAAATGCAATTAATTCCACACGGTTTTAAATTTTAAAAAAAGTACAAAAACAAAGTATGAAAAAATAAAAGAATAAAATAAGATAAAAAATTTAAAAAGTCTAGTCATCACTGTGAACTGGTAGAAAAAGTGTATATATATACTAAGTGTGTATATACTTGTCCTTGATCTTGACTAGACTCATATTCATTTGAGTTGCACATGTGCAAAAAATATTTACTAAAACTAAAATTAAATAAAACATCACTCGAGATTTGCATATAATTTAAAACAAACAAAAAAAAAAATCACTCAAAAATTAATATTCAGCCAAGGATATAAGAGTGTAGTATATATAATATAATATAATATGATATATAAATTTATTTATTCATATTTTTTATTCCTCTCAAATTAATAAATTTATAAATATTTTTTTGACAAAATAATTTTTTAATTTAAATCCAAATAATTATAACAAAAAAATATATCAATAAATAATTAAATAAATTATGTAATTAATATAATAGTTAAATTTTACTTTTAATAAAAATAAAAAATATTCAAAGAGCTATAACTTTTAATGCAGACATGTATAAAAAAAAAAAAATTGGTAAGCGGATATGTGGGTTTTAGCCCTGTAGGACCGGCTAAACACGGCTAAACTTATATATAGCCCGCGGTGTTGTGCTGATGTATAATGGCAACGTGTTTTCGTCTAATGTACTTTTTTGTGGTGTCCTTGATGCTAAGAGTCTGCGAATGCAGAACTACGGGGTCTGATGGTTAAAAGAGTGAGAAAGACAACAGTAAAAAAAGGTTATAATATTAATAATAATAATAATAATAATAATCATCATAATAATAATAGAAAATAATATAGGGCCTTGTTGGTAGAAATAAGTTTAGAGTGAGCCAATCCACCCCAACCCACCATAACTTTGGGCCTAGTCAAGGTCAGTACGTCATTGCCAACCCGATTGAGATTCTCTCTCTACTCTGATGATGGCTTCTATTTGACCCCCCTCTACTCTTGCTCACTCACTCAATCTTCTATTTTTTTACCAATGTCCACCTTCGTCAGAGCCACAGTCTGCCATTGCTCATATGTCTCTCACCTTACCTCACCTCACCGCACTTCATCGCAACACAACAAAACTTATTATATGCTGCACCTTGTCTGCTTGCTCAAATATTTTATTTCTCCTTTCAGTTATTCTTTTTTATTAACCCACATATAATTCCAATCTTCAGTATATATATAAGTGTGTGTGTGTGTATATACTCCAACTTTTAACAATACCAAACACCTTGCAAGATTCAAAATTCCTTGGAATTAAGCACAGATGGATTATTCATGGTCTAAAAATGTTTCATGGAATATATATATATTGCATTGTCTTGATATTAATTTTGATGAATATAATATTATGACATGATGGCGTCATATATGTAAACATGTATATATTTATACAAATTTCAAAATAATAATAATTTGTTGGTAATTTATTTATCTTTTTGGATATTATGGATCAATTTTTTTTTTTTTTTACTCTAGAGTGTCCCTTGAGATTTTCATTGAGAACTTTTAGCGTACTGTACGTGTTCCTTTATAACTTTAAATTATTGATCGTATTTAATTTAGAATATATATTATGAGTATGTTCTCTCTATGTTCAATGTTTATATATATATATATACAGAGTGACCCGAATTGAAGAATTCATTTTGATTATGGCAAAAATACAAGTCTAATCGAAAATGGTTTCTTGCAAAAATTGTGTTAGGTATATAAAAAAGAAGTTTGATCCAGCATTGAAATTATAATAATTAATAATAATATTGTGCAATGTAGATATTTCATGATAATGTTAATTATTATTTTAATATATTTTGAATATTTAGTAACTTAAAATTATTACGAGTTCAGTTGACGTTTTTTTTCTATATATATATATATATTTATATGGGTATTAAAAAGTATATAGGTATCAAAAAGAACTGGGGGGAAACTTATAGTTGTTATCCTTGAAACTCGTGCACTCTTTCGTTTTGTTTTGGCGCATAGCAGGCCAATGAATAGGAGGGCCTGTTGGCGCGCGTCTTTTGTAAAACAAAAAAAAATTTAATGCAAAAAAAAATCAGCAAAGCCGCAATATTAATGAAAATAAAAAAAATCTCAGAGGGAAAGACACATATGCGATGGTAAGAAATTTCGCATTGAGAAATAAATGAAAAATTGTTTTTTTTTCCTTTTTTTTTTTTTTTTTAAGTCTGTAGATGAACTTTTAAGGCATTATTTTTTAAGATTTTTGGACAATAGAGCAAGTGATGATCTCGGTTAAGATTAACCAAGGTGAGTAGATAATTTTTTCTTTTTTTTTTCCTTTTTTTCATCTTTAAGATCAAGGCATTTAACCGACTTGAAGTGCATACAATGGAAGGATCATTTGCATTGAGATGAAAGTGTCTAGAAGAAAACTGGTCAAAAAAAAATGCAAACGAAGAATAAAAAAAGAAACTATAAACGGAAAGAGAAATTGAAAAAGAGAGAAAAGTAACTGGAAAAAATAAAGAAATAAATATAGAAAATGTGAATGGAAACTGAGTGATTTGAGCACAGCTATTTTGGCTTTCGTTTCTAAGAAATTAAGTAAATTATAATAAACAAATTTTTTTTAACAAATCAAAATATTTAATATTACATATATATAGGTGCAAAGTTTTTTTGAAGCAGATCATAACATATATATACTTGTGAAACCGAAAAATTTCACTCCAGTGCTATAGGCGTGAAGATATTAATCAATCAAGCTTTCATGAACATATTAAAGTTTTTTTTTTTAATTATGTGCTTTATTTTATTTTAATTCTTGGCAAGAATATATTTTTTTTCTTATTATTTTTACTTACAACAACGTGTCTTCTTTTGGGCACGCCCAAATTGACCAACTGATGCAGGCCGTCACGACTCTTCTCAGCGAGTACGTAAGCCCTTCCATTAGTTCTTGCCTGAAATATTTGACCATCAG
The DNA here is from genome assembly GCF_014905175.1 of Aphidius gifuensis. Taxonomy (NCBI): domain Eukaryota; kingdom Metazoa; phylum Arthropoda; class Insecta; order Hymenoptera; family Braconidae; genus Aphidius; species Aphidius gifuensis. Next base: position 15,841,606 of record NC_057788.1, read on the forward strand.
ATATATTTTATAACTTTTTAAATTATATTTTTATTAATTTAACCGTTCCGTCAATAGCAGCATCAAAATCACATGACTCAATACTTTCATATATACATATATCTTTTTTTTTTTTTTTTTTTCAGCCAAACATATCTTTTTCCTTCCAAAGCTTCATCCCCTTTTTTTATTTTACAAAGAATTTTTTAACTCAATGTAACGAGAGTAAGTGAGAGACATTTTTTTTTGGAATTTTAAGAAAAAAAAAAAAAAAATGAACAAGTGAGGTATATACCTGCTTTTGGATATTAAGAAGAACATCATACCCTCGTCACTCTACTCGGACCGTGGCTCTTGTCCAATCCCCTCGATTTCAACCATCCCATCATTCCCCATATATACCCAACATACATACATACACAATGCACATGTACAACCATTTTTTTTCTTTTCTTTACATATTATCCGCTCTCGATTTCGACCGCCTAGGTTCTTTGGTCATTTGTAAATGTGAATTTTTTTTCTTTTTTTTTATTTATTTATTTATTTTTTTCTTTATCCCCCTTAAACACCCTTTTTGCCTTCACCTCCTCCTCTATTTTAATCGTATGCTTACACACCAACCACATAGCAAGATTTCAGAGTAAGAGGCAATTTCAAAGTCGAATACTCATCTTGCACTACCCCCGTGAGTGCAAGCAAGCTTCTTGGTGGTTTTTTATTTTTTATTTTCTTTTTCCATGCATTTTCTTGGCAGTATATGTATGTAAGCTTCTATATACCTACCCCTATAATACATTCCATCATGATGAAATTTATAAAAAAGCCATTTTAACCATGTACACAATAGATTTAGATATACGTGATGTGTATTACTACTGGAAGATTATTATTTTTTTTTCTTTTCCTTCTGTAATTCATTGACTTATTTGTGCAATGTGAATATATCAATTTTTTCCGTTTAAAGCTTTTTTTTTTTTTTCTCTTTTACTTTTTGGAGCATTGAGATCAATTTTTTTTTGCTAATTTATTTATATCGTTTTTTATTTGATTTTTTTTTTTCCATTGCTTTTCGTTTGTAACAACTCAAGTTTGTTTGTCTGCCTCTGTATGTCACGCAAAGGATGAGATTTTATACTCGTAGAAGAATTTATTTTTTTTCGGTCGCAGGACCTTGAACGCCATGCACACCTCTATATATAAGTCGTTGGCTTTAATAGCCGGGGTATATATATACATGTATTATATATATAAAAGTAAAAAAAAGGCGCCGGCAGAATGAAGGGGCAAAAGAGGCAAAAATGAAAAAGAAACAGAGAGTGTATATGTCTATGTATATATAAACATGATTGTATGGGTATATAATTTCCAGGAATAATAGAGGAACCGGAAAAAAAAGAAGCGAGTACCCATGGAGTTTTGGAAACAAAAAAAAAAAAAAATATATTTATATAAACCCAAGACATATTTTTGCAATGGGTAAAAATCTATATAAAACACAACACAAGTCAAAAGTTTAACCAACAAATTTCGAATACTTGTTTTTTGTTTTTTTTTTTTTTCTTTTACATTTTTCTCTAATATTATTTATTTGAGAGTGTATAATGTGGGTTAGTCACGAAGGCAGGCGCCATCTGACCAACGTCAAAATTGCTAGGTAATTTTTACTTGTCGACCAATACTGACCTTGAATTTATTTAATAGAAATTTTAATTTTACAAAATATAGATTGTGCTTTGATGAAATGAATTCATAAATTATGCAGGAGCTGGACCCACTGGCGTTAGTAAAGTTATACAAAAGCGTGATTTTTTGTTTTTTTTTTTTCAAAATTTGCGATTTCCTTTGCATTATCCCTTCTGTTGACTTCAGACTGAATACATTCTATTGGTTCAATTTTGTTTTGATATATATATTTATTATATTTACGATCTTACATTTCCGATGGCAAATTCAATAGTTGCACTTATCATAATTATAAAGAAAATTATTTAATTATTGTTTTTATATCGTTTAATTTATTGACATAATGATATTCCCATTTTTCTTTGACAGTAAAAAACAATTATTAGCTCATTGCAAGTTGCAAATTTGTAAAATCCAAACTGTTCAAACGAATGTAAACAAAAATAATACTTATATATTAATATTGTTATTCTATCCTAGTTGTATTTTTTACTAGTGATGAAGCATTAATGAACCAAAATGCATTTTTGTTGATATAAGTTGATGAATTGCCGCAGTTTAGCAAATTTTTTCTTGGAACTTTTTTGTCTTAAGTTGAAAAAAAAAATAATCAATTCGAGAAAAAATGTCTTATTTTGAAAAAATATTTTTTTTTGAATTTGAGACAAATTATTTTTTTTTTTTTAAATATAGAATTAACTTAAGAAAACTTGTGATAAGCTTAAGGATATTTTGTCTTTTGATTTGAGGAAAAATTTGCTAAAATAAAATGATATATACCTCAATTTGAAAGACAAGTCATTCAATTTAAAGCAACGAGCGATCAAGTTGAGAGAAAATTTGCTAAAATAAAATAATATATGTCTCAATTCAAAACAGTATTGATTTTTTTTATGTAAAATATTTGTTAATTAAAATCACTTGAGAATTAAATCAAAGCAACAAACAATCAATTTGAGAAAAAACTTATAAAATAAAATGACATATACCTTAATTTGAAAGACAAGTCATTCAATTTGAATTTTGAAGCAGTGAGCGATCAAGTTGAGAGAAAATTTGCTACAATGAAATCAAAATTTGCTCTATTTATATCATTATTCACTCAACTTAAATATGTTTTATTTTTCTCAACTTAAATGATTTTTGTCTCAACTCAAATTAATAAATAATCAAAAGTTAAAACAATACATTTTTTAATCAAAAAACGATCTGGTAACGTTTGTTAGGGAAAAATTTTCAATACTCCGGCTAGGGCCGTGTTAAATTTTATCTGTTGAATGATTTTTAAAAGTAACAATACAATAATAGTACATTTTTTTTTATTTTTCTCAAAATCAATTTTTTTTTTTTTTTCGTTCGAGTTAAGGCAAGCTATAACTTTTGTTAGAATCAACGGAATGACTTCAAATTAGGCTCAAAAAACGTGGTTTTCAAAACTCTATCGCCCCTTAAAGGGTTTATCCTGATTCCAATGGTCAATTTTTTTCTATTTTTGAAAAAAAAATCACAAAAATATTTCAAAAATTCTATTTTTTACAATTTTATAAAAACTATAATTTTTTTTGAAAAAAATTTTGAGTAAAAGTTATAGGATTTTACCACACATGCTTTTTAAGTCTTATACAAAGTATCTAGGACGATTTTGTGGAAAGTTAGAGCGTTTTCCAAAAATTACTCGAAAACTAGGAAAGCAATAACTTTTGATAAAATTGTAGTAGAGACTTCGTATTGGGCTCAAACAACGCGTCTTCTGAAACTCCATCACCCTTCATAAGAAAAAGCATTATGTGTTCAGTCGCTTTTTTTTTTTTTTAAAAAAACTAAATTTAAAAAAAAAAAAAAAACGATTTTTTAAAATTTTTTATGAAAATTGTGATTCATAGTTAAAAGTTTTCTCGGAGAGGCGATAGATTTTTCGAATACGCATGTTTTAAGCTTAATATGAAGTCTTTAACACCATTTCATCACGAGTTATTGTTTGCCTAAAAAATGAAAACGGCACAAGATATAACTCAAAATGGAGTAGTCGCAGAGGTTTTATATTAAGCTTGAAATAATCGTTTTTCAAAATTCTATAACTTTTTCAAATAAATTTTTCCCGTACAAATGGTATTTTTCGTGAAAAAAAAAAAAAAAAAATGGCCGAATAGATAATGTTTTTTTTTATAAGGGGCGATAGAATTTCCAAAGCCGCTTCTTTTAAGACAAATCCAAAGTCTTTACGACAATTAGTTTAAAAGTTATAAACGTTTTTTTTTTTGGGGGGATAAATCCAATACTGCGGCTGAGCCTTTCGACTCGTAGCCTCCGTAAAAAAAAAAAAATTATTATTTTTAGGGAGATAGATTCGAATCGCGCTCGGAACACAGTGATTTACAAAAAAAAAAACTATGATATAAACAAAAAGCGAAATAAAGTTCTCAGTGAACGAAAAATAATCATTTTTTTTTTTTTTTTCAATTAAAAAATGTATTTTTTCAACTTTTAATTATTTATTAATTTAAGTTGAGACAAAAATCATTTAAGTTGAGAAAAAAACATATTTAAGTTGAGTGAATAATAATATAAATAGAGCAAATTTTGATTTCATTTTAGCAAATTTACTCTCAACTCGATCGCTCGCTGCTTCAAATTGAATGACTTATCTAGACAAGTTTCAAAAGCTTTCAAAATATGTCATTTTATTTTAGCAAATTTTTTCTCAAATTGATTGTTTGTTGCTTTAATTTAATTCTCAAGTTATTTTAATTAATAAATATTTTACATAAAAAAAATCAATATTGTTTTGAATTGAGGTATATATTATTTTATTTTAGCAAATTTTCTCTCAACTTGAACGCTTGTTGCCTATTAAATCGAATGACTATTGTCTTGCAAATTGAGGTACGTATATGTCATTTTTTTTTAGCAAATTTTTCCTCAAATCAAAAGACAAAATATCCTTAAGTTTATCACAAGTTTTCTTAAGTTAATTCTATATTTTTTCAAAAAAAAAATAATTTGTCTCAAATTGAAAAAAAAATATTTTTTCAAAATAAGACATTTTTTCTCGAATTAATTATTTTTTTTTTCAACTTAAGACAAAAAAGTTCCAAGAAAAAATTTGCTAATATGAAGAAAAATCTTTTTCAATTACAGCAATTTTTTTTCTCAGTGTAGCTATCGAAAGCTTTCCTCCAAAAATATGTCAAATAAAGCTAGGTTCCGTTGTCAATATTATTAGGTTATTAGATGGTGCAATGTGACGTCTGGATACTGGCCCCAGATCAAATTAAACTACCCAGTAACCAGATTTCATTATTTATATTCATAAAATTTTTATCTAAAATTTTTTTTGATATGATAAGAAAATTCAAACATTTTTACATAAATTAAGATCGAACAAAATCACTTGTGACGAAAATTAAAATTTTCAATACTCCGGTGGGTCATGTGCAATTATTAATTGGTTCATTTTTTTTTTTTTTTTTTTAAATAAATGTCATATTGCCCATAGGTTATGTCGTTTTGTTTACTACGGAATATTATTATAAACATATGTTCATCTGTGTGAGTGCGTTTTACTGAGCAGGGCTGCCAACTTCGTGCGACTAATCTGCCTCAATATAATTTTGACAGATTCCAATGTTAATCAGTTCCGTGACTCCGAAAATAAAATTTTGTAATTAATCATCAATATCTTTGTCAATTTTAAAGATATCGCGTTCATATTTGCGGCAAATTGTAGATAAAAATAAAATGAAACTTTAAACTAGTCGGTGGAAGTTAATCGGATGGATAGTTTAAGAGTTATTAATTTTTTTTAAAAAAAGACAAAATGACAAATTTGATATTTTTAGCATTTACGGCTTTAATAATTACTTTTTAAAAAAAACGAAAATATACGAATTGTAGGTATTAAAAATACGCTTCTTTTGATCATAATATGAAGTCTCTAGGTCTATTGGCTAAGGAGCTACGACACTTTTTTTTTTCTTAGACAAATTCAATACAAATTCACCTACGTAATAAAGATGATTATAAATTATATTATACGCTAATACGTCCATCAATCAGCAGCAATCACTTGACTACGGCAACTCACATAATATATATATAGTCGTTTGAGTGTCACTGTTCAAATTTAAAAAGAAAATAAAGTATAAAGAAATATTTAAAACAAAAATTTGCGAGTTAAAATATAAATTATCGTGATAATTATACGGAATAATAGCAAACCGTCTATAAACTGGCGAGTGTCTATTAACTGGTGCCATGATAGTATAAGTAAAAAATTCTACAACATTACAAATTTTGTATACATTATCGTAAAAATAATTCTAGAGTTCTTAAGCTACCGCCCATTAGCGTCTCAATAATATATGCTTGCATTCAGAACACACACTGTATTGCGCCGAGAAGAGTAATCTAGTTTAGAAAAATAAAAAAAATAGTTTAAGTGGAGGAAGAAAAAGAAAAAAAGAAGAAGAGGAAGATGAATATGTAGAAGCAGAAAAGAATAATAAAAATACCCGAGATAAAATAAAATAAGAAATCGAAGAACGATCAAAAGAGGGTTATGATGTAGTATATTGTAGTATAGTATTGTTTTTGAAAACTTATGGCAGAAGTAAAATAGCATCAGCAGACAAAAGTTAGCATCAGGTAGATAGGTTGTCTATACATAGGTAAAATAAAAGTGAAGCAACTGCGTAATATTTCTAGAAATAAAGGAGAGATTAAAAAAAGTAAAGGTGAGAACGAGACAAGAAGTAAATGAAAAAAAAATGAAACAAAGAAATCATTCAGGGACTTGTATATACAAAATAAGAAGAGTAAAGAGAAGAAAAGATTAACCTGAAGGACGAAAACTGGACGAACAAATTTAAAAAAAAACATCCAAAAAAGCTTTGTAACAACAGACTAGTATAGAAAAGGTAAGACAGTAAAAAAAAAATCATATTTATCATATAAAATTATTTTTTTATTTTTTAACCTTTTATATGTATATAATTTTAAACATTTACAGAAATCGAGATAGATATTATTATTATTATTATTATTATACGTGAATTAAAACTTTTTAGAACAAAATATTTCATCGTTTTTCATATATATCTTACCATACATATATTTTTATTTTTTAATTTCTCCTTTCTCTTATTTATCTATATATATATGTGTATATGAATCGTCATTGTATTTTTTTTTCTTTTATTTTTATTATTTTTAATATACTAAATTTTATTATTTTTTTTTTTTTCAAATTATTTTTTTTTCTTCTTTATTTCATTTGAGGTGCCTCACTGATTATTATACAGGTATATATTGGGCATATATATGTATAAAGCCAGACGTGTGCACACGCTTTTCTTACTACTATAATATAAGCCACAAATAACAAGGCAACACCCATGAGCACAAACCATTGCCACATGTATATATGTGCGTTAAAAAGAAGAATATTTTTGGGTATATAGCTAAAACTTACCTTACTTTTCTACCTGCTTGTCTGTCTACCTGACCGTACCTCCTCCCTTCCTCCCACCCACCCACCCTCCGTCTTTGGTTCACTCTGATCTTACATTATGGAGCCTTTTTTCCCCTTCTCTTATTTAGTCACAGTACTTTGGCTACATTCTTCTATTTCGACAAATCTTCAAATAGTTTTTTTTTTTTTCCTCTTATTATTATTCGCTTTTTCACCTTGATCAGTGAATTGAGAGTGAGAGGGAATTGTTGTTTTATTTATTTATTTTTATTCATTTTTTTGTTCCGACGAAGAGACTTAATTTTATTATTTGGGTGTGTTGGTCATGTGACGAAAAATTTGGTTTGTTTATTTCATGAAGGTTTATTTCATATAGATAGATTTTTTATCAATTAACCCTCTGTCATATTATATTACAGGAAAAAAAAATTAACTTTTTTGTCTCTTTCATTTTCGATTATTTCTGAAGCTTTATGATTATTTAGTATTCCAATTGTTGTTATTGAAATTTATTTTGTTATTAGCTGTACATTATCGATAAATTATTTTGTTGTGTTTTTTAAAGTGTTCATAAAAACCATAGCGATTAAAAGATTTGTGCTTCACTTTGATATTTTTTTTTTTTTTTGGTTTATTACGTTATTTTGAGAATTTTGGTAATTCGGAGTAAGTTGGAATAAATCGAAAAAAAAAAAACTGAGTAAATCGTAAATATTACTCCAGTTTTTTTTCGACATTTTTCATTCGATTGTCTATTTTTTTTTTATTTTCTTTGCTTATATGTTCGATCAATCTTTGATTTACTACGCTTCTCTGCAACTTACTGAGCTTTTTTCCGAATTTTTCGAATTTCCAGAGAAACGAAGAGTAATTATTTCCACGGCCAGTATATAAATAAATAAATAAATAAGTTTTGTTAAATAAACAAAAATCATCATGTGTAAACTTAAACGTCACAAAAAAAAAAAAATTTTATATAATTAAATTCAATAAAAAATTAAATAAATAGAAATAATTAAAATATATGTAATGGGTAAAGTGTTATTGTCGCACGGAGATAAAAATTAAAAAAAAAAAAAAATATATGTAGACAAGACCAATCACTCTTTCTCGTATAAGTATTAATGGTCACGGGATATTTTCATGCCTCGACGATCTTGAGAATTCCATTGGTTTATTATGGACAGATGCGATAGATTTTTATCTACCAAGATTTTTTAACGGTCCGACCGGTAAGTCGTTTTTTTTTTTTCTTTCATTTTTTATTTTTTGACTTAATGTTAAAAGTAATGACGCGAATAGGTAAGACTTCTTATATATATATTTTTTTAATATATAAAATATTATTAACTTTATATTTATTCATCCTTTTTTTTTTTTTTTTTTCTTCCTCCAAAAACCAGTCTTGAATTTTTCGATAAGTATGTAAAAATTTATACGTGCAACTTGAGGGGGATTATTTAAATCGAAAAAGGTCATGTATATTTTTTTTTTTTTAATATTTATTTTTTTAGAAGAATAAATGAAATAGTAAAGAGATTTTTTTATATATAGAGAAACAAAATAGTTGGTGCATATTTAGCATATATATTTATAAATATAAGATGATAATTAAACTTTTTTTTATTATTTTTTTTTTTTTCAATCACGTAATGATATATTGCTGAATTTATTTATTTTACACTTACCAGTGACCATCAGTAATAATTTTTTTTAATTTTATCATTATTTCTTTATTCTTTATCCTCTTTACCATTTTTTTTTTTTTTTACAATTTATTTCATTTTATTTATTATTATTCTTTTTATTTCTTCTACTCCTTTTTTATTTTTATTTTTTATACAATATTAAATTATTCATGAATTCAGTTAATCGCGTCCTGCACCTACCTGGCCTATCTGGTTTTTACGTATTTAAAAATGAGTATGTGTTGCGTTTCGATCCGGACGAATAATCAGCCTTTAAATTTCGTAGAAAACCGTACCAGGTAACGAGCTACATAAATTCTTTTATTAGTCGGCCACCCATAGGTCTTAACAATTTTTTTTTTATTTTTTTCTCTTACTTTTTTATTATTTTTGACTTTTCAATGCGTCAGGAGGCGCGATATATTTATTTTTTTTATTTCAGTTATACTTATAATAATGATAATACGATTATTTATTGAGAGAGAAGAGAACAAGTGACCTTTTCGACATGGAAAAAAAAAATTACAAAATGTAACAACCTTTACGATGGGGCACTTCCATTTAAATTGCACTAAACAAAAAAAACACATAAAATAAAAAAGAGATAAAAAATAAAAGGTAAAAAAATAAAATGATAAAGTAAAACATTTTTATTGCAGAGAAACTTAAAATACTTGGAAGTGTCTTAAAATCCATTGAATCCTTGGAGATTTTGTTGCATCTATATGAAAAAAAAAAAAAAAAATTGAAAAAAAAGCAACTAAATAGAAAAAAAAAACGCCCCTTTTTATCCTAGGATTGTTTGACCCAAAAGAACCTGTTCAATTTCTGGTACGCACCTTGAGGTACAATACATACATGGCGTCATATGGTCATCAGAGACATCTAAAAGATGACCAGATTTTTTTGAAGGAGAGGTAAAAAGAAAAAAATAAAAAATGAAAAAAAAAAACACCGAAAGATCGGTGTAACTAACCGAGTGAAGGGGGAGAGGTGATTGGGTTCGACTTTTTATATAGTATATACTCGTTTTGCATGAAACCAAAAAAATATTTCATCATTTTACATTTACCTGTCATTTCCCTGATTTTTTCAAAATTTTTGCTCCAAAAAATGATTAAATATCTAGAGAAATCTATTTTAAAAATCTAAATAATATTGTGAGAAATGTAAAAAAAATAATAAGTTTTTTAAAACAACAACAGACATAAACAATAAATTAACTAATCGAAAAATTATAGATAAAAATTATTTAGCATAAAACGAAAAAAAAAAAAAAAAAATTGTCTGTGTACAATAAAAAAATAAATATATTTGTTGAAGGATTTTAAGTTGATTTTTGCTGGTATTTCTGAGAACACATGTATAAATATAAACGACACAAAAGACAATTAAAGCCGTAGGTCAGACGTATCCTATCTTATTCCGGGAATTGAAATAATTCGACAATTTGGGCGTTTTTTTTTTTTTTTTTTTTTTTTTTTACAGCACTCATGTTCTATATTTTTTCTCTCGTGTAGATTCGCTTAAGGGCTAATGTGTCGCTAATTTTTTTTTTTCTTCTTTTTCCTCTTTCCCCTACTTTTATTATATTTTTTTATTTTTTATTTATACACACGCTACCTACTTGGGCAGGTGTACAAGTGCAACATATATAATACTGGTCTATTTTTTTTTTTTTTCTCTATATACACCAAAATGAAACTCTATAATATGTATCCTTAAAAATACCAGAATAATTATATCTAGCCTTTTGGTATGTATATATACGCGTGTGTATATATTTATATATATATATATATATATGTATATGTTATTATGTCGTAGCTTTGAAAAAAAGTGAAAAAAAGAGAAAAAAAAATAAATGACGTATGATGATGATAGGGTGATAAAGGGCACGTGCGAAATAAATGAAGAAACCCGTTCAGTTCGTCAGCGAGAATATTATCCCTTTACTTTCTGATACAGCCGCGCACCTTCCTCGTTTAGCCCTCACATATATATATATATATTTATAAATATATATAAGCATGGGCTTGTGTATACTGACCTACATTCTCACCAAACCGGGTCCAACTTGGGATGCATTTTGTTATATATATATATATATAAAAGCTTTTTCGAATTTCTAAACTAACATTTTTCCGCTATATTATTCAAATAATCCTCATCAATAGTATAAATTTTGTTTTTTCATTGAGCAAAAATTCTTATTATTGATTTTTTGTTTTTGTTATTTTTAGTGCACAGTATCAAGTATATATCGATACTATACTGAAAATTAAGTTATTATAAGTTATTATTGTAACAAATTGATGATGTACTTAACATATATATGCTAAATATGTATACAAAGTGTAAAGTTTTGAAACATATCTCGGATGTATATATAAAATTGGATGTATCATTTGGATACTGGTGCCGGCCAATCATGATTGGACACATGTAAAACTACAGCCAATAATTCTCCAAATATATAATGAGCCAAAAATCACAAAAATAAAATAGTCTTTTGTTTATGTTAATATTCTGATGATAGATAAAGATGATATGTATTAATATTATAGCTATATAAATAAATAAATAAACTCACTTGATTTGGGGCAGAAGATGTAGCAGTAGCAGTTATTGCAGATGCATTGGGTCCCTCGTAATCGTAATCAGTATCACGATGTTGTCTTCTCAATGTTGAATGTTGTTCGGTGGCGGCACCAGTAACAGTAGCACCAGCAACACCACCAGTAGTTGATGTATCCCTGTCCCTTGGATCTCTAATAATGTGATCCCTATGATCTCTTGGATCTCGATATTCACGTTCTCCAATAATACGGGACTGTCTAGACATTGCCAGCCGATCCGCCACCGTTTCTTCCCCTTCCGCCCCCACACCTTCCACCACTTCGTCGTCTTCGTCGTCGTCCTGATCGGAATCAAGTAGCAAACGTTCAATACCAATACCTCCGTGGCCACGGTCACCGCTGCTTGTTCCGCGTCGAGCGGGATGACGACGTAGGTCACACCATCCTACGCTACCACCACCTCCACCAACTCCCTCACCGTCAACTGATGAAGTTCCAGCCACACTGCGTCCACGAGATGTTGATAATACACCCGTTGTTAATGCTTTTGTTGTTGTTATTGTTGTTGGTGATCTTAATAGCCTTTTCGATATATTTTTATTATCTTCAAATTCTTTTTCTTCTTCTTTACGTAATGAATACTTGTAATTATTTTTATAATTGACATCACCGTAATGATGAACGCCAAAACTCTCTACGTTTTCTAAATAATCCTCTTCGTCACATTCACCGATTGATGAATTTGATGATAATAATACTGTTGGCGATTCGTTGAACAACACCACGCCTCTTCTTCTTTCCGATAACGAATAAACTGGGCTCCAATTATCGTAACCGCTTTCGCGGGGACGATTTTCCCATCTACGAGTCACCACTTGAATTTTTTATATACTTTTTCACAAATTTATTTTTCAAAATAATTTATTATTAATATTGTTATATTTTATTTTTATTTGCATTTATTTTAAGAATTATTTGGTTAATCGTTTATTTTTGTTTTTTTTTTTTTATTTTTCGTATAATGATATCATTAAATTTTATATATATTTTATTTTAACACTATTGGCATTTCGATTTCGAATTAATTGAAAAAAATATTTCGATTGGAGAGGTTAGGTTTGAAAATGTAGGGCTTTAGGTCGCGCTCACCTATATTGTTGCTCAGCTGAGACTAGAATTACTTAAACCCGGCTGATACTTTTATTTTTTATTAAATATTTATATATAAACAATTTAAAAAACTTTTTATTAAATTATTATTATTATTAACTTGACACTTTTAATGGTAATAAAATAGACTGAAAAAAAAAATTATTGTTATTACAAAAAAGACGTTATCACCAAAACTATGATTTTTAATTAATTTTTTTATTTTTAACTTTCAATGAATTTTTTTTTTTAATTATATAATTTTTATTTTTTTTATCGATAATATGAGTCAATGTATAAATAAATTTATATTTTAAATATAAATTTAAAATTAATAATCAGACCACGGAAAAAATAAAATAAGAACAGACTAAAAAAGAAATAAAAATATATAGTTTTAAAAATAAAAAAAAATCAATTAAAATTTGATAAGAATAATTTTTTTTTTTTTTTTTTTTTCAAATCCACTTTACACTTGTACTGAATTTTTTTTTTTTCTTCGTTTTTTTTTTTTATCAATTTAAATACGATGATGTTGGATGATTTTTTAATTATTATTATTTTTTTTTTGAATATTATGGAAGGTACAAAATATGTTTATTTATTAAATATTATTTTATTTTTATTTATAATTATTATAACTTATATGAAACGTCAGAGGTAAAACGATGAAGACTATGTTGCTTGGATTTTCCACCAACCAAAAGATAAGGGTGGCACAGTTGGCTTCGTGTTTCGCTTACCCTCGGTATTCTTCGATATTACTCGTCACTGATCGAGGCTTTTCGTACCCTTTTGCCTCGGTATAATCATGACGTCACAATATTATGGCGAAACCTGGGAATGTCTTTTATCGATTAACTGAAAAGCGCATGTCACTGATACCAACGATAATATTATTAAAAAAAACCATATATATATAACACGATGTGTTTTTTTTTTTTTATTTCAATTGCGATCCTTGTTTTAAATTCAAGGAACAATATGAAATTGAACTGTGCTCCATTTTGTTGAAAAATTGCGCGCTATACAATATCATTTAAATTTCCAAAAAAAAAAAAAAAATGACAAAAAAGGTAAATTTTTTAAATCTCCCCATTTGATAAACGTCAATATTTTAATGTGGCAATATATTTTCTTCACTAGTTTGCTAAATTAAAAAGAAAAAAAAAATAACAAGCATCAAATAAAATTAAAAATCATATATATAATTATTATTCTTTAAAACAAAACTAATATGTATGTATGTGCATGTCAAATATGATAAATTTATCATTGACTGGCTATCAGTCACGTGTCCAGACTGTAAAATTTACAACAATTTGATGATTATATTTTACACACAATATATATATAGATCATTTAGGAATTTCCAAATCAAAAACTAAAGTAAAAAGTAGAATATGATGATGATGCTAAAATGGATAATAATAAAATATAAAAAATTAATAGGATAGGATAATGCAAAGAGAAAGAGGGGAATTATGACAATCGTGCGCGGCTGCCAAGTAGAAAAGGTAAGCGAAAGGATAGGAACATGAAGAAGGGTGCGCTAATGCTTTTTCTCGGTGTGTCGTATGACTTTTTTTTTTTTTTTCTTTTTTGGGGGGGTAGATGTATGTTAGCTCGGGTATATTTTGTACTAGCTGCTGCTGTTGCTGCTGTTTCTATTGCTGATGGTAATGCTTGTAAAAAATGTACTAGTATTAGTTTCTTACTTGATGATGTGCGCGCGCGCATTTCTTTTCATTTTTAGTTTGTATTATATTCTTGATTCCTTGCACTTCACTCTTCAGTCATCTTCAGTCTATCCACGCGGGTGCCACTGACTTGTTGTCATCATATATATTTTATTATTTTGTAAGTATACAAAACAATATATCATCTCACTTTTCATCATTTGAAATCTCCACCCGTATAAATTGCCCTATTTTCCTACCACTCCAATTAATTATATGTCAACAAAAAAACAAACAAACAAAATTTAATATTTATCCAGTTTTTGCAAAATCTTTTTCCCATCCTTTTGTTTTTTGATATTTCTTCATATACATATATATTATCAACAAAATATTTTACAGAACGATGTGAAGAATATTAAAAAAAAAAAAATTATCAAAATAAGAAAAAGTGAGAAAGAAAGCAATAAACAATCCAAAGGGGGATTGATGAAAAAAATAGCAAAGTACGTATAATAGTAAACACATATAATACGACATAGAGAGACGGTTGTGTTGCGGCAAGGAGGGGTAGTAAAAACGACAGCAACGAAATATTCGGTGTGAATATGTATTTTTGTTATTCGGTAGGTAGGGGGAAATGGACTTATGTTTGCTTGTGTCTGTCTCAGTCTAGCACGAAGGGGAATAGTACAGTGTGGTTGCTGGTTGGGTACATTTTGGCAGAAGGGATCAAAATGTAAAATAAAAGAGGGGATTTGTTAGATAGAGTTGGTTAAAGTCTTGAGCAAGTGCGAGAGTTGCGATGGTGGGGGGTAATAGGGAGAGGAGAATTGAAGCCGCTGTACAACTCAAAGCGCATACCATCCCATAATTCGGTGCGCCGCCCCGCAATCAGGTTCGTGTTACATACTCTTCTGTCTTTTTGACTCCGTTTTTTTTTTTTTTTTTTCTTTTACGTACAAAATGAAGAAATAATTAATATTTTTCTTAATATACATAATAATTGTATTTTAATCAATTGTTTATTATTATTATTATTATTATTATTATTTCAACAATTAATTTGTTTTTATATGATCTGTGATAATAATTGCGACGGTTATACTGAGCAATTCAATGGTTTTTTTTATTTGTGTGAATAGTGCAAAATTATCATCTGTGTTATAATTTATTTTTTTTTTTTTAAATGTTATTATTTTGGAGAAACTGTGACGTATTATTCCCACAGTGTTTATGTGTGTGACAATTTTTCGGATTCTATTTTGTTATTTTTGATAAATTATACTTAATTTGTTTTGGGAATTATTATTGGTATGTATTGAAAAATTCTAAACAATATTTGTGTATGTGTGTTTTATGCTATTAAAATTCCATCGTCATGAAAAAAGAAAAAAAAAAGTGATGTCTAAAAATTTATAAATTTTAAATGAGCTATTTTCTTGGTAATTATTATTATTTCGAAGATAATAAATAACCAACTCGATCATGGTTTTAAAAGATTAAAAAAAATATGTATAATGAAAATCATTGACGTGTTCATCATTGGAGAATTAACGAGTTGTTACTGTGATGTTAATTAAGCTTAATCGCAAGGCCAACCATTCGTTAAAGTTAATTGTACGGACGTTATAATTGCGGCGTCCTTGTTGTTGAGAAGAAAGAGGAACCAACGACTAGATTCTTTTTATTAAATATATAAATTTATTTTTTTCCATAAATTAATTTATTCAAAATATTTTACATAATTCACTAATAACAAATTGCACAGCATTTTTATTCTGTCTTTTTATTTTTCTCTCCATTTTTTTCCTCCGTATATATAAATTTTCACTTTTTTTTTTAAATTTTTTTTTGTTTATTTTTATTTTATCTTCTTTCTTTTCATCTTTTATTCCCGCGTCGCGAGACACTCGACCTTGGACGCGAACTTGTTCATTCACAATTCGACCTACTCGTCTGCATCCACCTCTTGCTTCCTTTATTTATTTATTTATATTTATTATTTTTTTTTATCTTACCATCTTATTTATTTATTAATATTTTTTTTTAATTAAAATTAAATGTAAAGCTATATTTTTATATAGTAATCATATTTTATTTTATCTTTTTTTCGTTACATAATATTGTATTGTTAATGGTTGTGAAGGACAATATTTTGTTATTTTTATTTAGTTTTTTTATTGAATTTAGACTCAGTTTGTCTACGCCTATTCGTCATATCGCGTGCTACGTGTGTGATCAATAAATCCGGCGCGAGGAAGGCAAAGAACGCGATTCTCAAACTCACGTGCGCACGTGCTCGACGCATTTCAATTTTACTCTTTTTTTTAATTTGTTTATTTTTTTTTAAATTAAAAAAAATAATTATAAATTTAATTAAAAAAAAAAAAAAGAATTTCTTGATGAAAATAATTACTCCGTTTTCATTTTTTTATTACTTTTTTTTTTATTTTGCTGATCCAAAGAATTATAACGAACAAAAATGGACCGAAATGAAATATATTTAATAAAAATACATAGTAAATCAAAGTAATATCAATGAAATATTGAAAAAAATTTATTGATTTTTTCGTAATTTGCTCTTGTTTACTTTGATTTACTCCGCTTTTCTTAAATTTATCAAAATTTAGAAAAAAACAGTCAGTCGGAGAAATTATTTTTACCAGTTTCGATTATTTCATTATCACAGTTTTGTAAGTCGTTTGAATTCGTCTAGGTATGTATTTGTTAGAACCAGACACATTAAAAATTAATTAATCAAAAATATCAATTCTCTCATTTCACAAAGAAAATAAAAAAAATAAAAATAACGAATGGAAAGATAGACACATTAAAAATTTTATTAAAATCATTGTTTCGTGAATATTTTTTTTACTCATATTTTGTTTAATCGATAGATGACCTCGATAAGCATTCAAGTTAAGGTGTCATTTATCTGTCAATCCCCTTCTCTCATATTTTTTCTCAAATCAAACCACGTTTGTCTCGAACGAACATTAGTCAACAATCTCAAAACAAGATGAATTATTATTATTATTATTAATTTTTGATTATTTTTAATTACTTATTTATTTTTAAATAGGTTTATATTTTTAAACTACTTTGTCTAGTGGTATGTCGCCGTTAGCTTCCGTTTGTATTATATATAATAAAATAATTTCGATACTGGTTTCCTGACAATGTTACACAGCATGAGATGTGTGTGTTACAAATTATGTCAAGCAAGCATCTATTGAGTTCGTGTCATCCTCTGTCTTTTACTTTTATCATTTTTTTTTTTTTTTTATTTTCTTTCGTTTTTTATTATTATTATGTTTTTGTCATAATATTACCACTGTTATAATCATCATTGTAACTATTTTCTTTTAATATAAATATTTATTAAATAATATACCTATATTTTTTTTTATTTCTCAGACTTTGATAAGTCAATTTTTTTTTTTTTTTTTTTATGTCTGGTGATCATGAGAAGATAGGTATTTTGATATGTATATATGTATGTATGTATATAATAAATATTATTATTGGTTACGGAAATGACGCATAGTCTGTGTGTCTTAGCAGAACGACGTTTTGAGCGTGGCTCGTTATTTGATCGATAAAAAGCCCTCAGGGAATATAATTTTATTTATTATATGGTACATACTCAATTTTACAAATCTTCTCATGACTTGGTTATTCAAGAAAAAATAGAAAAAAAAAAAACAATCTAATTTCGATTAATTTAGTCACTTTGAAATAAATTTTATTTAAAAAAAAACAAAAAATAATGATAAACTGCGTGGTTTGATTTCTAAAAATAAAAAAAACATAATTGATTGATAAACACGATATAAAAGAGTACTTTGAATCGAATTTAATCCTCTTATCAATATCAGCTGATAACTATACGAGTAAATTATTAAAAATATCAATTTTTTTAGAAAGTATTAATTACTAATAGGATTTTTATTTTTTTGTAATATATTAAAATTTTTTGGGTCTTAATAATTTAGGGTATAATATATAATTGAGTGAGTAAAAAAAAAAAGAGAAAGAAAGAAGAAAAAAAAAAAAAACGTGAGTGAGGCGTGGTTTTTGGCGCATGGTGAAGATAGGAGAACGGTCGTCGTTGTAGTCCGGGCGTTTGCAGGCAAAAGAGAGTGCGGTTCTCTTTAGTAAAAGGGAGAAGTTGTAAATATAGGCAGTCAGACAGACCAAGCAGGAAATAAGGGACCAAGGGACTGTACAGTATGAATGTGCATATGTATTTGTGTAATGTTCAAGTTTTTTTTTTTTTATTGAGAGAGAGGTATATATAATATATCACTGAATAGTTTATAAAAGAGAGAAAAAAATAAAAAAAAAACATAAGGGATGGTTGAAAGAGGGGGTGGTTAAGTGAGTAAAAACCATTCGTCTTAAAAAAAAAAAAGATGTAAACGCAATATGTGCTATACACACCATCGGCTCTTTATTTTATTCTTCCATTTGAAAAACCTTAACATTATTTTGTAAAATGTCTTAAGATGTTGAAAGTTATTCTTTCTCTTCAGCAAAGTGCTACAGAAACACATACATATATACATATACCCATGAAATTTGACTCCAAAATATTACTTCTGTTTTTTTTTTTATTTATTTTTCCCTTTTTATCCCCTATTTTCTTTTTTTTTTTTTGCTTTTACTTCTTAGAGCTTTTTTTTTTTTTTTTTTCAAGAAATAATGTTGCAATTTCTTTTTTTATTTTTTTAAATAGAAAAACTAGAATTTGGCGGCGGCAAAGTTACAAACAGAAAGAGGATAATTGTTAAAAGCAGTGGGACATGCTGAGATTTGGAAAAGCCAAGGGACACGTAGGATATAAAAAATTGCTAAGGTTTTGGTGACCATGTGGCGAGCATGACGTACTGACTTTTCTCCAAGAATTGACCGGATTTTGCCGCAGGAGTTTAACATCGGGTAAAGACTTTTATTTCTTACTATATATGTATATGGTTAATTGTGCTTTTACAACATTTCATTAAATACTAAGAATTTTTAAAACATACATTAAATATGTTTAAACATACTTTATGCCAATAGTAAAAAAAAAAAAAAAACTAAAACACGTATATATTTTCTCGAAAATCATCTGCATAATAATCAATTGTCTGCAATGAATTTTATTAACGAAAACAACAAAGAAGATTGTGCTATTAAAAAAATTTAATAATAACCTCATGCTTACGTAATTTCCTTAATATTCGACACAACTTTTTAAACTTTTTTTTCTGCTGAAAATAATTAATAACACACTGTTTATTTCATATTTCATTTTAGGTGTAAATTAAAGTTCAATTGCTGAAATTATGATTTAAAAGTTTGGATACAAAAAAGAGGAAAAAAAAAACAAGAATAATAAAAGTTTAATTAAAAAAAAAAAAAAAAAAGTTTAAACAAAAAAAAAACTGGTGATTTTTTTGGAAGAAAACAAAAAAAGAAAGATATCGATAAAATATACCGGAAGGAAGAAAAAAAGGTGGACAAGTGAAAATTAGAGTTCAAGTGGTGCCAGTGTGGACACAATAGCACCTTTGGTGCCCTCGGCCGCGTGTCCCGAGGGGGTGGACGCCATGGCGGCTTCATCATCCTCGTCGAGTGGCGAGCAACAATACTCACTCAGATGGAATGATTTTCAATCTAGTATACTGAGTTCTTTTCGTCATTTACGTGATGAAGAGGATTTTATTGATGTAACACTTGCATGTGATAGTAGCAGTTTTACTGCTCACAAAGTTGTTCTTTCAGCATGCAGTCCCTACTTTCGTCGGCTACTCAAGGTAATTTAAAATTTATTCTAATATCAATGAAAATATTTTCAAGTATTGTATACATATATTATTATTATTATATACCCAATAGATTTTTTTTTTTTCATTTAGGTTTGTTTAAAAAATAAAAAAAAACTATAAAAAAGTCATCGCAAAACTCTTGAAAATACAACAATTCAATTCTTGATTTTCTTCGTAATTTCCATGTCTTTTTCGTTATTTACTCCGTTTTTTTCTGGAATTTGGATTTTTGGAATTAGCCAATTTCGGAGTAATACAAATTAGTCCAGAAAAAAGCAGAATAATAACAAAATAATAATCCGAAGAAAAATTTTTACCAATATTTCACAATTTCAATTAATATTAATTAAATTAACTCCATTTTTTTTTTTTTCTTCAAATAAATAATTGTAGTTTATTTCATATGAATCATAAAAATTAAAATATTGAAAATTTGTTTTACAATGTATTTATTGAAAAATTTATGCAATTATTCCGTTGATTTTTCGGTTATGTATACATATTATTTGTAAAGTGTCTGGGTGGTTTTTTATGTCTGGTCATGCTGCCACGGATGGTTAACGCACCACTGCTCTATATTCTATATTTAAGTGTGGGGTTGTTGGCACGTGTATCTTGTCTATTTGTTGCACACGCGCTAAAAAATATTTAAAAAAATTATTGCAATCAAATCAACAAATAAAGAAAAAACAAAAATATCATTAAATAACTATAACTTAATATTTATTATTTGTATAGCTGAAAGCTCAGTTAATAATTTATTAATATTTTTTTCTATCATTATCAGTTTATCAAAATATATATATTAACATAATAAAAATTTATTTTATACACGATTACTTACTTAGTTCCCTAAAAATAAAATCGGCCAACGCAAAGAAACCTTAAAATACATACAACACCCAATATAATATGTATGTATAATTGTATATAAATAAATATAAATATTCACATTACCTACACATTAACTTATTTTTTCGAGTGAATAATAAATCTAATACAGTCACAGTTGTGTGTGCTTGTCACACATTAATGCGCAAGAAAAAAAAAATGAGACGAAAAAAAAAAAACGAGACATACAAAATAATAAAAAATTAAGTATGAAAATAATAATAATAAAAACAGGGAATATAGAAAAAGGAGATGATATGATGATGATGATGAAGATGATGATGAAAATAATAAAACGACAAAACAAGATGAATATATGTATATATATATATATATATATAAAATAATAATAAAAAAATGAAACTCGTATGTATATAAGATTAAGATGGGAAGGTATGGTATGGGATAGAAAAGTGGTAAAGATAAAAAAGGAGAAGAGACCCGACTGAAATGTTTTTGAGTGGTATGCGTGGCTGACTATACGCTTCACTGCTACTATATATGTTAGGATGTAATTCAAGAATTCAACTATCCAATCAGCGCGACACTGTGCTCAAATACTCGACTATGAACCCGACGTAACCAACAAGAAATAAAACTTTTTATTTAAAAAAACAAAATAAAATAATAATAAAAAAGCCAAAAAAAAAAAACAAAAAAACAAAAGTGGGAGAAAAATCAGTTTTAAATCTTGGTACATAATTTAGTGGGGGTAATCATTGGGACATGAGGTATATGAAAAAAATAAAATATAAAAAATACATCGTTCGATAATATCACCTCAATTTTTTAAAATAAATTATATTTTATTGCCTAGAGAAATTTATATATAATTAAGTATGTAATCCAATATCAATATTAAAAAAAGAAAAAAATTACTTTCCTGGAAGCAATAGGTATATATATATATTTTTTTTTAAGTCATGATTATTTTAAAATTAAAAAATATGAATAATAATTTATTTAATTACTTTTTTTTATGATATATTGAATGTAGCCAAATTATATAGAATTTTTTTTTTTTCCTTTTTATTCGGTGAATGTCTTAAGGCTTGGTGTACATGAATTTTTACACAAGTTACATTATGCCGTGTGTATTTTTATCAACGGAAGTGCGTAGTTGTTGGTTGCGCATTCCACGCGACAACGATCCTTCCAGCAATGCTCAGTTTCAGTTGAATAATTTTTTTTATTATTTTATTTTCATCTGATGTATTTAATTACCCTGAGCAAACAAAATGAGCCAAGAAAAAAAAAAAATCATGTCAATAATTGGATATATCTAACAAGTTTTTTTTTCCCTTTATTTTATTTATTGTATTTTTTTTCGTTGATATCACATTATTTTATTTATTTTTTATATACTTATATATTATTATATTTACTCATCGAGAAATGTCATTTAAATCAAAGTGCATCAATTTAAATACTAAAAAATAAATTATTAGGAACAGTTTTGGTCTCCTTTATTCATTGTAAATAATTTTTTGTTAAAATAAAAAACTATTATTATTATTATGATAAATAATAATTGTCGATTTGCTGCTGCATGCAGAAAAAAATAATAAAGGGGCTGTTATTGAGTTGAGGGTAAATTTTTAATAGATTTCATATAATTTTTTTTTTTAAATGTATAACAATGGGTGGAGTATAAAATACACATGAGTTTGTTGGATGAAGCCAAGATTGCAAAAAAAGGGGACAGCTGGTCGTATAACCGGATCAGAAACCATGCAGTTGTCTTTCCCACCTACTTTTCGATTCGAAACTATATAAGTTAGGGTGCTTCGCCAATATTCCAATGTTGGAACACTTTTTTTTTCTAAATATATAATTATAAAATGAAAAAGTAATTACAAATAATTGACTTTAAACTATAAAATTACAATGATAAAAAAAAAATGAAATTAATGATAAAAAGGGGAAAATAAATTGTTATTTATTTTTTCAATGTAGTTATTGACTGTTTCTTTTCTTCTTGTTATTGACCGCCTTGGCACTCTCAGCCAATATGTGTATATCGGTAATAAATATATAATTACTTGACTAGTTAAAATCAAAACACCCACGGTTTTAAAAAATTGATTCAACCAACGCGCTTCTGGATTAGTAATATTTTACACGTTGCTTTCTAACGGTAATATCCTTCTTTTTATTCGAGGACATATAAATATTACATATTACAAAATCATTTGATATTCAACATTGTTATTTTGTATATATTTGATTATTATTTAAGAAATAAATTTTATATATCTCATTAATAATTTAGTATCTTTTAAATTTTTTATTTATATTTTAATTGATATTTATCTCATTGTTATTTGTTATTGTTTTATTATTTATTAATTTTTATTAAATTTTTTCAGGCTAATCCATGTCAACATCCAATTGTTATCTTGAGGGACGTTGCGTCATCTGATATGGAATCTTTATTGAGGTTTATGTATCACGGTGAAGTGCATGTTGGACAAGAACAATTGGCAGCTTTTTTAAAAACAGCACAGATGCTTCAGGTACGAGGTCTTGCTGATGTTAATAGTAGTACAGCTGGTACAAAAGATCCACCAACAACTGGATCAACTGGACGAGACAATGGTGATTCACCGGTAAATGATATTTATTTATTTTTTTTTATTTTATATAATGTATATTTACTATATATATATATATACAATATTATTTTTAAAAAAGAACGAAAAAAAAAATTGGTAATTAACCTTTGATCGTTAAGAATTAAAAAAAAAAACTTATATTGTACATAATTATTTTATTTCGTTTCAATTTTATTTTAATACACTGCTCATAGGCGATAAGTTGTATCAAAATAGCTTTTTTTTAATTTTATTATTATTTTTTTTTCGTTATCAACAAATTCAATCGTATTTCTCATTGTAGCATTAAATTATTTTTTCAGAAATATATTATTTTTTGGTAGAACAAAAGAAAAAAAGTAAAAAATTTATATCATGAATAAAAATAAAAAATATTATGACGTGTTTAAGACTTTGGGTGATGACACATGCATAGAGTGATTACAAAAAAAACTTATTTACAAATAAATAGTTTTTTGTTTTTTCCGTTTGATACTTGTTTAAAGAAAAAAAAATCATACATTATCATAATTTTTTTAAATTTTTTTTAACTTGAAATTTGTCTTTTAAAATTATTATTATTATGAATATTTTTTTTTAATGATAAATAAATTTTTTTTATTTTTAATAATAGAAACTTAGTTACTTTTCAATTAACAAAAGTTCAAGGTTTTTATCGAATTTTTATTTTAAAAATTATCGTATTATCATTATTTTTGAAGGTTTATAGTTTTGTATGTATATGTATGTATTCATTTGGCCTTAAATTTATTATAATTATTTACGCTGTTCATCAGTCTCAGGCTCGTATTAATTTTTGAGACAACCGGGGCATCTATTTTTTTTTTTTTTTTTTTACTGAGCTCTCTGTTTAAAATCTTTGTACATACTTTATTGGTATATACATTGAAAAAAAAATACATCTATGTGCACGCTTGTACATACTGACATTTCAATCATATTTATAATCATCAAAATTCATCAATATATGCTAATCAATATATAGTTTATACATATAATTATTTAGCATTTTTATTTTATTTAATATTTGAAACAAAACTGAATTTCACCAAAATCTTAAAAGCATTCATTTCGATAAAAGAAAAAAAAATATCATTTATCCCTTGCGATAAAACAAAAGAAATTATAATAATGATAATATATAATTAAATTTTAAATATCTATTTGTTTTATTGATAGATAATACCAAGAAATCTATGGAATGACAGTTCACGAAATGACCCAAATGATAGTGGTCTAAGTCCTCCACCAGAAAAACGACCACGAAGTTATTCACCACCAGTTGGTAATCATCTAGAGCACAAAAATGAACTTCAAGACTCTCTTCTTGGACAGGCACTTGAAGGCGGACCAACAATACATACGACAAGCAATAATATACAGGTAAACAATTATAAAAAAATATATATATATACATAATTATCATAACACTTAATTATTTTACAATATTAATTTGTATAATTTGTATAATTGAATTAATTTTAAGGCACAATCTATTGGCGAAGATTCAAATTCCATGTCTGAAAATGACGAAGAAATGTCAAATAATGACAGTATTTTAAATTCAGTCAAAACGGAACCAAATGATTTACTTAATGATTCAATGGAACATCATCGTAACAGTTTTCCTGCAGCACTTCTTGGTCTTCAAGGTATAAAATTTAACATATTTATTTTATTTTACATATCAATTACATTTTTTACATGACTAATTTGTTAATATTTTTGATACAGGCTTAATGCCAGGTCCATCAGGAATTCACGCAGCCAATCAAGATCCAAATTACGGTAAGTAATCTAAATTTAAATTTGAATACTAAAGCAAAACAAGAAAAAAAAAAAAAGAATACAAAAAAAAAAAAAAAAAAATCGTGATGATAAAAAAATTTCCAAATATCAGTTTTATTTTATCAGTCGTAGTCCCTAACTAATAATCTTCCTGTCGTTTCTGCGACTATCTCTAGATAAAATCTATCATTGTTTGCGCTGAATGCATGAAACTCTCGTACACTCATAAGTCTTACATATATATATTTCTTTATATACATTTTTATTTTTTTCATATTTAAAAAAAAAAAATAATAAATGAATAAATTTAATCCTATCAAATTATATCCTTTCAAAAAGAATTTTGAGAAAAAAAAATCAGAAAACCTCTCAGATCCATCACAAAAATAAAAAGAATAAAAACTATCAATATTTACATTATTTTAATGAAAGAACAATACGAGTGACAGGGGAGTTAAATTAAAAATTTATCTTTTTTTTTTTTTTTTTTTTTTCTCCTTCAAAAAAAAATATATTATTACTTTGAAAAAAAAAAAAAAAAAATCGTAATGTAAGCAAGGATCGGCAAAATAGTGAAAGCAAAGGAAAATAAAATAGAAAAAAAAAAAAAAATAAAAACCTGGGACTCGGGAATTGGCAGTCATCATTGAAGATAAAATTAATAGTAAAAAAAAAAAAATCTGAAAAAAGGTTGAAAATTATCTAAAAATAATAAATAAATTAATAGAATATGCAAAAAATAAAAAATATATATATATATTAATTATGATGATAGTTAGTTTAAAAAAAAATAAAAGTAGAATAAAAAAAAAAAAAGTGAGGGATAGTGTTTGAGGATGGATATGGATGGTGAAAAAAAAAGGAACTGAAATTGGCTGGTGGTTCCAGGGCGGTGGCAGCCCTCGGACGATGCTGGTGCTTGGCAACCTGGTGGATCGTCATCGAGAAACAACACAGGAAGACGTATCGACACAATGACACCTGAAGACATGCCTCAACATCTACAAACAACAACGTCATCATCGTCATCATCATCATCATCATCACGTGACGAATCATCACGTCAACAACGTTATGATAATAAACAACAACGTCTTTCCGCCAGCCAACAAAATCAACAGTCACAATCAACAACACAGCAGCAGCAACAACAGCAGCAACAGCAGCAGCATTTAAATTCTCTTAATCCATTGTCATTAAATAGTGAACAATTAACAGTTATGCATCACAAATTACAAAATAATTTACAAAGTCTTCAAGTAACATCAAGTGCAAAATATATGCAATCATGTGATCCATATCAACAACATCAAAATCCTAATATGGATTTAACAATAACAGGAAAACCAAAATGTCCTGAATGTGGAAAAATATATTCAAATAATTCAAATTTAAAACAGCATATTGTTAATGTTCATACTGTACAAACACAATATATATCATGTCATGTTTGTAACAAACAATTTAAAACAAAACAATATTTACAAATACATTTATTATCAATGCATGGAATTAGAAAGAGAAAACGTTATCCAGTTTATCAGGTGCAGCCTGGTGATCTTGGTGAAGGTGGTAGTGGTGGTGGAAATGCGCAGTTACTTGGTGGATCTGCGCACTTGAGTTTATCACAACAATTTGGAAATATTGATGCTTGGAGTGATGATAAAAATTAATAATATTTTACCATGCATTTAAAAATCATGATGAAATATAGTTAAAAAAAAAAACCAGTAAAAACATATTATTTCGAAAATAATAGTTTTTTTTCATGCGATCATATGTAAAATGTTTCATGATACAGACTGAATCTATATGATGCAAGAACAAAAAATACGAATATTAGTTTTTAGTTGATAAAAAAAATTGATTAGTATTAATTAATGCCAATAGGACGAATCAATTTTTAAAGCAAAAAGAAAAAAAGCAAAAAAAAAGTTTACCTAAATTTAGCTATTACGAGAACACACACACACACTTTTCAAATTACAAAAGATTATTTTTGTTATTTTTTTTTATTTTGTGCCTTGTTGGAATTTTCGAATTTTCGTCGAATGAAACATGTCCAATGGGAGAGATATATCGATTGAAACTTTTGGACATACGAGAGACCGAAAAGTTTAGTCTCATATGAGGGTAAAAACCCTCGTGGCTTATCCAATTTCACTGTGTTTCCACGAATCTCTTCCATCTATCCGTGCACACTCACCCCAACTTGATTTTGTTTGGTAATGGAAGTACAGATGCCCAGCTTTTTTTTCCTCTCTCTTTCTCTTGCTCAATTCTCATTTTAATTTGTTTAATTCTCTATTTTTGTTCTATTTTCTTGCAAGCTCTCTCGACCATTCAAACTGACTTAACAAAATTACACTTATCTTTTTTTTTTTTTTCTACCAACGATAAAAAAAAAACTTTTTTTTATTTATTTTACATTTATTTATAAGTTATATAGATACATTTATGAATTTTCTTACTAGAAAACTTTTCTCGAATTAAATTGCTTAAATTATTTGAATTAAAAAAAAACATATTTTTTTTTGTTTTTGAATAATGAATCATACAGTTTTCGTAGCGATTATTTTTCTAAGTCTAATTATTTAAAATTTTTAAAATCATTAAACCACCTTAAAAGCTTTTGAAAAACCCTTGGGTTTTTTTTTTTTTTTTTGACATAGTCATTTGGAAAACGACTCATGTTTTTTTTTATTATTTTTTCGGATATGCGGGGAGGTAAGAAAAAACGTGACCCGATAAAAACGAGGGTGTGCCAGATTAGAAATCATCTATCACTGTAAAAATAAGATCGTGATAAGGTGAGACTTTTAGTTGTACATTTACGATTATCATCGATTTTATTGTCCCACCCCTTGTAGCAAACTTAACAATAATCATTATCAAGGTAAAATAATAAAACAATACAATTATCATATAATAATAAAATCAAAATAATCAAAATTAGGACAGTCAATATATATAATAACAAACAATCAAAGTGTTAAAATTAAACTACTCTATTTTTATTTATTTATTTATTTATTTATCTTTAATTTCATTAATAACACTGACATTTAAAAAATTTTCATAATTCAGATAATCATGAGTATATTATTCATCAACTTTAATTTATAATAAAAGTTTGTTAAATTTGATAATTACTAATATATTAAAATGAAAAAAAAAATATATATATATATATATTTGTAATCGATGGACTGTAAAAAAATCTAGCTGTCATGAAAAAGATTGATTGAGCTGGGATAATATCCTTTGGCAAATATCCATGGGGAGCCAAGAATCTCCCTTCAAATATATATTAAAGACGTGACCAGACATAACTCAAATCAAAAACAACTCATATTGCATTGTAAAAAACTTTTTTTTTTTTTCATCTTTACTTTTAATATTTTTTTTTTTTTTATTTCATATCTAATAAAAGAAAAAAAATTGTTTATAAATTTTATAATTTTGCGGTGGCTATGATATTACATTGGTAGGGGTGTTTAGTTAAAAATTGGAGGGGTTAAAAGGAAGAAAGGGTTAAATGAGACAGAGAGAGAGAGTTTGATAAGAGGCTTTTTGGAGTAATGAGAATAATAGATGAACATGAAATTATTCCCAGAGGGTCCAGGCTTGCCAATGGATCGATTCGTGAGCCAATTTTGCGGAAATGTTCACATTGATCTGACCTTTCTCCCCTTGTGTTTCTCCATTTTGCCACCTCTATTGACCATCTTCTTGGTTCTTGGCTATTCGATGGGAACCTTTGGTATCAACTACTCGAGCTTCATATGATACCGCCCACACAACTCATCCCATTTCAATGCTTCTTTCTATTTCTATCTTTCTCTCTTTATTTCTCTCTTGTGCATAACGGGAATAGTAGGTGTGCCAACACCAAAATTGTCTTACTCTCAACTAAATACCAAAATGAATACACCCGTTTATCTTAAATGCAATTAAATTTCAAAAGGAAATATTTTTTATAAAAATTCAGCTAATTGAAGCATTTACAATAATTACAAATTTTATACCTCAATACATCCTATTATTTTTTAAATGAAAAAATAATTAACATATTTATAAAGACCTTGATAATTTCGAGAATTAATGAATTTAAAAAAAAGATATAAATCTGTAATTAAATCCAAAAAAAAGAAAATTCAAGCATGATAATATTCTGATAGAATGAAGAAGAGATTCGTGGTAATATGATACTCGACGTGATGTACGAGAAAGTGTACCGATCAATACAAGACCTCTCTCAAGTTATTCGTTGTTTTATTCGATGTTAGTTTCATAACTAGATTCTCTCATCATACTTTTTTTATTTTCAATAATTTAAGTATTTTATTTTTTATTTTCTTGCTTTTTTATTTACAAAAATACACAATAATCCATTCAATTCCATATACTCATTGTTGTATTACACAAAGTTTTATTTATTCAAAAAAAATATAAAAATTGAATGTTATGTAATAATAATCAAGACGATGCGCAATATGAAACAACAAATAATTAATACTTTATAAAATTAAAAATAATAATAATGATAATGATAGTAATTAAAGTATATAAATATATATATTAAAAGAAAATAATAATCATGGTAATAATAATTAATAATATTAATGATAATTACATAAATAAATTAAAAAAAAAACACCATCCTACAACCGGGTATGCCCTGAGAGTACGAGAGTAGTGTGTTTGTGTGTGTGTATGTGAGTTTGCCTAGTATAAAAACATAAACAAAAAAAAAAAAGTACGAAAAATGATTTGCAAAGAGTGAATGATTAAAAATTGAAAAAAAAAAAAAAAAATAGAATGATCTGATGGGCACGTCCTGGTTGTAGGATCGGTGGTGTCAAAACGGGAGGATGTTGGATTGGCTGGTGGAACCACCCTGTCATCAGAGAATACAACACAAGCAGTGGACAATTTCGCAAGACTATATACAGCACTACGTCATGATGATAAAAGGCCATTGTGTCGTTATTGTGGCAGAAGTTATTCATCACCAAGTAATCTACGTCAACATGTAAAAAATGTACATTCAAATTGGCCACCACCTGATACCTGGCCCCAGTGTAGTCGATGTGGAAAACGTTGTAAAACAAAACACTATTTGATTAATCATCAATTACAAGCCCATGGCATTCATCAAAGATCATCAAGTTCAAATTATCAGAATTGATTATGCAACAAAAAAAAAAAAAAAAAAAACGAACAAACAAACAAACAGATACCGATAATAATATAATTTTCGAATCCTTCTTCACCACAAATCCAACAATAATTTAAAAACACGTCAAGTCGAGTCAAAAAAAAAAAAACCCCTTTTTTAAAAAAAAAAAAAAAAATTTCTCGTTATCTTTTATTTTCAATGATTGATTTTTTTTTTTTATATATATTTTTTTAGATTTATTTTCTTATTTTTTTTTATTTGCAAATTCCTTCTTATTTTTGTTTTTTTTTTTTTTTTTTTTTTTTTTTTGTATTAATTTTTGGATGTTGGGTGGAAATTATAAAAAAAAAGAAATATCGAGAAGAGGATAAAAGTGTTTTCGTGTGGTGTGGTGGTTGCAGATGATGACGAGAATGCAGTTTATCATCATCATCATCGTCAGAGTCAACGGTTTGTGAAAGATGAATTGATGATCGAGGAAGAGGATTATCATGATGATGGTGGTAGTGGTGGTGGTGGCATGGTGATCAAACAACCAGATAATACAACTGTTCTTCATGATCGTCTGATGCAACAACATCAACATGGATTTATTTGTCCATTGTGCAGTAAGATAACACCAAGTATTGGTGATATGAGAATACATCTTGATGAACATTATCCACGTGATTCATCAACATGTCCTGTATTAACATGTAGAAAAACATTTACACATCCAAATAGTGTTAGAAATCATATGAGAATTAAACATGGTGATAAGTGGAAAGAAATGAAAGCACTCAGATGGACTTACGTGTGATTCTTTAATTATTTTATTATCATTTTGATATTTATAATTTATTAAATATTATTACTATCATTTATTTATTAAAATAAATACCTTTTTTTAAAAATATTATTAAGTCAAAAAATAAAAGATAATATTATGTTTCCATATATACTGATTGAACTGAGTTATGATAATAGTGATATCGAAGCGTACAAAATGTCTTCTATTTGGTTTTATTTTTCCCAAATGAAAAAAATATGTCAATACATGTAGACTTAAGGCGCACATGTGTATACAGATCAGCAAATTTTTTATTTCTTTTTTTTTTTATTATTTTTTTTTTCTTCAGAAATATGTTGTAAATAGTCAAAATAAAAGAAAAATTAACAGTATTTATAAGAAATAATGCATTTTTTTAAAAAAAGGAAAACATGTAATGTTAAATAAAATAATAAACTTCGTACTGGACATTTTGAAAAAAAAAAAATATGAAATAAAAAAAAAAATGTTCTTTTCTAGGTAAATAAGACAGCCTTAGATTTTAATTGAAAATATATATTAAATGATCAAAGTGATTCATCAAAATTATTAACAGTCAAATAATATATTATTTAGATACAGAGTATAACAAAATATTCAAAAATAATAATTATTATTTTAAATTCCAGTGCAGTGTTGAATAAAAAAAAAACACAAAAATCAACAACAAACATTCTTTTTATTATTGTATAGAATCAAACAGTTAGCATTTGTCAAATATTAAATCTGAACTCTGGTTTATTTTTGTACATCTCCTAAAACAAAAAAAAAACAAACAGATACAATAGAAAACAAAAAATTAATAAATGATAAACTCGACACTTGATTTGTGCCCAGTAAAATGAACTAGTCTTTCGTTGAAAAATATAAATAATTACAACGTATAAAATTACGTTGATGAAAAAAACAAAAAAAAAAAAAAAACTTTTGGATTAACGAGTCAGATGTCGATCAAAATCATCAACAGAATATTTTAAAATACAACAAAAAAAAAAAAAAAAATGAAAAAAAAAACAGTTAGATTATTATTTATACTAGAAAAAAAAAAAAAACAAAAACAAAAAAAAAAAAGAATAATTGAAAAAACAAAGGAACCTAAATATATTATATTATATTATATAAATATTAAAAAAAAAAATCTATATTAAACTTCCAATAAAAAAAATCAATAAATTGAGGTTCTATTATTTAAGTAACGATTTGTATAATAAAAGACAATTCCGAGTGAAGTTAAACAAATAAGAGTACTTTTTTTTCATCATTCAGTACTTACCCAATGACCCATTTTAAAAATTAATATATTTTTGTTTTTTAAAATTCTTTTTTTATTTATTAATTATGATTTTTGTATTATACTAATTTTATTATTTAATTTAAATTAATTAATTTTTTTTCATCTATTTATTTGATTTTATTTTTTCGTAAAACAAATTTTTTATTATTTATTTATTATTTCAGTTTCAAGAAGAGGTCTCGATATGATGAGAGTACGAGCAACAGATCCACGACCATGTCCAAAATGTGGTAAAATATATCGTTCAGCTCATACATTACGTACACATTTAGAAGATAAACATACAGTATGTCCGGGTTATCGTTGTGTATTGTGTGGTACTGTTGCTAAATCACGTAATTCATTACATTCACATATGTCACGTCAACATCGTGGTATAAGTACAAAAGATCTTCCAGTTTTACCAATGCCAAGTGCTTTTGATCCTGAACTTGCATCACGTTTACTTGCTAAAGCTGGTGTTAAAGTTAGTGCTGCTGAATTACGTGCACGTGCTAGTCCAACTGGTCCACGTAGAAATGATATGCGTCTTGAATTACCTCGTGGTAGTAGTAGTGGAGGTGGTGGTGGTGGTGCACCATCAGAAGCTGGTAGTTCAATATGTGGTGGTGATGATCCAGAAGACTTAACATTACCATTAAGTTTAAGATATGGATCATCGACACCGAATAACAATACAGTTATAACAAAAATCACAAATAATAAAACCGGAACTGCTGCTAAAACAATGGATAATATGTTACATGGACATAATCGTGAGCCAAATACACCACCAATGCATAGGTCTGGACACTTGCCAATGCATCAAAATATACCTGGACATCATAATAGTGCAACTGGATCAGCATTATTGGATACATATTTACAATTTATTGCTGAAAATTCAGCATTATCAATGGGTCTTAGTCCTGAACAACAGGCTGCAATCGCAACAGCACGTGCTGCTAAACTTGCACATATGAATGCAATGGATAAACTTGGTGCTCGTGGACTTGAAGATTATCCAATGATTAGTCGTGATGAGGGACGAGGGGTTGTTCATGAAGATCGTAATGATCAACATCATGATAAATCAGATAATATTCATTTACGTAATAATGAAGATGATGAGGCTGAATCATCAAATGGCGAGGATGATGATTTCAGTGATAATGATGAGCCTGAAGCACTCAAAGCTGAATAATGTCGTTTTATTATTGTTTTTTTTTTTTATTAATTTTTCTTTTATTATTATTATTATTATTATTATTATTATTATTATTTTAAAAAAAATAATATTTCTTAAGAATGCAAGAGCCTCAACCATGATGTTTATTTTTTACGTGAAGAAAAAGAAAAAAATAGAAGAATCTATCATTTACTACCTCATATATTGTAGATCTAATTTTTTTTTTATATTATTATATACTTACTGGATGAAGATAACAAAATCTATAAAAGAATCTCTCGGCAAAGAAACAAAGTTTATTTTGAGTCAATATACATAAAATGGTTTTATATACATTCTTATAACTAATTCCATCCGTCTACCTCAGTGCACATAATAGAGCAACAGAAAGTTATTACGTTTACAAGTGTTTTATATTTTTTATTATATTATAATTTGTTTTTTTTTTTTTTACTTTTCCGTTTATTTTTTATTATTTTTTTTTATTTAAAAAAAAAAAAAAAAATGATATAAAAATTGATAATATTTGTTGATACGAAAATATTGAAATGGATTTTTACACCGTCCTTTTGAGAACTTTGTAATTTTTAATTAAAAATAAAAATTACAAAGTGATTAAGCATGTTTAAAGATAAAAAAAAATGAAAGAAAAAAAAAAAAAAAAGAAACATAATAAACGTGAGTATATTTGATGAATGAAGACATTGCTATTTTTTTTTTTATCACATTCAATGTTTTCAAAAAAAAAAAAAAAAAAAAATTTATAATAATTTCTAGTTTTTTTTTTTTTTTTTTATGTCATTGGACCATATGTTATTAATGATAGTTTTTTTTTTATTTTTATTATTCAGTTTGACGACAATCAAAAACGATTATTACGATGCTTACTTAAATTTGTTTTGGCTTCAATTTTTTTTCGTTAAATTAATTGTTGAGTTAAATATTACTGATTATTATATTTCAAATAATGAACATGAATAATTTTGTCATGAAAATTAAAAAATGAAAAACAAAAAATAATAATATTGCCATTTCTAAAAATAATTTTATGTTTCGCATTTATATGAGTTATTTGATTAATATGTAAAAAAACATATTGTTGAAAAGAAAATGAATTTTTCTTTAAATTAAAATTTTGAAAATTAATAATTAATTATAAAAATGAGCTCGTGAATGAATAATGATGTTTAAGTTTAGATTATGTCAATATCTGCACGAATGAAAATTGAAAAAAATTAAAATATCTGAAGAGAATTTAAATTAGTAAAATATAAAATTTAAGGAAAAATATACTTTTTTTTTTTTTTTTTTTTTTTTTAAGAGCATAGTATCAATACTGAAAGAAGCAATGCGTTTTTTTTTGTTATAATTGAGGATAAATTTATGTATAGAATTCGACACAAAAAAAAAAAAAAAAAATTCCGCCCTGGCTGTGGACGATTTTTCATGCCTTCTTTCAGTTTTTATTTTCAATTTTTTCATCAATTATACGAAAACGTATACGAGAATAAATGAATGTGGTTTTGCAGTGTATACGATTTTGCAATTAGTAATAAATTAGTTGAAAAAATATAAAATTTAAAATTAGTACAAAATCAGTGTTAGTTGTACGATCAAAAAAATAAATAAATAAAGTTAAATCCACAGACGGGGTACAGTACTTACAGAATTCTATAAATAAATAAATATTAAAAAAAAATTTTAAATAATAAAATTTAAAAAAAAATCCAGGTCTTAGCGGTACAAAGATACCAATTCTTGCCTTGAAGCTCTCTATTAGCTATTTTATAAAGATTGAAAAAAAAAAATTGCAAATAAGAAATCACGCTAAACAATTGGAAAAAGTTGAAGCAAATGAATGCATAAAATCAACTTTCAGAGTACAAAAATTTTTTGAATACATACTCAACTCGAAATTTACGAGAAAAAAAAAAAAGAAAAAATTATTCTGTGCCATAGAAAGATAAGAGCGTCTAGTTTTACAAAAAAACAAAAAAAGAAAAAAAAAAGTGAGTTGCAAGAGCCATAACATTTTTGATTTGTTTTGAATGATATTTACCATGAAAATCGGCGAGTCTGATTAATGAATGTGTGTATGATAATGATTTTATTAAAAATAGTTATTATAATTATATTATAAAAATAATAATATTAATAATATTGAAACTAAAAAATGACAGTAGTATAAAACGAGCCAGATATCCACTGAAGTGACAAAGTCAAGTCTCTCTATCACTTAAGATTATTTCAATATACAAAAATAAAGATGAATAAATAAAAATATACATGTATGTATATATAAGTATATGTATACACAGATTTTTACAAATTATATTTTTTACTGACAAATAAATAATAAATAAAAAAGATAATAACATAAAATAAAAAATAGAAAGCAAAAAGTGGGTAAAATAAAAAAAAAAAAACAAAAACCAATAATAATTATAAATACAATCTTGTCTTACCAACGTAATATAGTCTGCAATAGTCACTTTGTTCAATAATAATTATATGAATACAGATAACCAATTACAGTATTGCAATAGTTTAAAATATGTAAAAGAAAAAAACACAATTAGCTAACAATCAACAGATTATAATAATCAATCGATTATTGCATTTAATAATATAAACAATATTTTTTTATTTATTGTTTATAACTCAGGACAATAAATGTTTGAATTA
The DNA here is from genome assembly GCF_014905175.1 of Aphidius gifuensis. Classification (NCBI taxonomy): domain Eukaryota; kingdom Metazoa; phylum Arthropoda; class Insecta; order Hymenoptera; family Braconidae; genus Aphidius; species Aphidius gifuensis. Next base: position 15,878,083 of record NC_057788.1, read on the forward strand.
AATAATAATAATTTTAATAAATATTTATTATTATTATTATTTTTTTGTAAAATTTTCGATTGATAAAAATATAATTATTCTGTTATATTGATGCTATTTGTGTCTCAGGTACTTATCAAAATATTTACGATAAATGTTGTAAAATAATAACATATTATTGTGATTTAAAAAAAAAAAAATAAACTCAGGAAATAACTGAAGCAGGCAGGCCGTGATAAATATTACATATAAATAAATGAAAAATATTTTTTTTTGTTTTTTTTTTTTTCTTTATTTATTTATTTTTTCTTTACTCAACTACTATTTGTTTTACATAGAACCACATTAATTTATACTATCAGAATGAAGAAAAAACATATATATTATATATTGCCATTGCTACCTCCATAAATCTGTTAAATGTATTTCAGTCTGTATGATATCAAAAAATACTATACAATTGTTTGTTTTTTCTTTTATTCTCAACTAAATCACATAATGGTGTCTACTTTTTACGTTAAATTGTACAATATTAATTTTTATTTTATATTTTTTTGTCATTAAGAAATTTATAAATTTTCATTTACTTGTACAACTATACAATATCCAATGAGAATCTGATTTTTTGTTTTTCTTTAATTAAAAAAAAAAAAACATTCTGTTTTTTTTTTAATTTTTTTTCTGTTTACCCACATCAACTGCATAGTTTTTTAAGAAAATTGTAAACAATTAAAAACGGAACGAATGTAGCAATAATGAAAAAAAAAAAAAAAAAAATGAATAAATTAACAGATATCAAAAGACTTGACAAGTAAATTTTAAAAACATTTTTTTACAATGTGAAAAGAAAAAAAAAGAAAAATCACTGCCAATATTTTAATAGCTCTTTCGTTTCGTAATATCAAAAAAAAAAAAAAAAAAAAATGCTGATAATTCCAAATTAACAATGCAATACAATGTACTTACACATTTATATAATCTTTTTTTTTTTTTTTTTGTCACTGAAACTATTATTATTTGGTTTTTAAATATGAGTATGGATGATTGCAAATAATTATGTGTGTGAGATTAAAATATAAAGTTTACAAAAACCGAAAAACAATGATGGATAATAGAAAAAAAAAAATAATTTTCGAAATAGCAATTAAAAAAATGAATATTGCAAAGTTTGGTGAAATAGTTGTTTGCATAATTATAGTTGTATGTAAATAGATGATAAATTAATATTATGTACGTAGTGAAATGTAAATTACTTGGATACGTGATATTTACACAAAAAAAGTAAAAGGAAAAAAAAAAAAAAACAATGAAAACATAATCAGGGAGTCGTCTTAAACAGTTGATATGTGTTAAGAAATTGTTTTACATGTCATGGTATAATCAGATGGGGTGGGTGGGAAGGGGGTTAATTGAAAAAAAAAAATTTGCTGAATATTATATTTGTTTTTATGTTTTATTTTTCTTTTGGGAATAATTAACGTGCAATTTGGTAGAAGAAATGCTTTAGGGGAAAAAAAAATAAAGAAATAAAATTTAATAAAAAATTAAAAGAAATGTTAAAATTTAAAACAAATTAAGAACAAAAAATATTCATGAAGAAATATTAAAAATTTGACATTAAAATGTACTCATATTAACGGTTATATTAATATCTAAGGTGCTTCAATTATTAAGTAATTTGTTACGTTGCGTTTAGTTATCATAAATTGATTTAAAAAAAAAAAACAAATATAATAATTGTCAATATTATGTCAATATATATATTTTTTTTTATAAGTTTTTTCTTTTCCGTATAAAATTTTACATTTTTATTTTTATTATTTTTTAAGTTAATACCATTCATATGGAAAAAAAAAAAAAACCAGTCACACAATTAATTTTTTTCTTTTTTTTCTCTTTGATGAAAATTTTGTCTTAGAAATTAAAAAAAAAAATTATTATTATTGAATTTTTTTATTGCGCAATTGTAAATATTATTTTTCACACATTGTTTTAATTTATCTATCGCTAATTCCCAATGCGCTTAAAAATATTCAATATTATTGTACTGAATTTCGTTTTTTTTACATAACACTTCCGATACAAATTGTTTCTTTTTTTTTTTCTTACATGTATAAGCCATCCAACTTGCCAATACTATAAAATAAACGCATTGGAAAAATTGAATTATTTGTTTATTATTTATTTTGAATTATTATATTATTTTATATAATTTTATTCCTTTTCTTTCCATAAATTATAGGACTTGTTGATAAATTTTGATGAATGGTAGGTTTTTTTTAATTTTTGTTTTTTTTTCTTTAACAGTGTGTTAGGATAAAAAATGAATATATAAACTAGATTGTATAACGTTTGAAATTAATATTCAAAGTTAAGGTAAAAATATTAAAAGTTGCCTATTGTTAGAATCCAATATTATATCATTATTCATGTATTGAAAACAAAAAACCTAATGAACTAAAAAAAGCATCGACGAATTGAAAACTGTTGCAAATAATTATTGTATAATAAAAAAAAAAGAAAACGTTGTTTCATTATGAGCTCTATGATGATAATATATGATAAAAATAAATAAATAACAAAAAATCCGTTAAAAAGAGAAAATAAATGAGCTATCAAATAATATTTATATTCGAACTAATATTACCAATTTTTAGAGCAACCCAAGTACAACAGAATGAATCACATGTTCCTATATTGCTCCTCACAATTAAATTAAGAAATTAAATATATACTTTCACATAAGTATCATTTAAATATTGAAATATTAACATTTAAATATATATTGAAATTATTTATAAATATGTATAAAAATCCTGATACTCTTGATGGCGAGTATATAATAATAAATTGAGGTAAATTATGTTTTATTCCCATAGATTCAATTATTTATTATAATATTTTATTTTATTACATAGAAGAAAAAGTGACCACCTTTTTCTCCATTATTCTATACTTTTTTTTTCCAGGTACGTATGTCAAATAATTTACAAAAGAGAAAGTTTACTTTCAAGCATTATCAAGTAAACTGAATGAGATTTAGTATTAAGGGATGTTCAAGAAAGGTTAATCCTAGAAAAAAAAAAAAAAACTTTTGGGTACTTGTAGAGTTTGAAAATAATATATATAAATCAACATTAACTTGACGAGTCCTACTAGTTGAAATTTTAACGTTAACCTTGAGCACTGTTCATTTTACGCAGGTGGAGTTCTTCTTCTTCTTTACATTATTAAAAAAAAAAGTCATATAGCTTTTAAACTAAAAAAGTATATAAAATAAAAAAACTTGTTTCAATTATACAATACAATGCCGTTAAAATCTATAACGGAAAACGAATCATAAATATTAATTAAAAATACTATTTATAAAATCATGAATTTTTTTTTTATAAATCACGCGGCTTTTTAAAAAAACCATTTACAGAATTCTTTAAAGTCTAAGCATCTTCCTTTTTTAAATCTCGAGAACCAGGGTTACATCTGAAAATTGTTTAATAACCTCTTTTTACCACAGTTGCTAGAGTATTATAAATTTTTAATTTTCGTTAGTAACAAGGATCACGAGTCTCAAAATAAGAGTTACCAAGTATTTTTTTTATTTTTTTTCTCTTATTTTCTAATTCTCTTCTCTTTATCGTTTTTAAACTGTACAGATTAGTACATACAGACAAACTGCATGTGAAGATAGATGTGTATGTAACTATAGGTACACTGTAAACTGCTTAAAAACAAAAAAAAAAAAAAAAGAGAAAAAGTGCTGTTTTTCATGACTTTTCAGCCAGTGACATTTTCAACTCGGCTGCAGGATCACAGTGGGATTCGTTTGATCTTTGAAATAACTGTGTATTTTATTTTTCTAAGAAAAAAATTGTTATCTGCAGTTGAAATATATTTTTTTTTTCATTTTCTTGGGGAGAAGCAGGGAGAAGGATGGTGAAAACAATTTCTTTCATGTTGTATAAATTAGTTGTGGAGGTGATATTTCTAGCGGTCATCCGTAGTGAAAGAAAACTTCTAATACTTACAAATGTAGTAAAAACGTAGTCAAAAAGGCTGTGACTACACGTCACTATACGAGCAGCTGGTGACTACCAACGATTACAGTTGAAAAAACTTGTGACTACGTGACTACGTTTGACTACATTTCAGCTTAATCAAAAGAATTTAATAAAAATGATAATTACTAATGGAAAAATTAATAAATAATTATAAATATTAAACATATTTTTTTTCATCATGATATTTGATTGGACAGCAAATACGGACAATTTTGATTTCATTACAATCCGAGTCTTGAAATTGTTCGAATTAACTAAGTTCTGATTTAGCCGTATATTGACATTTTTGATTAAGGTTGTTTTTGACGTAATCTTCTTCTGCAATAAAATCCGGATAATCAGTATCAAAATTAACACACAAGAATAGATAGTATATGTACGTTTGTACTTGTATTTTTTAAATTCTTAAATTAAATTTCGATTTTTTTTTCATAGATTTGTACCTTTTAGGAATACAAAATTAATGAAAAAAGAAAATGATTCATTTTCTCAGTGCCGTTTAAAAGATACTCGCTAAAATTACTTCGAAAATTTATGGTTGTCAGCGGGCTGAATTACATTGAAAATCTGAATTTTTACTGCTGGAGTAGTATTAGTGTGTCTGTAAAGATACGCTGGCAACGCTCACACTCGAGGGGCTATCCACAGCGAGATAGAGTGACACCACGACTACAAAATGTAGTCGACTATACGACTGACTACACTCACTACAATCTCGACTACAACCAATAATTTTTTAGCTGATTACAAATGACTTAAATTAAAAAAAATGTGACTACACGACTACAGCGACTACTAATGACTACGTTTTTTTACGGAGGCTAGGAGCCATAGGCTCAGCCGCAGTCTTGATCCATCGGCGAAAAGAAAAAAACGCTCATAACTTACGAACTAAGTAACCGAGAGACTTCGTACTAGGCTCAAAAGAAGCGCATTAAAAAACTCTATCGCCCGCGTAATAGGTTTTTTGCTCTATTGATAATAGTTTTTAATCAAAAAACTAAAATGTAAATTTTGAAAAAATTTTTTTTCTTACTTAAAAATTTGTGGTGTCTAAACTATCCATCAGAGAGTATTTATCACCAGAGGTTTTTTGTTCGTAAATCTTTTTTGTTTTATATTTCATTATTCTTAAATTATTATTTATGTAACTTAAAATAGTACATACGTTTTTATGTGAAAATTTTACAAGTTATAAAAACGGCGCAATAAATAACTCGACGCAAAATCATAGTAGCCCAGGTAGGAGTAAACGATTGTGCCAGGCCTGGTACAAGCTTGTGCACAAGGCTCACATGCTTGTGTCTAGCTTGTTTTGTGCCAAGGCTTGTGCCTCGGGCTTGACTCAAGCTTCCAAAAACGATTTTAAAAAAAATATAAATAAATTATTATGGTTAATCTATTATTATTGTTAATTTCGTTAATTCCGACATTGTTATTTTTTAATTCAGACAATTCTATTAAACGATAATAATTAAACGAAAAACTAGGGACGCGACGCGGGATCGATCCGGGGCCTCTCACGTGGAAGTCCAATGCACTATCATGTCGACCATCGGGGTATTGATAAAAGTGGTCGTCAAAATTTTTTATATAAATAAATTCTATTAAGACTAAACACACAGTCCTCGCGAATGCCTCACACAATAGTCAAAGCCTGATATTTTTTATTTGAAATTTATATTAAATTTATATATCTACTAATTACTATAATTTTTTTTTTTTTGAGTTAAATATATGCATAAGTCAAGTTTCGTGTCGAGCTTGGTGAAACAATGGGCACCAGCTTGAAACAAGGCTGTATTACGAGGCTCGTGTGAGGGCGGGAAAAATCAAAGGGACAGTCTTGTGTCGAGCCTGGATTAACAAGGCTTGTCTAGTGACTGGAAAAACAGGCTTGACACAACCTTGAAATTTTTAATCTTGTGTGAGGCTTGGAACTAACGATTAACACAGGCTTGGTACAAGCCTGGACTAACAAGTCTTGTGCAATGACTGTAAATACAGGCTTGACACGAGCTTGGAATTTTCAACCTTGTGTGAGGCTTGGAATTAACGATTGACACATGCTTGTTACAAGCCTGGACTAACAAGTCTAGTGCAATGACTGTGAATACAGGCTTGACACAATCTTGGAAATTTCAACCTTGTTTAAGGCTTGGAATAACCGATTGACACAGACTTGGTACAAGCCTGGACTAGCAAGTCTTGTGCAATGACTGTAAATACAGGCTTGATACGAGCTTGGAATTTTTAACCTTGTGTAAGGCTTGGAATTAACGATCGTCACAGGCTTGGTACAAGTCTGGAATAACAAGTCTTGTGCAATGACTGTAAATACAAGCTTGACACGAGCTTGGAATTTTTAACCTTGTGTGAGGCTTGGAATTAACGATTGTCACAGGCTTGGTACAAGCCTGGAATAACAAGTCTTGTGCAATGACTGTAAATACAAGCTTGACACGAGCTTGGAATTTTTAACCTTGTGTGAGGCTTGGAAATAACAATCGACACAGGCTTGGTACAAGCCTAGATTAACAAGTCTTGTGCAATGACTGGGAAAATTCTCTGTGCCAAGCTAGGCACATTCTAGTCCACCAAGGCTAGGAAACACAAGCTTGTAACAAGCCTGGCACGGCCGTTCACCCTTGTGGGATCCTACCTGGGAGAGACTTCGTATTATAGGCTCAATTTATGTGTCTCAAAAAACTCTATCGCCCGCTTTGCAAAATTCCTTTCCATTTTTTTGAGAAAAAAAAAAAAAACTATAAAATTGAAAAAAAAAATTCGGATAATTAATTCTTTTTCTTGAAAACCGTTGTTGAGAGAGAAAAAAACCCCTAATGCCGTCACTAGATTTTTTTCAGGCGCATAATTTAAGCCTAATACGAACTCCCTATCTTGATTATAACAAAAGTTATGACTCGCCGAAAAAAAAATAAAAAAAACGGACTAAAAAATGTCATCATAGAGTTGAAATAAAATGTTTATAAGGCTCCAAAAAAAAAGCCTTGATTCGAGTAATGTTATTGTTGATAAACCATTAAATTATATTTCAGCAATAATTCGAAATAATCATGGCCCTAGCCGGAGTATTGAAAATTTTTAATTTTCAACGGGTAACGCGGGCCACACGCCCCAACAAACGTTACCAGGTCTTTTTTATTTTAAGTCATTAACTTCTCAATCTCGTTTTTATCTTTTTTACTGAAACAAATTGAAAAAAAAATCATATGTGCTTTTTCTAATTATTGTATTTATTCATCAACAACAATACAAATGAAATTAAATTGAAAGATTATTAGAAATGTAAATTCGCAGTAGATTTTTTTTTTTTTTTGATCTTATTCTTTTAATGAAATAATTACCTACATTGGTTAGTCAGTATAAGTATAAGTTCTCCACGTAGTAATATGAAATAAAGAAATTATATATATTCATGTTGAAAAACTGATATATTCTTTTTTTTTTTTTTTGGGGAAAAATCATGAATCCTGACCAGGAATGGATCCAGAATCTTGATCTATTTCATATATCCCGAGTGGAAATTTCAGTCCGATTCGGATCCAGGTCGGATCCGGTTTACCTGATTACATATCCGAATCGGATCAGGCTGGCCGGATCCGATTCGGACTGAAAATGTAACGCCGGCTAGGCTCCGAATCGGATCCGGTGAACCGAATCCGGTTACAATAAGGACACCGTGGCTAAATCGGATACCAAATTATGTATCCGAAATTACATTTAAATCGGATCGGATTTTACATTCAAAACGGATCCGATTTTACATCTAAATCGGATCCGATTTTACATCCAAATCGGATCCGATTTAACAACCAAATCGGATCCGATTTTATGCTTAAACTGGATCCGAATTTATATTTAAACCGGATCCGAATTTTGTTTTAAAAAAATTTTGATTTAAAAAAAAAATATATATTTGCTTTTTTCAATTATTTTTTTTAACAATCATTATTAACAATATTTTTATCTTAGAAAATTCAACCTAAACTAAACTAAAATTCCGGATTTTGCGGGGATCGATCTCGGGGCTATTCTGTTTAAAGTCAGCAACTCTATCCTATTGCCCACGGCGGCGTACGTGGAATCGATGAAATCAAAAGTCCTTTACAAGTGTAAAAAGTTATTTCAAAATTACAATAGAAAAACTTGATATGATTAATACTATATATATGCAACAATGTATTTATTGTTATCAAAAAATAAAATGACATTCTGAAATTAATTTTTTTTTTTTTTTTTTCAAATACTTCTAAGTTGGATCCGTTTCAAATCAGGGAAACCGGATCCAGTTAGCCTTAGCCAAACCTGACCGAACCCGGAGATAACTATGAAAAAAAAAATAAAGCCCGATTAAAGTCCGGCAATCTGGATCCGATTCGGATCAGGAAAGAGTAAGGAAAGCCGGATCCGGTTAGCCTTAGCCAAACCTGACCGAACCCGGAGATAACTTTGAAAAAAAAAATAAAGTCCGATTAGAGTCCGGCAATCTGGATCCGATTCGGATCAGGAAAGAGTAAGAAAAGCCGGATCCGGTTAGCCTTAGCCAAACCGGACTGAACTCAGAGATAACTTTGAAAAAGAAAATAAGGTCTGATTAAACTCCGGCAATCTGGATCCGATTCGGATCAGGATAGAGTAAGGAAAACCGGATCCGGTTAGCCTTAGCCAAACCTGACCGAACCCGGAGATAACTTTGAAAAAAAAAATAAAGTCCGATTAAAGTCCGGCAATCTGGATCCGATTCGGATCAGGATAGAGTAAGGAAAACCGGATCCGGTTAGCCTTAGCCAAACCTGACTTAACCCGAAGATAACTTTGAAAAAAAAAATAAAGTCCGATTAAAGTCCGGCAATCTGGATCCGATTCGGATCAGGTAAGAGTAAGGAAAGCCGGATCCGGTTAGCCTTAGCCAAACCTGACTGAACCCGGAGATAACTTTGAAAAAAAAAATAAGGTCCGATTAAACTCCGGCAATCTGGATCCGATTCGGATCAGGATAGAGTAAGGAAAACCGGATCCGGTTAGCCTTAGCCAAACCTGACTAAACCCGGAGATAACTTTAAAAAAAAAATTAAGTCCGATTAAAGTCCGGCAATCTGGATCAGGAAAGAGTGAGGAAAGCCGGATCCGGTTAGCCTTAGCCAAACCTGACTGAACCCGGAGATAACTTTGAAAAAAAAAAATAAGGTCCGATTAAAGTCCGGCAATCTGGATCCGATTCGGATCAGGAAAGAGTAAGGAAAGCCGGATCCGGTTAGCCTTAGCCATAACGGATCCGAAAAGGGTCAGGAAACCCGGATCCGGATTACCTTAGCCATACTGGATCCGATTCGGATCAGGATCCGGCCAAGCCGGATTCAATTTCCACTCGGGTAGTTTGTTAACTAAATATGTAAAAATTTCTTTTATTTTTTCTAATTGTAATCTAATTGTTTAGAGATCCGGATTGGATTAGGGAATACGGATCCGGTTGTAATGAGGACCCCTTAGCAAAATCGGATTGCAAAATGCATTTCCAGATCCGAATTCATACTTAAACCGGCTCCGAATTTATACTTAAATCGGATCCAAATTTATACTTAAACCGGATCCGAATTTTGATTATTTTTTTTAACAATCATTATTAACAATTTTTATATCTTAGAAAATTCAACCGAAATTAAACTAAAATTCTGGAACTTACGGGGATCGATTTCGGGGCTTGTCCGTTTAAAGTCGGCGACAATTTCCTATCGACCACGGCGGCGTACATGGAATTAATAAAATCAAAAGCCATTTACAAGTGTCCCAAGTGGAAATTTAGTTGAGGTTCTGATCAGAACCGGATCAGGGAACCTGATTTCAAATCAGAACCGGATCAGGAATCCTGTTCAGGAATGGATCAAAATGTAACGCTCTTTTTTAGGATTCTGGTCAGAACCGGATCAGGAAACCTGGCCAGATTGTAGGGTTAGAGCCAGGATACCTGAACAGGAATGGATCAGGATTCCTGATCTGAAACGGATTAAGTAATTCTAAAAAAAAAATTGTTTTTTATTATTTGATGTTTTGTAAATCGGTTAACTAATTTATTATACCAATGTTAATGATAAAACAGATTGAACGATAAGATTTTATATACCTAACCATGGAGTTTAACACCTCCATGATACCTAACAATAACTTAAATTACCTAACCACTAGCGGGACGCGAACTCCGAACGCTCAGATTACAACTACAGGCCTTAACACGCGCGGTCATGCCGTCTATCGATGATCTGATGTGATTTTTTGCTTTCATAAATTACATCAGCTAAAAAAAACTTAAATTAGAATTTGCGACGTAAATTTAACGTAAAAATAAAATATAACAATTTGTTAAATTGTCCGTTGTCGATTTGTGTTAAAATTAAAATTAAATCCAAAAAATATTTATCCTGATAGTATTCTTGTCAGAATCTCATCAGGATTCCCTTTTCAGGATATGCTCAGGTTTCCTGGTCTTTTTCTGAACAGGAAAACTGAGTGAAAAAAGTCAATTTGTTTTATATATTTATCCTGATAGTATTCTGATCAGAATCTGATCAGGGTTCCTTATTCAGAATACGTTAAGGTTTCCTGTTCCTTTTCTGAACAGGAAAATTGAGTAAAAAAAGTACATTTATTTGATACATTTATCCTGACAGTATTCTGGTCAGAACCTGATCAGGGAGCCTTATTCAGGATATGCTCAGGTTTCCTGTTCCTTTTCTGAACAGGAAAACTGTGTGAAAAAAGTCAATTTATTAAATATATTTATCCTGATAGTATTCTAGTCAGAACCTGATCAGGAAACCTTATTTAGGATATGCTTAGGTTTCCTGCTCCTTTTCTGAACAGAAAAACTGTGTGAAAAAAGTCAATTTATTAAATATATTTATCGTGATAGTATTCTAGTCAGAACCTGATCAGGAAACCTTATTCAGGATATGCTCAGGTTTCCTGTCCCTTTTCTGAACAGGAAAACTGAATGGAAAAAATCAGATTTTTTTTATTCATTCACCCTGATAGTATTCTACTCAGAATCTGATCAGGGAACCTTATTCAGAATACGTTACGGTTTCCTGTTCCTTTTCTTGATTGATTAAGGTCACCCGACTTAAGGAAATCTTCAGGTATCCTGACCAGATTCGACCCAGAAATGAGTCAGGTTTCCTGAATAAGGAATCCTGTTCCGTTTCCGATCAGGTTCTCAGGTCAAACAGGGCATCCTGAAAATTTTTCCACTCTGGGTAGATAGTTATTTAAAAATTACAATAGAAAAACTTGATATGATTAATGTTATTTATATATAGGCAACAATGTATTTAATATTATCAAAAAATAAAATGACATTCTGAAATTAATTTTTTTTTTTTTTTTTTCAAATTTTTCTAAGTTAAATCCGTTTTAAAACAGGGAAACCGGATTCGGCTTATACCTTACCCAAGCCTGACTAAACCCGGAGATAACTTTGAAAAAAAAGTTACACTTCGATGTAAGTCCGGCAATCCGGATCCGATTCAGATCAGGAAAGAGTAAGGGAACCCGGATCTGGCTTACCTTAGCCAAACCTGACTCAACCCGGAGATAACTTTGAAAAAAAAAATAAAACTCCGATTAAAGTCCGGCGCCCCGGATCCGATTCGTATCCAAAAAGAGTCAAGAAACCCGGATCCGGCTTATCTTAGCCAAACTTGACAGAACCCGGATGTTGACTTCGAAAAAAAAGTTACACTTCGATTGAAGTCCGGCAATCCGGATCCGATTCGGATCAGGAAAAAGTAAGGGAACCCGGATCCGGCTTACTTTAGCCAAACCTGACTCAACCCGGAGATAACTTTGAAAAAAAAAATAAACTCCGATTAAAGTCCGGTGTCCCGGATCCGATTCGGATCTGAAAAGACCCTGGCGGAAATGGTGAGAGCTAAGCCAGAAGAAAACAATATCGCTTTTGTCGCCAAAGCCAGAGCAAAACCAGAGCAAAGCCAGAGATAATAAATACAAAATATTAACGATATCAAACGTGAATTTGGGCTTTATATAGATATATTATTTAAATTAAATTATTATTTGACTTATTTTTAGCGATAATATTGATGTAGAGATATGAATATAAGGAAAACAAGTAATGCAAAAGTTGACAGATTTTGACATTTTGAGGTTGACTTAAATCGGCTAAACACAAAAATCCCTAGCGTGAAGCAATAGTAAATCCAGACCTTTTCCAGAGTAAAGCCAGACCTGTGAAAGATTTATATTGGCATTAACTATTTGCCAATATTATTAATAATTTTAATGTAGAGACTTTTATTATTAAAATAATTTCGTTGAAAACACGACTGGCCGCTAGGTAGCCAGCCGAGTAGACTTGTAAAAAGGACATTTCTTTATAACAATATCACTAACTATTAATAAACAATATTAAATTAATGAATTTTAATGACTTTTAGAGACTTTTTTATTGTTAGTGCTATTGTTATAAATAAATGTCTTTTTTACAAGTCTGGCTTTACTCTGGCTTTGCTCTGGCTTTTGTCTGGTTTTACTCTGGCTTTACTCTGGCTTTCCTCTGGCTTTTGTATTGCTAGAGATTGATGTGTTTTTTTTTTTTTTTAAGCGAAAAATTATAGTTTTAAGAATAAAAAAGTCTCTAAAAATCATTAAAATTTATTAATTTGATATTGTTTATTAATAATTAGTGCTATTGTTATAAATAAATGTCTTTTTTACAAGTCTGGCTTTACTCTGGCTTTTGTCTGTTTTTACTCTGGCTTTACTCTGGCTTTTGTATTGCTAGAGATTGATGTGTTTTTTTTTTTTTTTCAAGCGAAAAATTATAGTTTTAAGAATAAAAAAGTCTCTAAAAATCATTAAAATTTATTAATTTGATATTGTTTATTAATAATTAGTGCTATTGTTATAAATAGATGTCTTTTTTACAAGTCTGGCTTTACTCTGGAAAAGGTCTGGATTTAGTATTGCTTCACGCTAGGGATTTTTGTCTTTAGCCGATTCAAGTACCGACGTGAACCTAGAACCGCCGTTTGTCTATAAAAATCGTAGGTAGGCTGATTCGACGCGTCTTGAATTGTAGTTAATTGTAGTGAAAAGTGTTTTAATTGTAGTTAAAAAAATAAGGGTTAAATAAAGGGTTAAAAGTAAACTTTTTTAAAAATAGCCTTAGGACATTGCAAATAGGTCAAAAAGCTTCGTTTGGAATTGTAGTTAATTGTAGTGAAAAGGGTTTTAATTGTAGTTCAAAAAATACTTGTGAAAAATTAAAATTAAAATTCTGGAGCAAAACTCATATTAATTTTTCTAGTTATCTCTAACAGTCGTACATAATCTCTTTAGATGCGTCCTGAATTGTAGTTAATTGTAGTGAAAAGGATTTTAATTGTAGTTCAAAAAATAAGGAATAAATAAAGGGTTGACTTATCAACTTTTTTGAAAATAGTCTTAAGACATTGCAAATAGGTCGGATAGTTTCGTTTGGAATTGTAGTTAATTGTAGTGAAAAGGTATTTAATTGTAGTTCAAAAAATACTTATGAAAAATTAAAATTAAAATTTCGGAGCAAAACTCATATTAATATTTCTAGTTATCTCTAAAAAATTGTACGTAGTCTCATTAGACGCGTCTTGAATTGTAGTTAATTGTAGTGGAAAGGATTTTAATTGTAGTTAAAAAAATAGTGGGCAAAGAAATTGTAGGAATTTTAATATGAATTATTCTACAAAATTTATTCCTTATTTTTTAAACTACAATTAAAACCCTTTTCACTACAATTAACTACAATTCCAAACGAAGCTTTTTTAACTATTTGCAATGTCCTAAGGTTATTTTTGAAAAAGTTTGCTTTTAACCCTTCATTTACCCTTTATTTATTCAACTACAATTAAAATCCTTTCCACTACAATTAACTACAATTCAAGACGCGTCTAATAAGACTACGTACAATTTTTTAGAGATAACTAGAAATATTAATATGAGTTTTGCTCCGAAATTTTAATTTTAATTTTTCATAAGTATTTTTTGAACTACAATTAAAACCCTTTTCACTACAATTAACTACAATTCCAAACGAAACTATCCGACCTATTTGCAATGTCTTAAGACTATTTTCAAAAAAGTTGATAAGTCAACCCTTTATTTATTCCTTATTTTTTGAACTACAATTAAAATCCTTTTCACTACAATTAACTACAATTCAGGACGCATCTAAAGAGACTATGTACGACTGTTAGAGATAACTAGAAAAATTAATATGAGTTTTGCTCCAAAATTTTAATTTTAATTTTTCACAAGTATTTTTTGAACTACAATTAAAACCCTTTTCACTACAATTAACTACAATTCCAAACGAAGCTTTTTGACCTATTTGCAATGTCCTAAGGCTATTTTTAAAAAAGTTTACTTTTAACCCTTTATTTAACCCTTATTTTTTTAACTACAATTAAAACACTTTTCACTACAATTAACTACAATTCAAGACGCGTCGAATCAGCCTACCTACGATTTTTTTAGACGAACGGCGGTTCTAGGTTCACGTCGGTGATTCAAGTCAACCTCAAAATGTCAAAATCTGTCAACTTTTACATTACTTGTTTTCCTTATATTCATATCTCTACACTGAGAGAAATTTTAACTAAAAATTACAAACGTATAAGAAAAAATTACAAAGCGAATAGTAAAAACTGCGTTCCTCCGATTATTTGTAAGGATTATTCGTATATTGATAAATAATTTTTACAATAAAGTTATGTAAAAAATTTGGCCATTGACTATATACAACACTAAGCCATAAAAATTACATAATTTTATTGTAATTTCTCTTTAAAAAAAATGACTAAATTCACGATACTCACAAGTAAATTCTAGCAGACTGAGAATTTACCCACTACCGGTTTTAGAATTTACTATATTTTATTATAAATTTTATTTAAAAGTTGGACATTTTTTGTGCTAAGTTCGGCAGTTTGTGCTAGATTCACGGAGAACGGCAATCAATTCCCGGCAACATTTTTTCTTTTCTCTTTACACGGTCAAAACTCGAAAACTAATTGATAAATAGAAAAAATTCATTCTTGATAAATTGTTCAGAAATAAATTACCAACAATAAACCTCGCTTAACCCCATACCTAGCTTCAACAGATCAGGCTGTAGAAATGCTTGAAATTACATGACAATTCAATCATTTGTTCAATCAGTCGGCCATCTTTGTATTATTTCGCCTCACAACCAGAATTTTTACAAAGCGATATAGTAAAAAATATTTAAGTCTATGCTAACTTTTATATGTGTACATGATAAATTTTATTATATGTATTAGAATATTTATTAAATTGTTCAGTATTTTTTATTTGAACTTATAATATTTTTTATCGTTTCCTCAAAACATGTATGTGCTTTATTTTAATTAACTCATAACTCATTATCTAAGACATTAATCAAAAAAAGTAATTCTTTATAAATTGTTTAGAATTAAATTCTCAATAATTAACTCCACTCAACCCCATGTCTATCTGCAATATATAACGATGTACAGAGACTTGAAGTAACATAACAATTTTTTGACAGTGTGTGACATTTTACATAATTTTATTGTAGAATATCATCTCTCGCGGCCAATCCCAGAAATAAAACAAAAATTACAAAGCAGTATAGTAATTTCTATTCAACATGGGTTTTAATTTTTAGTTAAAATTTCTCTCAGTGTACATCAATATTATCGCTAAAAATAAGTCAAATAATAATTTAATTTAAATAATAGGTATATCTATATAAAGCCCAAATTCACGTTTGATATCGTTAATATTTTGTATTTATTATCTCTGGCTTTGCTCTGGTTTTGCTCTGGCTTTGGCGACAAAAGCGATCACGCCAGTTCTGCCAGGGGAGTCAGGTAACCCGGATCCTGACTGAACCCCGAAATAACTTAGAAAAAAAAATAAAGTCCGATTCAGATCAGGACAGAGTAAGGAAAGCCGGATCCGATGCAAGCCCGTTTACCCAGATCCGATTCGGATCCGAAAAGCGTCAAGAAACCCGGATCCGGCTTACCTTAGCCAAACCTGACTGAACCCGGATGTTGACTTCGAAAAAAAGTCACACTTCGATTTAAGTCTGGCAATCCGGATCCAATTCGAATCAGGAAAGAGTAAGGAAAGCCGGATTCGGTTAGCCTTAGCCATAATGGATCCGAAAAGGGCCAGGAAACCCGGATCCGGATTACCTTAGCTACCCCGGATCCGATTCGGATCAGGATCTGGCCAAGCCGGCGATTCAATTTCCACTTGGGTGGGTCAATTTGGGAGAAGTTCGGAGTAACCGTGGAGAAATTCGGAGAAAATTTTTCACCCAGGATATCTCCTCAAACGGATAAAAAACGTGCTATAAATAATGTTTTTAATGTAAAAAACAATATATGTTTATAGTTATACTATTCATATTGTAATGAGTTAAAACGCTCCTTATATCGAATTTAGTATACAAATATGCTTTGTATACTATAGTACATGCGATTTTTGTTGTGTTAACAACACGCAATATATTCTTTAATATAACATTCTTCATTTTGTAGATAATCTTTAATATGATTACTTAAAAGATAACCGAGTAAAAAAAATCTATATAAAAAAAAATTTGACAAGCGCCATCAATCGCAAAAAAAAGCCTTAAATTGTATAAAATTTGCCCTGTGAATACGAATGCGTACAGTCTTTTCCTAAATTCTCTAAACTTCAATTAATTATTTCAATACCTGAAAGTGTTACTATAAATTTTAATTAAATAAATAAATAAAAAAAAAACAAACACTTTACTGATGTTAAAAAAAACTATAAGAATATTAATAATATTATATTTATGTTAATATAAAATATTAATCTTGCTCGCTGTTTTTAGATTCAGGAATACAAGTCAACCATTCCTAAACTTATTTGAATAAATGGAGATTCTTGGCGCCATTTATCAGCTAATCAATTGTGACTCAAAAACGTCACAGTAGAGGGGCTGCAGATCGCCAGCTTTTTCTTGCTCTCTTTTCCACCTCATTCCACCTCTGCTCAAATAAAACAGCTGTCTGGAGTACCTCTGACCGCTGACGTCTGAACAGTTGTGTGTGTCGTGGAGTGTATCGTCAACTCAGTGTACATAAAAAAATATAAAATTCCAGACCTTTACATTCTTCCAAAACTCCATCCACCAACATATATGTAATAATCAGAATAACAAATCAACCCTTGACCTACCAAAACATATTCAATACTGCGTCATGTAAAATGTAAATAATTGTTCTCCAACAAATTAATATCATAAGTCTGATTAAGTCTATATATTTATTGAGTCAAACATATTGTGTTTTTTTTTAAATTTTTTTTTGTTATTGTACATTGAAACGAGATACATAATAAATAAAAGAAAAGAAGTTGATATACCGGCTTTATTATGTCTATTTTACGTGTGAAAATGATTTAATTTCTCAGTGGTTACGTGATTTTTATTATTATTCAATTACTTTCTTTTCGTTAATCTGGATACGCGAAATATAAAGTAATAAAGATGACTACAAGGGAGCTGTACGTTAAGGTAAATAATCTCAGTGACCTAAATTTATTTTTTTTCAGAACACATAGTGTTATTAAACTGTTTATTAAATTTTTTAAATTATCCAAATGTTATTTAATGTAGGTATTAATGATACCTATAAACATTTTTTATTTATCACTATTAACATAATAAATTTTGTTATAATTATTGTTAAAAAAAAGTTGCACTTTTATTCTGGTATAAAAAATCAATTTCATACTGAATCATATTTATGTCAATAAAAATGTAAATAAAACTTTTTTATTTAATTTCCTATTACATTTACTATTGTGTTGATATTTGCCTAGATTAAAATTGTTTTAATAAATTAATATAATAAAAATTTTTTTTTAACAAAAATCTAAATGAATTATGTATTAGCAATTTTTTTTTTGTTAGACTGTTTATGTGTGTTTTTTTTTTGAGGCTTCTTTACACAACTGATTATCACATACGTCATAACTTATATTTATTTATTTTATTTTTTCATTTAAAGTTAAGGATTTAAATAATTGATATTAATACCTACCAAGTTTTTAAAAATTTTAAATATATTTTTTTCCAATATTAATTTTATTATTTAAATTTATTTTCAACTGATGAATTGTCAGCTAGTAAGTCATGATAAGATATCATGAAAATAAATACTCCAGTGGGCGGCTGTACTTCCTCAATATTTTTTTGCTGATATTTGTATAAAAAAAAAAAAAAAAACAAACAATCATTTATTATTCATGTAGTTTTTTTTTTTTTTTTATTACAACATTATCATGTTGAAAAAAAAAAAATTTTTGCTGATAAGAAACAGTCGTCACTGGAAAAAGTATGATAAGCCACGAATAATAATAATAATAATATTATTATACTTGTGAATTCATTGCAACAATTATTATCCAGCAGATCAGACAGGCTATTAAATAAGAAATAATAATAAATAAAGAAATTTTCACAGTTGATGTACTACTTAAATACCGCAACGAATATTTTCATTAGACCACAAAATCATTATGATTTAATTTTATTATATTGATGATTTTTAATTATAATGTTTTTTCTTGAAAAATATAAAACGGATTTATAAAAAATATAAAATTATAAAATAGTAATAATAGTTGATTTTATTGGAACAAAATTTTCCCATGCTCTAAATTTTGTTGCGCGACATGAATGCGGAACTTTATATACCTTTCATTTATTTTTATTTTTTTTTCTTTCTTTGTTGTTTTTTTTTTATTTCACTTATATTATATCTGAATGTACCGTTAAGGATTCAGAATCAACCATCAGACGCCAATGTGAATGGTTCAAATATGTACAAATCTTGTTATCCATTTAATCGTAATTTTTATTTTCTGTATATATTATATATGTATGTTTGAAAATTATTTATTTTTTTTTTTTCTTCATAATGAAAATAAAACTGATTACTAGATAAATAAATTAAAATAAATAATGAAATTTTATTAGATTAAAATCGATGTATAAATAAATATAAAAATAATAAAACAATTTGTTTCCATTTCAGGGTGGTAGAGTATGGATTCAACATCCAGAAAAAATTTGGGAAGGTGCTGTTCTTGTTGAAGATTATCAATCAAGTAATGGTACTTTAAAATTTTGCCGAGAAGAATCAAATAAAGTTGATTGTATTGAAATAAAAACCGACAATGATCTTCCACCTTTGAGAAATCCCGATATTCTTATTGGTGAAAATAATTTAACATCATTATCATTTCTTCATGAACCAGCTGTACTTTATAATTTACAAATAAGATTTCAACGTCATTCGATATATACTTATTGC
Source organism: Aphidius gifuensis (assembly GCF_014905175.1). Lineage (NCBI taxonomy): Eukaryota > Metazoa > Arthropoda > Insecta > Hymenoptera > Braconidae > Aphidius > Aphidius gifuensis. The sequence goes on from NC_057788.1 coordinate 15,897,539, forward strand.
GGTATTGTTTTGGTTGCGTTTAATCCCTACAATGAATTACCAATATATGGTAATGATACAATTTGGGCATACAGAGGACAGGCAATGGGTGATTTGGAACCACATATATTTGCTGTTGCTGAAGAGGCATATACTAAACTTGAAAGAGAATCACATAATCAAAGTATTATTGTATCTGGTGAATCAGGAGCTGGTAAAACAGTATCAGCAAAATATGCAATGCGTTATTTTGCAACTGTTGGTGGTTCATCAACTGAGACACAAATCGAAAAAAAAGTATTAGCATCATCACCACTTATGGAAGCATTTGGTAATGCTAAAACTACACGTAATGATAATTCATCAAGATTTGGTAAATTTATTGAAATACATTTTAATAATAAATATAATATTATTGGTGCAAGTATTAGAACATATTTATTAGAAAAATCACGTGTTGTATTTCAAGCGAATGATGAAAGAAATTATCATATATTTTATCAATTATGTGAAGCGGTAAATAAAACAAAAACAATGAAAGATCGTTTATCAATATTACAAATTAATGATGGAATGAATTTTAATTATTTAAATCAAGGTAATAATTATTATATTGATCGTCTTGATGATTCATTAACATTTCAAGATACAGTTGCTGCACTTGGACGTCTTGGATTTGATGAAAAACAACAAGATGAAGTATTTAAAATTCTTGCTGCAATATTACATATTGGTAATATTAATATTATTGAACAAAATAATCAAAATAATAATCAAGATACAGATGGTTGTTTTATTGATAAAAATGATAAAAGTTTAAATATATTATCAAATTTAATTGGTATTGATATATTAGAAATGAAAAAATGGCTGTGTCATAGAAAAATTGTATCAATGAAAGATGAAATATTAAAACCAATGAATGTTGAACAAGCAATTGGTGCACGTGATGCATTAGCTAAACATATTTATTCTGAATTATTTAATTTTATTGTATATGGTATTAATGAATCATTAAAAAGTAAAAATAAATATGGTTCATTCATTGGTGTATTAGATATATATGGTTTTGAAACATTTGAAAAAAATTCATTTGAACAATTTTGTATAAATTATGCTAATGAAAAATTACAACAACAATTTAATCAGCATGTATTTAAACTTGAACAAGAAGAATATTTAAAAGAAGAAATTGAATGGACATTTATTGATTTTTATGATAATCAACCATGTATTGATTTAATTGAAACAAAATTAGGTATATTAGATTTACTTGATGAAGAATGTCGTATGCCAAGAGGATCAGATGAATCATGGACTGAAAAATTATATATTAAATGTAATAAATCAAAACATTTTGATAAACCAAGATTTGGAACAAATTCATTTTTAATTCATCATTTTGCTGATCTTGTTGAATATGAAACATATGGTTTTTTAGATAAAAATCGTGATACTGTTATTGAAGAACAAATTGATATATTACGTACAAGTGATAATAAATTATTGCGTCAATTATTTACTGATTGTTTACCAAAATTAACTGTACCAAATCAATCTAAAATTAAAATATCAGCACAAAAACCAATACAACAATCATTGACAATGCCAAAACAAAATAAAAAAACTGTTGGTTCACAATTTCGTGATTCATTAAATGCATTAATGTCAACATTAAATGCAACAACACCACATTATGTACGTTGTATTAAACCAAATGATACAAAAGAAGCATTTGAATATAATCCAATACGTGCAATGCAACAATTACGTGCATGTGGAGTATTAGAAACAATTCGTATATCAGCTGCTGGTTTTCCAACTCAAAGAACATATTTTGAATTTTTTCAACGTTATCGTTGTTTGTGTCCATTTAAAAAAATTCAACGTGATAATTTACGTGAAACATGTCGTATAATATTATCAATTTATATTAAAAATGAAGATAAATTTAAATTTGGTAAAACAAAAGTATTATTTCGTGCTGGACAAGTTGCTTATTTAGAAAAATTAAGAGGTGAAAAACAACGTGATGCATGTATGATGATACAAAAAATGATACGTGGATGGATATATAAAAATCGTTATATATCAATTAAAAAATCAATACTTGGATTACAACGACATTTAAGAGGTTGTTTAGCTCGTAAAAAAGCAAATAAAATACGCCATGAACGTGCTGCAATTAAAATACAAAAATTCATACGTGGATGGCTAGTTAAAAGAAAATATATAAATATTAAAAAAACAATAATTGGACTTCAAAGATATTCACGTGGTTATTTAGCACGTAAAAATTATGAAGTACTTAAAGATAATGCAGCAGCATTGACTGTTCAACGTTTTGTACGTGGATATTTAGTTAGACGTGCTTGTCAGCAAAAAATTAAAAATATAATTATTGTACAGTGTACTGTAAGAAAATATTTAGCTAAAAAAATATTTAAAAATTTAAAAAAAGAAGCAAAAAGTGTTGAACATGTTAAATCACTTAATAAAGGTCTTGAAATGAAAATAATATCAATGCAACAAAAAATAACTGAAATAAATAAAGAAAATAATGCATTAAAAATTGTACAAAATGAAAATATTGATTTAAAATTAAAATTAGATAATATGAAAACATATGAAATGGAAAATAAAAAATTAATAAATATATTAAAATTAAAAGATATTGAATTATTAAAAATGGAAGACATAATAAAAAAAGAACAAGATGAAAAAATGGATTTATTAAATGAAAATGAAAAATTAAAACAAAATAAAGATAATGAGTATAAAAAACTATTTGAAGAAACTGAAAAACTTAAGAGAGAATTATCAATTGCAAATGAAAAAGTTAGTACAAATCAAAAAGGTGCTGAAGAAAATTTAAAAACACGTCTTGAACAAGAAAAAGATTTATTATTACTTGATCAAGATCAGGATCGTGGTGCTTATCAAAAACTATTAAAAGATTATCAGGAGCTAGAAGAACATGCTGAAATATTAGAACGTAAACTTGCATTACATGTACCAGGTCATGCAAGATCATTATCAAATGCATCAAGTACTGGTACATCACAACAAGCAGGTGATGATCAAAATATTGATTTTGGTTATGGTTCAGTAAGATCAACATTGTCATCATCAACAGCATATTCACGAGTTGAAACAATTGATTGGAATCAAAGAAGATCAGAAAGTCCTCCCGAAATTGATGGACAAACAACAAAATTACCTCAAGATATAAATAGTACAAATGAAAATATTCGACAAGCATCAATTGACATTGGACTTGTATTAAAACTTCAACAAAAATTAAAAGATGTTGAAAGTGCTAATGGTCGACTTGTAAGAATGGTTGAAGATCTTGAAAAAGATTATCCAGAAGATTTATTAAGAACACAAGATGCATTCAGACTTCAAGAACTTGAAATGGAAAATTCACAATTGAAAAATAATTTAAATGCACTGAGAAAAACTGTTACTGAAGCTGATACATCAACGGTACAACAAAATTTAATGGAACAATTTGAAGCATTACAAGAAGAACTGGAAAGAAGACGTGAAGAATGTATACAACTTCATAGTGTACTTGCTGATAATACAAAAAGAATGAAAAATCTTGGTTCAAATTATGGTAGAGATGTTGATATTGTCAATGAAGATGGTGAATTAATACTTGCTTTTGAAGCACAAAAAAAAATTAATCGACAACTTGAAGATGAATTACAAAGTAAAGAAAAAGGCTGGAGAGATCAGAGAAATGAATGGCGTGATGAAATTGATAGACTTCAAGATGAAATACAAAAACAACAAAAATTATTAAGTGTTAATTTGAGTCAAACACCACAAACACAAACTGAGGCATTTTTACAGCATGAAGTTGCTAGATTAACATCTGAAAATTTGGTAAGTTTTGTATTTATTTAACAAACAAAAAAAAAAATGCAATAAAATACTTTTAGTATATATTTATAATCATTGTTTTTTTTTTTTTTTTCTTTTTCTCAGGAACTTCAAGAGAGATTTGACAAAGTTTTTGAAGAAAATCAAAAGCTCAAAAAACGATGTCGAATACTTGCAAAACGTCTTCGTGATGCCGGCCGTAAGTATTTTTTAATTATTATTTATATAAAAAATATATTTTAGTTGAATTTTTTAATATTTATTGGGACACTTTTTAATAAAAAATTAATATTGGTTAATTTTTATTACTATAATCTTTTATCAAATTTTTGCATTCAAAAAGATGAGGATAATGAAACGAGGGATATCCCTGAACCAAAACCACGTCTATTTATGATAACTGGTGCCGGTGAGTCTAAAAGTGTTATCTCTGATTACACTTGACTACAAAACCAGACATCCAGAAAATCAATCATATCATGAATCATTAGCTTTTTTATATTTTATTTATTAGTTACTTAAAATTGTTCATTTGGCTCAATTAGTATCAAAAATATTTTTATTAAAACAAAATGTGTTTTTTTTTTCAACAGTACCAGATAGCTCAGATGCACCATCAAATCAATCGGACAATTCAGCTCAATCATCATCAACAATAAATGGTACTATAATGCCAGCAATAAGAAAAAAAGAACGTGAATACGAAGGAATGTTTGAATTCAAAAAAGAACATATAACAGCAATCATACGTAATCTTGTTGTTGATTTAAATCCAAAAATAGCAGTAACATTATTACCAGGTTTACCAGCGTACATTATATTCATGTGTATACGTCATACAGATTGTATTAATGATGATGAAAAAGTACGTGGTTTATTAACATCATATTTAAATGCTGTAAAACGTGTATTAAAAAAACGTAGTGGTGATTTTGATTCAGCTGTACTTTGGTTAAGTAATACACTTAAACTACTTCATAATATGAAACAATATTCTGGTGATAAACCATTTCAAATTGAAAATACACCACGACAAAATGAACAGTGTTTACGTAATTTTGATTTGAGTGAATATCGTGTTGTTCTTAGTAATGTTGCACTTTGGATATTTAATAGTAATATTATGACAATTTTGAAAGAAAGAATACAAGCATTAACAGTACCAGCAATACTAGAACATGAAGAAATAACTGGATTAAATTCAAATAAACCTGGTAGACCAAGATCATCATCAATGGGTGAAGAGCCAGAATCAACACAACAAAAAATGGATAAATTATTAGATGAATTATTTGCTGTTCATAAAACCGTATTATATCATGGTGTTGATCCTGAAATAATAATGCAGTTATTTAAACAATTATTTTATTTTATGTGTGCTGGTGCACTTAATAATTTATTATTAAGAAATGAATTGTGTCATTGGACAAAGGGTATGCAAATAAGATATAATTTAAGTCATTTAGAACAATGGGCTAGAAATCAGAATTTATCACCGGCTGCTGAAGCATTACAGCCAATTATTCAAGCTGCTCAATTATTACAAGCAAGAAAAACTGATGAAGATGTTAATTCAGTTTGTGAAATGTGCAATAAATTAAGTGCTAATCAAATTATTAAAATATTAAATTTATATACACCAGCTGATGATTTTGAAACAAGAGTGCCAGTTAGTTTTATTAAAAAAGTACAAGCTAAATTAGACCAACGGCAGGAAAATAATGATCAGGTAAAATTATATTTTTTTATTGATTAATTTATATTATTTTTCATTAATTATATTTTTTTATTTTACTTTATTTTTAGCTACTTATGGATCTGAAATATTCTTATCCGATTCGATTTCCATTTAATCCATCGAACATACGCCTGGAAGACATTGAAATACCAGAAGTTCTACATCTACCTATGCTCAAAAAGGTTTAAGTTTCAACTTAATATTGCAATTATTGCAAAAAAAAAAAAACAGTAATATAAAAAAAATATATCTACTGATTATTTCATAGTGCAAATGAATAAAATACATTGCACATTTATAGTTTTATTAATCATGTACAAATTTATTAATTTATTTTTTCTATAATTTATTCTGTACTTAAAATCATGGCATGAGTACTTGTTTACATTCAAATTTGTTTTAAATGTATGACTTAAAAGAATATGTATAGTAGGATCTATTGGACATGATCAATTCCATAATTTAATAATACAGCTGTTAGTTAGCTTGCCATTCCTAATTTTTTGAGGTAAAGAATTTTTATGCATTTTATTTTTTGTGATATTCCTGGAAATTAAAAAAAAAAGAATAATTGCTAAAAATTAATATCATCGCCTAATTAAATAAAAAATATATAATAATACATAAATGATCTTTTAGGAAAAAAAACTGTTAACTGAATGTTGATTACGTTATATACCCATCAAGAAAATAAAAAAATAGTAAATATTTTGTTACAAAAGTTTGTATCGATTGGGTCAAATTATTTTATGCAAGTTATTAAATAATTATAATTCTGTTAAAATATATTAAACAAAATTTATGTATACAAAAAAGCTTCTGTTATTTATTCAACATATTAGAAAAAAAAATAAAATAATATATCATGTAGACTTTGTGCCATTTAATAATGTAGAAAAATTGTACAAATTTTATTTTAAATTAAAATATCAATCTGTGATTGATTTTATTGATGCATTTAATTAGTTAATATATTTTACTTAAAAATTGTTAGATTTCATTGAGCATAATAATATTCTCTTAAATAAAAATGACGTTTAAAAAGAAAAAAAAAAATGTAACGTATATTAAAGACAAAATAAAATAAAAACAAATACAAGGATAAAAATACAAATGAATGAAAAACATTTTTTTTTAAATGAATACAATTATTTATTAAATCTTACAAATATTTTTTTGACAATTGTTTTTTTATTAATTATTGTTAAGTAATAATAAAATAGTCAATTACAGTAAGTTGATTAGAAGAAAAAAAAATAACCAGTTAAACTTATTGAGTAATAAGAAGTTGCTAAAATGCAATTAAAAAAAAAAAAAAAAAAAGAACAATTATTCATAACGATCAGCTGGTGAACGAACATCGTCAATTTTGAGAATCATTTTAACTAGCTGAGTAGCCAATAATATTTGTTGAGTTTTGCTCTTTAGTGATTCAATGACATTTTGAACTTTCATGTCACTTGTTCCACAATTCATACAATCAATACCAATTGCTGGATTTTTTGTTGCAAGTTGGGCTGCTTTTGCTTGTGCAAGACTATCAACTGAAGATAGACCAGCATTTTCAGCAAGGGCCATTGGAATTGCTTCAAGTGCATCAGAAAAGGCACGGAATGCATACTGTTCTAATGAGCTAATGCTATTTGCATGTGCTGAACATGCAAGTGCACATGATATTTCAGAAGCACCACCACCATAAACAATACGTTCATCAGTAACAAGATTTCTGACAGCACAAAGTGCATCATGAATTGAACGTTTTGCTTCAGCAACAATCATTTGATTACCACCACGAATAAATATTGTAACTGCTCTTGAATTTTTACATTCTTCGATGACTAACATGCGATCTTTGGTGGTACCAAATGTCAACTCTCTAACAATACCAGCATGTCCAAGTTTATCAGGTGTTAATTCTTCAAATCTTGGAACAATTCTTCCTCCAGTTGCAATGGCAATCAACTAAAATTTTAATCAATATTAAATTATCATGATGTAGCTAAGAAATCATGTGAAATAAACACTAAAACTAATATTTCATTTTTGTTTCTCATTCAATTATTTGTTAAAAAAATTTTATCTATTACTTATAAAAGAAAAAAAAAAAAAAAAATTACCTCAATTTCGGGTCCACCAACCCATCTGACTGCTGGTAATTCTTTTTGAAGTAAAAGATGATTAGCTTCATCATCAAAGCCCCACTGGCAAATAGCCAATGTTGCTCCAGCAGCTTTTACTCTGTCTACCATTTCGGTAAACTTTTCACGTTCGTATTCACGAAGTTTTTTGTAATCTTCAACTGATGTTACATCCAACTTATGTTTGGTTTTTGGCTTTGGTGGTTCAAATGGACAAGTAAGAATTGCCAATTTAACATCACGAAGTTTCTGAAAAATTTTAAACAAAAATTAAATATACAAAGTTGTTTTCTAGATTGATTATAATTTAATAAAATTAAAAAAAAAAAAATGTTACAATAGCGATTTGAGTATTTAATTATTTCAATACAAATTAAACGTTGTCGAATCACTATTGTGTATTGATTTTGCAAGGTGTCTGGACAGAAAGTATATTGAAAGATACATCTGGAATTCTCCTCGCATTATTTTTGGTATACACATATGGTCCACAGGCGGATTTGAACTGTCGACTTGAAGACCGACAAGCCAACGTCTTACTCTCAGACCAAATGTTTATATGATATATTCAAGTTACCTTGGGCATTTGAGGATGACTAAAATCTTTGTCAACGATAACACCACGAACTAGCATAGTGTCCTCCAAGCGACCACCAACTTTGCATTCAAGTTTGATTAACTCAAAGTTAACATCACGTTTTTCAAGATCAGCAACAGCCATAACTGCATTAACTGCAATTTCAGCCATTTGTCTGTGACATTTGTTGATGCTGAAAAATAAATATTTTAAAACAATTGAATTATTGAATACTTAAATATTTCTGTCAAGCACAAAATAGTATCTACAAAAGCACAAAATAGTTATCTTACATTTTTGAGCCAAGAGTAGTCATGGCAGTTTTAATGAGTGGCTCAACATTGTTACGATCAATTGGAAAACCTTCAGCAATGCTATTAAGATGTTTGGTGGCACATTGTGCAGCCAATTCAAAACCATCAGCTATTCTAATAGGGTGAATGCCTTTGTCTAAGAGTCTTTCAGCTTGTTCCAACAAGGCACCAGCCAAAACAACGACACCAGTTGTACCATCACCAATTTCATCATCTTGAGATTGCGACAGTTGGACCATCAGTTTAGCAATTTCATGATCAACATCCATTTTCTGTAGTATTGTTGCTCCATCGTTGGTAACTGTGACATCACCATCTGGACTAACCATTAACTTATCAAGGCCTTTTGGTCCCAAAGATGTTCGGAGAGTGTTGGCGACACTTTTTGCAGCAGCGATGTGTGACTGTTATTATAACATAATAATTATGAAAGTTTTCAAATATTTCAATTACTTAATTTAAAATTAAAAAAAAAAAGTCTCATATCCATTTATCATTGGAGTCACGGATGACCATTTATGGGCATATAAAGATGATGAACGATAGTCATACTTAATGTTTTATGGATTTTATGCATTCCAATATCGTCATATGCGTATAGAAATGTCAAAGTTAATGCTATGACTTAAATTGTACTCAAAATATGAAAAAGATGTCAAAATTCGGACTAACCTTAATTGCATCAGTGCCGGTTAGGCGTTTTTGATTTTCTTGATCCCGAAGTATAATAAACGGTCTTCCGTACTCGTCGCAATGAAATGATCCTGACATCGGATTCATAGTAAATTTTTTTGATTACAACAATCCGAAAAAAATGATTTAAAAGAAATTAATAAGACAGTTCAAACTATGCTTCCAAAGACTATTAGACCACCATCTTAGGTGTGTACGACAAGCGGCTGAAGCGACAAGGCACACAAGGGCTCGAGACTAGTGCCGAATGGTGAGACTGGTGAGTTCAGAGTTTCAGCAGAGAGAAGACTTCTCTCTGGTTTCAGTGGGTTTCAGCCTGCAGAGCTGTGCGAAACGAGCGAATTTCGAGTTACTTAGAAATTATAGTAATTTACTTGTAAGTTACTGTAGAAAACTGCAAAAAGTTTTCTTCATCTCATATAAACTTACAAAGCTACTTAAATATCACTAAAATTGTGTTAAGGTACAACCAGGGAAAATTAAAAATAATGACGATTTCACGAATTTTATAGAGTAGATAATTAAAATAACGATACGCCTTTTTCTTTAATCAGTTTTTTTGTTATAAGATGTTTTTTTGATTAATTAACTGTTAAAGGTGGTCCTTTTTTTGAGGTTAAACATAGGCTCTTATGGAAAATGATGTTCAGCTTTTCATAATACCCCATCGAAATACTTGAAAAAATAATGCCATATTTACCAAAAACTAAAGGATAAAACTCGAAAAAAAGACGAAAAATCATCACCCAAATTTAATATAGGTTTTAATATTCAATTTTAATTAATAGAGGATAATAAATTTTTGTCTTTGTCTAAATACTTGAGTGGAAGTGAGAAACAGTATTCTCTTTCTAATCTTTCGTCCTTTTCGCACTCATGAATATATAATGTTTTTAGCAAACATCCGCCAGATGTCTCTCATTTTGCCCTGGTTGTACCTTAAGGGATTACCTCGGCCAAATTTTGGGGTATAGGAGAGGGGAGAAAGCCTATGTTTAATACATTGGTCCGAGAGCCATTGCCAACCTCAAAAAGATGAATTTTTTTTTTTTTTTTTTCGATAAAACAATAGTTTTTTGAAATAATTATTGTTTAATAACCTAATATTATTAATCCCTGAAATATAATTGATCAACTTTTTATTCTTTTAAACATTTATTCAATAGTTAAAAAAAATGTGTAAATCGTGAAACACCGCAAAAAAAAAAAACAGTTGGTTGTACTGAGAATGCGATTGTGTTAGTGTATGATATAGCTGCTGTGGCAGTATGTGTGTATCAATGTGGGATTTATTACTGGCGTTTTTAAACCTACGCGCCACAACATGGCGGATCACTATTCGGTGTTGCCAAGCGTACATTAGAATATAGTAGACGTCATCAGGGGGACGTTCCAAAAATCGGTCGGAAACCCGGACCGGCGCAGTAGATGAAAAAATATAGAGATAAAATAAACTTAAAAGTAACTAGAGGTTACTGTAGATATTGTAAGCAACAAAAACAGCCATATTGCATATGCCATTTACTTTTGTTACTTATTACAGTTGTGAAAAGTATTTTTTATAATTATTATTAATAATTAAACAATAATAATTTATTGTTTTGTGCCTATAAAAATACATGAACAAAAAATCATGTCTACCACAACAAAATATCTAAAATTTTCTATGATCACAATCGTGACCTTCCGAGTTTCCGAGTGATTTTTGGAACGTCCCCATATACTGCTCGATTAGATGAATTTTTTCATACTTTAATTATTCATTATAAAAAAACTAAGCTCCAAACCTCTTTAATTTTTTTTCCATACGTTTTGTTTTGTCTCACTCCATAACCCAATAGTTTTTTTTTCACGATGTCATTATTTCGATTAAAGATATCGGTATTTGAATGGACTTTTTTTTGACAAAAATCGTATTCTCCATAAGAGCCCATGTTAAAAGTTGTCAACTTTGAAAATTAATAAAAAAATAACGAGCTTCCAAACAATTACCAAAAAATTACATCAAATGTATCAGTATTTTAAGAATCTACTGTAAAAATTTCAAAGCATTCTCATTATTAGTGACTGGCCGAGGTAATCCCTTAAAGTGAAAGTATGTTAAATTTTGACACCGAAGCAGTGATGGGTAAATGGTCGATTTTTGAGGTTTCTTACACTTACAGTAAGATACTGTAAGATACTGTGAGAAACTGTAAGATACCTGAGACGCCAGTTTTGAACATTCTTACCGACTGTCGACTCGACAATAAGCTGTCATTGCTCGATATATGTTGGTACATATGTATTTTATTTGTTAAATAAATATATAAGATATCAAGGAGAAGCAGTGGCTAAGAAAAGATGTAGCTCGGAAATTAATGTTGCCAAACAATTATGTTTTAAGAAAGTAATGTTGCTTGAAACAGAATTTTTTTGGCAACTGTAATTCCTTAGCTACATCTTTTCCTTAGCTACTGCTTTTCCTTGGACAGTTTTATTTATCAAATAAATAATAGACATGTAATTTTATTTGAAATAAATAAAAATGTTCAAGGAAAAGCAGTAGCTAAAGAAAAGATGTAGCTAAGGAATTAAGGTTGCCAAAGAATTATATTTTAAGCAACATTATTTCCTTGAAACATAATTCTTTGGCAATCTTATTTCCTTACCCTGGTGAAAATAATTTGGCGGATTATGTCATAATATGGCATAATATGACATAATCTGACATAATATGACAAAAATTCATTTGCCAGAAAATGGTATATTCTGACATATTCTGACAAAATTCATTTGTCAGAAAATGGCATATTCTGGCATCCAAAAATCATGTAAGAATATGTCAGAATATGTCAAAATATGGCATATTCTGACAAACTTCATTTGCCAGAAAATGCCATATTCTGACATCTAAAAAGTTTGTAATGGCAAAATCATTTTGATAATAGTTTTTTTAGTAAATAATATTTTCTTCTCGGTCACGTCGTTGTTTTAATTATGTGACTTTGTTATTAAATTATTACGCTAGAAATTTTTTGAGTGATACCATTTTTTTTACATTTCTTCTTGTACATTGCTTTTTGAAGTTTCTCGCATGTGGTCATCTCACAACTAGTTCTTATATATACGATATGGATCCATCATATTCATATCCAAAAAATATGACGATATAATAATACAAAAATTTAAATAATCAATGTTTCCCGTAATTGTTTGAAAGAAGTAAAAATGAATAATACGTAAATAGTTATGTTTAATAAATATCAAAAATTCGCCAGATGCCATGAATGCCATAAAAAGTTGCGGCGGATTATGCCATATTATGACATAATGTGCCATAAATTGCTATAAAAAGTTGGCGGATTATGTCATATTATGGCATAAAATGCTATAAATTGACGTTAAAAAATGGCGCATTATGTCATAATATGACATAATATGGCATAATCCCCAAAAAAAATCTTGTAAGAATTTGTCGGAATTTGTCGGAAGTCCAAATAACCTTAAAAATTCCGGCATTTTCCGACAAATTCTGAAAAGTAATAATGACAGAAGATGTCAGATTATGTCATATTATGTCGAAAGGCGGTCGAAATGCTGTCGAAACGCGATCAAATCGGTGTCGAGACAGAGTCAACTGGCATATAGTGATATAAAATTGAAAAAAAATTATTTTGGCGATTGTTTATACTTCAAATGCTTAATTATACTGTTTTATCATGTTTTTTACATGCAATTGTTATTAACAATTAATTTAAAAATTATAAACAAAAAAAAATTTTTTTTTTTTAAATTTTTACAAGTTTTTTTATATTTTTCATCAATTTTTTTATAAAAAAAATAAAAATTTATCATTAATAAAGTCCATTATACTATTTAAACAATTTAAAACAATGAAAAATGAATAAATTAGACAGCTCTCAATTCGGTGTCGAAAGCCTGTCGATTTAGTGACAAAATATCTCGGTAATAATGACCGAGTCAATTACCGATGAATGGTCTGAGGCTCGACAGCTTTCTGACTCCAGTAGAAATGCGAATCACGCAATCTAACCTCTCTACCGTGTATAATTTAATCTCTTATTTAATATTAAATACATGTACTAGTCAAGGTTTCAGTCAGTTTAAGTTATTCTCATTATAATTTTATATTTATTTCATATTTTTCCAACTCATTTTGAGTATCCAGTGCTCGTGAATTACGTTTTATATATGCTGTCGAATGGCTGTCAAATCGCTGTCGACTGAGTGCAACTGAGTGCTACATTGGAGAGTCGAGCCATCCGCTAGGGAGTGTTGGGTAGGTATGAAACCCATTGTAATTTTCACCTTGTTTTGTACATGGTAAATTACACGACTTGCGCGCCTCGCAGTGGAGAGTCTGGAACTATGTATTTCGTAGCCATTTTGCAAACATATGTTTTATGTTTTCATTACTCTCGATGTTTATTGTTATTTGTTGTTATTCTTATTATTATTATATTCTCTAATTAGTATGAATTTGTTCTTTGGTTATTTTAAAAAAAATTGTAAACAATGTCGGGTGTTAAAATTGTAAACAATTTTAATATAAAAATTATGAATTATTAATTTTATTCGATCTAATTATTATTTGATTTAATTCAATGTTACATGTGACTTTTAAATCCGAAAGACTGTACTTGAGATGTATTTTATAGTTGTTTAAATAAAAACAATACTAAACGTCGTTAAATACAAAAATATAAATATTTTAAATAGCTAAATAAAAATTTGGCTTAAATATAAAACCCCAAAAAAAACTCTGTGCTTAACAGATAATAAATATTTCAATAATTTACTAAAGAAGATATATATTATATAACCAAGAAGACTAGAAATACAGGAGGACGAACTTGCCTCAAAAAACCGTTCCGCTATATGGTCGCCGCATAATTGAGGGGCGCTAGTAGTACCTCGGTAACGTGCGCGACTTGTATCGCTTTTTTTTTACAATGCGCACAATACAAACATACTCTGACAAACATTAATAGAGCATTATACACATGATGTTTGTCAGAGTATGTTTGTATTGTGCGCATTGTAAAAAAAAGCGATACAAGAAATCGCACGTTACCGAAACCTAGCACCCTGCGGCGATATCCTGCTGATAATAGCTCAGGCAAAATAATGCCACACGTCCACTCTGTGAAATACCTGGGCTTAAACATTGATGAGACACTAGCATTTAAACATCACGCTAAGACTCAGCTACAAAAAGCAGTCAGAGCATACAGGCTGTGCTCAGACTTGTTTAGAAACAGACATCTGAGCACAAGGGTTAAAGTGATATGCTACATGGCATTCATAAGACCAATTCTGGCATATGCATGCCCAATATGGTTTAACATAGAGGGCCATGCGATGGAAAAAATCCGACTATTCGAAAGAAAATGCCTCAGACAATGTACTGGCTTACACAGAACACCTCAGTCCAATTACACAAACTATTACAATAATACAACACTATACAACACCGCTGACATACCGAGATTCGACGTATTCACACTCAAACTTACACGAGACCATACTGTACGCTCAATGACTCACTCACTCAACAAATTCATATACTCACTTTACTCAGACAAGGACGATTACCACGAGTCAACCCTTTCGACCGGCTACATTCCTCCTGAGACATTCACATACTTAGATAAGAAAGGGTATATACAAGACAAGAACAACGTGCCAATAATCTATCATACAAAGAGCAATTAACTGGCAACCTAATTTGCAAGCCAACGACCCCTCTCTAATTTTTGATACAACAATCCCAAATTCTGACAGAAACAATAAGTTACTACAACACGAACTATTCTATAAATGGTTACAAAAAGACTAAAATCAAAACTTAACAAACTAAATATAATAATTATAATATTATTGGCAATGTTAACATTAATAAAAACTACAAATGTATTAGTGATAACTAGAATAAACATAAGATGTATTGAATACACCAAACACAACACTGATTGTTAAAACATTAATATATTAGATTAAGTGTTTTGTTTATTAGTTTAATATTTAGAAATTATATAATCTTAAGATATAGATCATAAA
This sequence comes from Aphidius gifuensis, assembly GCF_014905175.1. Classification (NCBI taxonomy): domain Eukaryota; kingdom Metazoa; phylum Arthropoda; class Insecta; order Hymenoptera; family Braconidae; genus Aphidius; species Aphidius gifuensis. The sequence continues at coordinate 15,912,932 of NC_057788.1, forward strand.
TTGCAGTTTTTCGGACAGTTTCTGCAAATTACAACACCATAGAATTTAGATAAATACAACAATACAACAAAATACAACTAAAATCACAAATCAAATAGACTACGATTTCTTTCTAAGAACAGCAGTCATCATATTGTAACAAACTAAAACAGTCTTTTAAAAATTTATTATGTAATACCTAATGTAACATGTAAAATTGAATAAATAAATTTTGTTTAAAAAAAAAAAAAAAAAACGGTTTTCATATACAGGCGAGATAGGGAGTGAGTCCTCCTGTATTTCTAGTCTTCTTGATTATAACTAAATTCCCTAGCGAAAATGGCGACACCGATCCGACACCAATCCGACAGTCGGTTTGTGCACTGATCTCATACAAAAACGACACAAAACCGACACACGACTATAAGAATTTCTGAGTCACAAAAATAAATAGTAAGAAGCATTTAAAAAATAAAATATTATGTCTAAAAATTTCTAAATAATATTCTCACAACTTAAGACACATTAGAATTTTTTTTAAATAATTTTTTTATTGAAAAAAACTCAATTCGGTTTATGTATTAAAAGTATATATATTTATTAACAAAGAATAATAAAAAAAAAATTTTTAGAAAATAATGATATTATTTATTTATATTATTTATTTAATTTGTGTCAATAGAAAATTGAATCTTCTTATCTTTGACTCAACCGTTTAGCGAAGAAATTTGAAAATTTTAATAACTTCCAGCGTAAAAAATGTTTATTTATATATGTAGAATATATTTCTAAAATTTTAAAAATTTAAATTAATAATTAAAAAAGTTATTGAGTTAACAGCAATAGAGCGCGGTCGAATTAATTATTACGCGCGCAACAAAACAGCGACTCGCCATCACTCATATTAGAACCTTCGATATGCGTGTCAAACGTGACCGCGCTCTATTGTTGTTAACTCAATAACTTTTTTAATTATTAATTTAAATTTTTAAAATTTTAGAAATATATTCTACATATATAAATAAACATTTTTTACGCTGGAAGTTATTAAAATTTTTAAATTTCTTCGCTAAACGGTTGAGTCAAAGATAAGAAGATTCAGTTTTCTATTGACACAAATTAAATAAATAATATATAAATAATATCATTATTTTCTAAAAATTTTTTTTTTTCATTATTCTTTGTTAATAAATATATATATAGGTAAAATTTCAAGAGTTTTTATTAACAAACAAAAGAGATATACTCGTATTATTATTGAAAAATGAAAAAAATCAGAGATGGAATAATTTTCTTAATTAATTTTTTTCAATTAAAATAATTAAAAAAAAAAAAAAACCATAAAAGCAATATATTTTTCTTTTAACTTTTCCTACATGCCTATATTTTTTAATTTTTTTTTTGACGACTTTGAAAATTAAGAATTGTCCGAGCCATTGGACAATACTTCTACCGTTTTTCGAGCGAGCAGGTCGTTATTGCATCCGGACCCTCAATTGTAAAATCTCACAGTCGTGTACAGATGATTCTGACAGCTAACCTCACTTTCAATACATAAACAGAATTGAGTTTTTTCAATAAAAAAATTATTTAAAAAAAATTCTAATGTGTTGTGAGAATATTATTTAGAAATTTTTAGACATAATATTTTATTTTTTAAATGCTTCTTACTATTTATTTTTGTGACTTAGAAATTCTTATAGTCGTGTGTCGGTTTTGTGTCGTTTTTGTATGAGATCAGTGCACAAACCGACTAAATCGGCATTTTCGCTAGGGAAGAAGATATATATTATAACTTTTTCTACAGAACACCAAATAAATATATAATATGTAATTAATAAATATCTGATACAAAAAAAATTTTTTTTTTTTTCTTGTGTAATACTAATATAAAATTCTTGGTTAATGCAAAGTCGTATAAAATTTTTTAATTATAAGACTAGCCGAAAATGTATTATAAGTCATTTTCAAGTTAATTAAAAAAATGATAAATTTATTCACATTCAGTTAAATAATCGTAATTATTAAAAAAATTAATATGCAAAAATCATGCTTATTTTTTAACTAACTTCGCTTTTTTTGGCACACATGTTACCAATTTTTTTTGTTAATGCTATTGATTATAATATTATAATGAACTATTTATAATTTATAAACTCATCTTTGATCGTTCGTTCATTTATTTATTATTGTATTTATTCTCACCAATTCTCACAAAAAAGCTAGATGACATTGACATGTTTTTTTTGTTTACAACAACAGGTTCTTTGGCGTCAGGTAGGGCTAGGTATGAGTTCTTTACATTATTTACGTTCCTTACGTAAATTACATGTAAATTACATGTAATGTAAATAACTCGAAAAATCGCCCATTTACCCAACACCGGGTGCATTCCTTTAAAGGCATGTGGCCACTAGCATAGTTTTTCGACCAAGTTCTATGCCATAGCACTTGTGTCACTATATCTCACTAAAAATTTACTAGAAAATGGCCGCTGAGGACTATGTTGAAAAAATGCTGCACGCAGCATTTTCAGCATAGAACCGCTAACTTCACACTAGTTTTTTTGGATACAGCCAACATTAAAAAAATACAACAACAATGGTTAACGTTATTAATAAATTTGTTTGTTTATATTTACACATGTATAGTACATATGTATAATGATTGACTATCAAAATATCAAATTGTCAACAAATAAGAAAGGTTATATTTTTATTTATTTTTTATGTGTTTCTAAGCAAGTTGGTACAGCTAAAACAACTTCAAAAAATGATTAAAACGCCGCCCTATAGCCGTCATATGTGAACTATTTCTGCCATATCGCTATGGCATAGAACTTGGTCGAAAAACTATGCTAGTGGCCACAAGCCTTAATAAAAATTTTTTTTCGCTCTGCAATTTCGCCCTGCAATACCGACCAAGATTTTATAGGAAAAAGCTGTTTCTTGAAGTGGCAGTACTAGCACATGACATTGATTTTTTTGGCTTTCAATTATTGGAAAAATTACCTAAATGACTGTTCAATATTTATGTCAAACTGAAATAAAAAGAGAACTTACTTGTTGTAATTGCTTGTTATTGTCACAGAGGTTGTACAGGATATATTATCGTAAATGTTCAAAGTCTGGAGAATTACATAGAGGATTCTATCACTTTTGTCGTTGTTTTTTTTTCTAGTTTTTAGTCGGTATTACAAGGCAAAATTGCAGAGTGAAAAAAAATTTTTTATTAAAGGAATGCACCCACTGCTCCACGCTATAGAAATGCTTGCAAGATCTTTCATCACTAGATAATTACTAGAATTTTGGTGGAAATCAGCCTTTAAAGCTTTGCAAGACTATCACAGCCAATAGGACATGTTCCATTTTTTCGTGCAAGAACTTGCATGAGATTTCTATAGCGTGGAGACACCGCTTTGCGAACATTTGAAGAAACTTTAGTAACTAAAATTTACTATTTATTTATTGTTATTCGTTTTTTCCATTCTACTGAAAATAACGAATATGCGTTGGTAATTTTAGTTACTAAAGTTTCATTAAATGACCGCGCGACTCTGGCGCTTCCTTGCATACACTCCATGCAAGGTCCCTAGAATGATACCCAATAGTTGCTTTCTTTTACAAAAATCTTCTACTGCAGTCCAATTCAGAGGGCAAATTTTTTACAATTTAGGGCTTTTTTTTGCCGGTGATGGCGCTTGTAAAATTTTTTCTATATAGATTTCACATACAAATTACAAACGCTCTACAAGCGCTGCCAGTGGAGGAAAAAAGCCATAAATTGTAATGCCCTGTGAATTGGACTGCTGGAGCTCCAGATAAACATCATCAGTCATCTGTCGGCGAATGTACAAGAATGATTTTAAAAATAGAAAATGGCTAAGCATTGGCGTCAACTCTGTTATTTATTTGTTATTATTGTTGGTCGACCAGATAACCGGGATAACAGAGTTGACGCCAATGCTCAGCCGTTTAGTGGTGGACAGTTGGCCGAGAGGGTGTGAAATATCTGACCTTGGACAATTTTTTTCAATACCTAACGTTTTACCTGAATTTGCTATGGAAATAAAAAAATTTTCCTGATAATTGTTTAATTGTTATTAATTATTGAAAGCGAGTGTGGAAGTTAGCCGAAAAAAAATTTCTGATTGATTATTGTAAGTTTTTTTTATCGCTAATTTGTAGGGTTTGATTTTCTGGATCCGAATTTTATTGCCTCGTTATTTGCCTGATGATAATTAATTATCTACGCAATAATAATAAAAAGCTGAAAATTAATAACCAGGCAGAATGAGTGCGCATACTTATCAGCTGTCATGGTTAGTAGTATTATGACATAGTTTATGGGTGCGAACTCACGATAAGCTAAAATTTTCGCTTGTAAACATAGTGGCCAATGGTGGCTGCAAAAGTAACCAAATTATAACTAAATTCACTAAATTATCACTAAATTTACTAAATTTACTGCAAATCCATGGTGTCTCTCCATGACTGCACGACAAGGTTGACACTGCCAAGCTTGTTCTAACGTCACGGATTTGCAGTAAATTTAGTGAATTTGGTTATTTTTGCAGCCGCCATGTTTACAAGCGGAAATTTTAGCCTTTCGTGAGTTCGCACCCTATATGTTTTATATAGGAAAAAATTGAAATAATAATAATAGTATTTTTTTGTATAAAAAAGCATACAGACTTTACCGGTCAAACAGGACAACTTGTGTTTCCTCTTAAAAACAGTTAAAAAAAAATTTTATTAGTAAAAAATCCAGTGGCACGTTCCCAAACCTCCGTTTGGTTCGGTATATCAAGATCGCGGCGATTCTACCCAGCAATTAAGATCATATATTCAATATTGCGCATAGGGTATGATTTTGTTCGGATTCATTACGGTGCAGACAATCTTTCTGTCGCAGTCATACTGCTCGACAAAAATCTTTTGCCCATGTGCGAATTATTATTCGAGTGGGAGCTCGGATACATTCGGCAACGCACACAAATTCATTGTGTATACGTGTGAACCGAACGGATTATTTGGACATGCGCAAAAAATTATGTCGAGGAGTATGACTGCGACAGAGAGATTGTCGGCACCGTAATAAATCCGAACAGGGGGACGTTCCAAAAATCACTCGGAAACTCGGAAGGTCAAGATTGTGATCATAGAAAATTTTTGATATTTTGTTGTGGTAGACATGATTTTTTGTTCATGTATTTTTATAGGCACAAAACAATAAATTATTATTGTTTAATTATTAATAATAATTATAAAAAATACTTTTCACAACTGTAATAAGTAACAAAAGTAAATGGCATATGCAATATGGCTGTTTTTGTTGCTTACAATATCTACAGTAACCTCTAGTTACTTTTAAGTTTATTTTATCTCTATATTTTTTCATCTACCGCGCCGGTCCGGGTTTCCGAGTGATTTTTGGAACGTCCCTCAGCCCACTTATGGGAAAGCATAGGCGATGCGCAATATAGTAGTCAATAGTAGTATTAAATATATGATTAGGTTAGGTACAAAAGCCCGCCGTCCTGGGGTGCGTTCCGTAGGGGGACCGCGGTCCTTCTTGGCCATAATCAGAGGGGATCCATAAAAATTAAAAATCTCCCTAGGAATCCCTAAAAAATAACCAGTCTCATGTATACTTTTTTTTACACCTTTCTACAGTATGTATGTATGTATTGTTAATGTTGTGGATGTGGTGCTTACCGAATTTTGTACTGAATAAAATCATTAAAACAATAAATTTGTTAATAACAGTTAACAAAATGAAAAGAAAAATTCCACTTCAAACACATTATCTATTGACTGATGTCGGTAGTAATTGTTGTTTTTGTTGAAAAAGAACAGCAACATCAGCCAGTTTAAGATCTTGAAAGATAAAAAAAATATAAGTGCTGTCCTAACCTTACATTTGAGTTATGATAGGTTTTGAAGCATTAACTTTGAAAAGAAATACAATTTACAGGCTAAATAATTGAGATAACAGCAATATACACCGTCTATATTTTAATTGACAATTTTTTTTTTGATGCCAAATGATTTTTTTCTTTATAATACGTTAATCATATTTTTCGGTGTTTACGTTTGCTTATGTTTGTTACGTTTTCTAATACATAGCAGTGCTGATACTACAACGAAATTAAATTCACCATGATAAACCACGCCTATTTTTGGTAGACCGCGGTCCTCTACGGAACGCACCCCTGATATACCGAACCGAACGGAGGTTTAAAAATGCACCCCTGACGCACAAGTCACAATCCTAGGTATAGCTTTACGTGTATTTCGGTAGGGGCGTATTTGGCAGTCTAGTTTGGTCTAGTTCCTCCCGATTCCCCAGGCAAGGTCTAGTTATGTTGATACTTGATATCATATGATAATCGAATTTATTTTCTACAGTATCGGCAGAGAGAAGACTTCTTCTCTCTGGTATCGGTCTGAATTCCACTTTACCAACTCAATAGCAGATTTCGTCAAATGATTTGAAATAATATTACGGAGGCTAGGAGCCGAAAGGCTCAGCTGCAGTATTGGATTTATCCCCCCCAAAAAAAAAAACGTTTATAACTTTTAAACTAATTGTCGTAAAGACTTCGGATTTGGCTTAAAAGAAGCGGCTTTGGAAATTCTATCGCCTCTAATAAAAAAAAACATTATTTATTCAGCCATTTTTTTTTTTTTCCAAAAAATAGAAAAAAAAAAATTGTGTTTTTTTTTTTCACGAAAAATACTATTCGTACGGGAAAAATTTATTTAAAAAAATTATAGAATTTTGAAAAACGATTATTTTAAGCTTAATATGAAACCTCTGCGACTACTCTATTCTGAGTTATAACTTGTGCCGTTTTCATTTTTTAGGCAAACAATAACTCGTGATGAAATGGTGTTAGAGACTTCATATTAAGCTTAAAACATGCGTATTCAAAATCTATCGCCTCTCCGAGAAAACTTTTAACTATGAATCACAATTTTCATAAAAAATTTTAAAAAATCGATTTTTTTTTTTTTTTAATTTAGTTTTTTTGAAAAAAAAAAAAAGTGACTGAACACATAATGCTCTTTCTTAGAATGGGCGATGGAGTTTCAGAAGACGCGTTGTTTGAGCCTAATACGAAGTCTCTACTACAATTTTATCAAAAGTTATTGCTTTCCTTGTTTTCGAGTAATTTCTGAAAAACGCTCTAACTTTCGACAAAATCGTCCTAGATCCTTTGTATAAGACTTAAAAAGCATGTGTGGTCAAATCCTACAACTTTTACTCGAAACTTTTTTCAAAAAACATTATAGTTTTTATAAAATTGTAAAAAATAGAATCTTTGAAATAATAGTTTTTTTTTTTTTTTCACGCTAAAAATTAATTTTAATAATAAAAAAGTCTCTAAAAGTCATTAAAATTCATTAATTTATTATTGTTTATTAATAATTAGTGATATTGTTATAAAGAAATGTCCTTTTTACAAGTCCGGCTTTCCTCTGGCTTTGCTCTGGCTTTTGTCTGGTTTTACTCTGGCTTACCTCTGGCTTTTGTATTGCCAGAGATTGATGTGTTTTTTTTTTTTTTTTTTAAGCGAAAAATTAATTTTAATAATAAAAAAGTCATTAAAATCTATTAATTTATTATTGTTTATTAATAATTAGTGATATTGTTATAAATAAATGTCTTTTTTACAAGTCTGGCTTTACTCTGGCTTTGCTATGGCTTTTTGTCTGGTTTTACTCTGGCTTTACTCTGGCTTTTGTATTGCCAGAGATTGATGTGTTTTTTTTTTTTTTTTTAAGCGAAAAATTAATTTTAATAATAAAAAAGTCTCTAAAAGTCATTAAAATTCATTAATTTATTATTGTTTATTAATAATTAGTGATATTGTTATAAATAAATGTCTTTTTTACAAGTCTGGCTTTACTCTGGCTTTGCTCTGGCTTTTGTCTGGTTTTACTCTGGCTTTAAAAGATTTATAAAAATATTTCCACCATCAATAATTTGGCAAAAATCCATGAGATGTCTCTTGAAGTTTAAACTGGTAAAGAGTACGGAGAAACCTTGTAAAGATATTTTAGATTTTTTTCTCCGTATGGGCCAATGTCATAGAAATTCGTCAAAAATTTGTTAAAACTCGTAGAAAATTCGTAGAATTATTTTCACGAGGGTAGTATTTACTTTTTTATTTATTTATCTTTAATAAACATTTCTTAATAATCAGTCTTGCCTGAGCGACTCCTTACATTTTATATATATCAATATAAATTATTTTTCATCAACTTTTACATATATAGCTATAAATTATAAATGAATATTATTAACATATTAATATTATCATATACCGTCGTGGAAAAAATCTCTACAAATTTTCTCCAGACTTCTCCAGATGGTCTCTTTATTTCTCCGGATTTTTACGTAATTGAGACTTCCGGAGATATTTACGGAGTAATCTCCATACTACTTTTATGATATCTCCGGATTTTTTCCGGAATTTTCGCTCAAAAAAACCAACAAAAAAAATGGAAAAATCAATAAAAAAAACAGAAATAAAAGTTTACATACGAAAAATAAAAGAGGAATTTTTTTGCCAAAAAAATCCGGAGAAATTCCAAAAAAACTCCGGATAAATATGTCCGGAAGTCTTAATTACGTAGAAATCCGGAGAGATTATTTCTACCCGGGTATGAATAAATATATATATAAAGTGTAACAATATTATGTACTTTGTATCAACAATATAATATCATATAAATAATCATGAATATCATCCAACATGTTAGGAACCTTGATGGCTTGTGGTGTGCCATCCCTGGCGGAACAGACAAGAGCAATTCATATTAGCTATTATAGAATGATTTCGGCGCTTTTACAAGAACAAATCAATAGCTATCCAAGAGCAAATTAAAATTAATATTACAGAACCCCTAATTATAATATGAAGCATTAAATACCATAATAAAATATTAAAATATTCTATAGACAGTTTAGACACATTAATTTATCGTAAATTATCTTTCATTATTGATAATTTATACGATTCAAAAACATAGAAGTAAGAGGTTAGGGAGCGAGCTGTCAAACAGATTTCAGACACAAAACACAAGACCTCCAATAGCGGTAATTTATGAAAACTTACCACTAAAATCAAAAGCAAATCAATAGCAAAACAAGAGCGAAACAAGAACAAAAAAAAAATCATAAAAATTAATAAATTAACCCTTTTGTTGATAAGTGTATGTCGTTTTATCATATTTATTATTATTATTCAGTCATTTTAACCAAAAAAAAATATATAGAACCTACTCACTTATAGTTAATTATTAAATTTCCCATTATAGTCTTTAGAAAAAAAAATAGCGTTAGTAATCGAATTCAAAGAAAAATCAATTCATATAATACAAAATAAAATGACTATATAATAATAATAAATATGATAAAACGACATACACTTATCAACAAAAGGGTTAATTTATTAATTTTTATGATTTTTTTTTTTGTTCTTGTTTCGCTCTTGTTTTGCTATTGATTTGCTTTTGATTTTAGTGGTAAGTTTTCATAAATTACCGCTATTGGAGGTCTTGTGTTTTGTGTCTGAAATCTGTTTGACAGCTCGCTCCCTAACCTCTTACTTCTATGTTTTTGAATCGTATAAATTATCAATAATGAAAGATAATTTACGTTAAATTAATGTGTCTAAACTGTCTATAGAATATTTTAATATTTTATTATGGTATTTAATGCTTCATATTATAATTAGGGGTTCTGTAATATTAATTTTAATTTGCTCTTGGATAGCTATTGATTCGTTCTTGTAAAAGCGCCAAAATCAACTCTTGTCATTTCCGCCAGGGATTTACATTATGTTGTAACAACATTTTTGTTTCTTCCCAGCCTTTATTACAATAAGTGTCAATTAGGGTTACCATATCTCGAAAAAGCCAAATCAGGACATTTTCCTCCCACTCCAAAATTTTACCCCCTCCACCTATAAATTTATGTTTCAAGTAGATAATCATAACAATTCATTTATTTTGATTATATGTTATTTATTCATTTGTTTTCTTTTAATTATTCAATAATTATTCATTAAAATTACACGAACGATAGAAAAATTTTTTACAGTAGTTAATTTCTTTGTCTAAATTAATTCATCGAAAATTAATTGGTAAGCGAAATCCTTTCGTTAGGCTTTTTTGTTATAGCTTTTAAGTTGTTAAATTAATAATTATTTAAACAAACTGAAAGCTATGAGAAAAATGGCTAAGGAAGGAAGTTGCTTACCAATTAATTTTTGAAGAATTAATTTGGCTAAAAAAATAATTAGCGAGCTACATCCTTTTCTTAGCAACTTGACAATATAGCTTTTTATTTATTCAAACAAATTGAAAGCTATAGGAAAAATGGCTAAGAAATAGATGTTAACCAACCAATTAATCAATAGCCTTTTATCTATTTAAACAACCCTGGTGGAAAAAATCTCTCCGGATTTTCTCCGGATTTTTCAGGATTTCTACGTAATTGAGACTTCCAGAGATATTTACGGAGTAATCTCCAGACTATTTTCATAATATCTCCGGATTTTTTCCGTAATTTTCGCTTAAAAAACCAACAAAAAAAGAAAAATCAATAAAAGAACCAGAAATAAAAGTTTACATACGAAATATAAAACCGAATTTTCTTCCAAGAATGGAGAAAATCCGAATAAATTTCGGATTAATATCTCCGGTAGTCTCAATTGTGAATTGCGTAGAAAATTAGGAGAAATCCGGAAAAAATCCGGATAAATTATTTCTACCAGGGAAATTGAAAGCTATAGAAAAAATGGCTAAGGAAAGGAAGTTGCTTACCAATTAATTTTTGAAGAATTAATTTAGCTCAATTTAGCTAAAGAAATTAAGTGGCAAACCACAAAATTTACAAAAATAAAAGAAGGGTTGCCTACGCTATAGAAATTTTGCATCGGGCCCTCTATACTCTATAGGACGAGGTACATATTCTGCACGCCATTTTAATTTCAATAATTAGAGGTATTCAAGAGTCTATCATAGTTAGCGAAAATGATAAATTCTATATTATATTTATTAAAAAAAAAAATTATAATAAAAAAAAATTTTTTTAAATTGTGAACGAGTCTCAAAAATCAGGACATTTGACAAATCAGGACCGTATCAGGACAAGCCAAACAAAATCAGGACATGTCCTGCTAAATCAGGACGCATGGTAACCCTAGTGTCAATAATTAAATCAAATGTTATATCTTGGTTAGCAATACGTTTGATCATCATATCTGATAAAATAATTTTTAAAGGGTCCAAAGTGTTGATGCATTTTTTTGTATCATTAGCTTTATTGACACTTTCAACCACTGATGAATATGGTGTAAATTCTACTAGTTTTTGAAGTTGAAAGTGGTACAATGATAGTTTTTCCAACATTATTACATCATAAAATGCATTATGAGCACCTTCAGTAGCTAATGACATTGTTTCAGATGGCAGTGTTGTTAAACTACATGCACCAGGTCCTTTTCTTTCAGGAAATTTATTCTTGAAAAGAGGAAGAGTATCAACAAAGCCAATGATAACAGTGCTTATTTCATGCACTCTGGACTCTTTCATGATTAATCGCGTGAGCCTTGGTGCATCAAAAGAACAATTGTGTGCTATCAACACACAAGGATGATCTAATGATTTTAAAAAACTGTACATTTTATGAACAACAACTTGTGATTGTTCAGTTGGTACTTTTTTCTCATTCCAGTATAAATCTGTTCCTTCTTTGCGTAAGCCATTTGCCTCTGTTGCCTTTGGATGTATTTTTGCTGATCCTGGAGACAAATATTTAGCAAATGTAAAATCACCACACTTCATGGCAACTTGGAGAATATCACAATCTGCTTGAAAACCACTTGTTTCTAAATCGAAGAAAACTAAACAAATATTATCAAAAATAATCTTTGTCCTTTGTAGATGATTACCAGGTTGTTCATCACCTTCAATATTCATTTTATTAATATCTTTAGATTGTGGTAAATGATCATATGATAATATTTCATCACCAGAATCATCATCTTGAAATAATGCAAAGTGGCTTTTATAAGGAATTCTTTCCATATTTTCTTTTCTATGTCTTAATTTGAACCTAACAAACTAATGCGAAAAAGAAATTATATTAAAATTCGTCTATAATTGTAAAAAGAAAGATGGTTTAAATATTAATGCAATAATATCCTGGGGAATATTTTTTCTTTATAGAAATTTTTTTTTTTTTTTTTAGAAAAATAAATTAATTACCCTGAAGGCAGTAATTAGCAGTTAAAATATATAATATTTTGACTTTGATTTCTATTTTGTTGAATTATGAACTGATAAAAAACTAATCATAGTCTTATCATTTTTATTTCGACATTGAATTTGTTTTAATTTGATCTTCAAAATTTCGACATTCTTGAGCAAGATGTTTTATCATACTGTCAGCATTTGAAAGATATATTTTACCACAATATTTACAACTTTCTGTCTTGTATTTGCAACAACATTAAAATATTTGCAAACTTTAGATTTTGATCGGCCCATTTCTAAAGTTTGTATCTATAAAATATATAATTGATTAAACTTCTTTGAACTAAATTTAATGACTTTTTTTACTTACAAATATGGCATATCAACGAAAAAAATATGGACTGTGAACTCTGGGTTTAACCCCACTTTTTTTTTTTGTAATAATTAAGCCTTTCTGCAATGAATATGATACACATCAACCGGAACACTCAACAACAGTTTGATAGCGACTTGTTAATGACATGGGCGCTTATTCAATAGCAAATTAATAGCAAGTCAATAGCAAAAAGAATTATGGATACAAAGGCTCTACATTACACTAAACATATATTAAATTGATCTACATAAATTAAGGAAAAAATTAACAATGTTCCTATCACATTATTATAGCGTGATTCGATGTCATTTCTCAATAATGATAGCGAAGAATGATGTTAAATTTTTTTAGGTTATGTCCGAGCTGTCATTCGTTGTTGTCTGAGTTTTGGTAATTTATGGAAACTTACCGCGAGAATGGAATGACATGAAACATCCACTCAATAGCTAGTCAATAGCTAGTTAATAGCAAAAAAAAAAAAGTACAAAATACGATATTTATAATTGTTATTGTTTAATTGTTTATTATATTGTTTTTTTAAAAGTTTTCAACAACAATACATAAAATTTAAAAAAACAAAAATTTTTTTTTTTCGTTTAAATTCGTCCAACATCTAGTCAATAGCAAGTCAACAGCAGATCAATAGCAAATTCGTAGCAACTCAATAGCTAGTCAATAGCTAGTCAATAGCAAAAAAAAAAAAGTACAAAATACGATATTTATCATTGTTATTGTTTAATTGTTTATTATATTGTTTTTTTAAAAGTTTTCAACAACAATACATAAAATTTAAAAAAACAAAAATTTTTTTTTTTCGTTTAAATTCGTCCAACATCTAGTCAATAGCAAGTCAACAGTAGATCAATAGCAAATTCGTAGCAACTCAATAGCTAGTCAATAGCAAAAAAAAAAAAGTACAAAATACCATATTTATAATTGTTATTGTTTAATTGTTTATTATATTGTTTTTTTAAAAGTTTTCAACAACAATACATAAAATTTAAAAAAACAAAAATTTTTTTTTTTTTTAATTTTATGTATTGTTGTTGAAAACTTTTAAAAAAACAATATAATAAACAATTAAACAACAACAATAAACAATAACAATGATAAATATCGTATTTTGTACTTTTTTTTTTTTTGCTATTGACTAGCTATTGACTAGCTATTGAGTTGCTACGAATTTGCTATTGATCTGCTGTTGACTTGCTATGGACTAGATGTTGGACGAATTTAAACGAAAAAAAATTTTAATTTTATGTGTATTGTTGAAAACTTTTAAAATAATAAATATAATAAACAATAACAATGATAAATATCGTATTTTGTACTTTTTTTTTTTTGCTATTAACTAGCTATTGACTAGCTATTGAGTGGATGTTTCATGTCATTTCATTCTCGCGGTAAGTTTCCATAAATTACCAAAACTCAGACAACAACGAATGACAGCTCGGACATAACCTAAAAAAATTTAACATCATTCTTCGCTATCATTATTGAGAAATGACATCGAATCACGCTATAATAATATGATAGGAACATTGTTAATTTTTTCCTTAATTTATGTAGATCAATTTAATATGTTTAGTGTAATGTAGAGCCTTTGTAATCCATAATTCTTTTTGCTATTGACTTGCTATTAATTTGCTATTGAATAAGCGCCCATGTCATTAATGACTCTTCCGATAGGGACTATCTCTTTTTACTATATATCACTATATATTGACTTGTATACCTGGTCAATGGTCATTGCCTTCAGAAACTGAATTAATTAACCGCTTTCTGTTGTGTGACCGTCACTGAAAACCTTACACAAAATCTTATATGTAAAAACTTTCTTGAAACAATTTTACGATTCGCGTCATCTACGTATTGAATTTGTCTAAGAAAAAAAAAAGTGTCGTATATAGCTCCTTAGCAAATAGACCTAGAAACTTCATATTATGATCAAAAGAAGCGTATTTTCAATACCTACAATTTGTATATTTTCGTTTTTTTTAAAAAATAATTATTAGAGCCGTAAATGCTGAAAATATCAAATTTGTCATTTTGTCTTTTTTTTTTAAAAATTAATAACTCTCAAACCCTGGTGGAAATAATTTCTCCGTAAAATTCCGGAAAGCTCCGTATCGCTCTAGAATTGTCCCATTAAAATTCCGGACAGCTCCGGAGTATTCCGTAATTTTCCGGATAACTCCGTAATTTTCTAAAGTGAGCCAATTCCGGAATAATACGGAGTAATCCGGAGCAATTCCGGAGAAATATTTCCACCAGAGTATCCATCCGATCAACTTCCACCGACTAATTTAAAGTTTCCTTTTATTTTTATCTACAATTTTCCGCAAATTTGAACACGATATCTTGGAAAGTGACACAGATAAAGTAACGGTAGGGGTAATTGACCGCGAAGTAATTACTGACCGTTTTGGGCTGAAAAAGTGTATATTTAATTTTTGCCACCTTGACAGATGTAAAAACTATTTTATAACGAGAGATTAATTCTTGTTGCACCTTATTAACACGATTGAAAAATATTTTATTATTTATAAGTATTTTAAAATTAATTTTCAAAAATGAGTCCCACTGATTGAACAACATCGGCCATTTTCTTAATGGTAGAGCTACGTGACGATCTCGTTTTGTTAAGACAATATTAATTATGTGGGTGTGAAAAATAACTTCAAAATTATCTTAATATTAATTAAACATATTGTTACGTACTGGTATTTTAATATTTATAAATAATTAATTAATAAATAATAAATAATATTTGGTAAATTCAAGGGATATAGAACAATATCGAGTAGCACATAAATTTTTTCTTTTTATTTTTAATAATTATTTTTCACTTTTAGCATCATGGACATTTTTTATTTAAATACGAGTCGGCCGTGTTCGGCTTCGCCGAACTTGGTTGTATATTTATTTTTGATTCTTCAAAAAAATAAAAACAAAAGAAATAGGTATGTAGAAAAAATTCAATTTCTACATTCTGATAATCCGGACAACATTAGGAACCAATGCATTTTTTTATTTCCTTTCTTCTCGATAAAATATATTGTTTCATCAAAAAAAACCCAGGAGATGATGGAAAAATTCAACTTCGACATCCTGGTGAACCGAAAACCAACATTACAAACTAAAGCAATATTTTTTAATCTCTTCTTTCTGAAAAAATATATTTAATAATAAAAAAAACCCTGAAGATAATTGGGGAAATCATTTTGACTTCCTGGTGATCGTAAAAAGTAACCTGGGTGATTTTTTCGTAGACTTAAACCCTCCCGAGCTCAAACTAAATATCTATGTTAAATTTCATGTAAATCGGACCAATAGTTTGCGTAAAACTGCGTTTCCAAGGATCCGGCCATGTCTTTTTATTATATAGATTATTTACTTTTTCAATATAATTTTTCATTTTAAATTTTATTTTCTCAAGCCGCAGTTGCATTTTTAAATCAGCAACTCGATATTCAACATCCGTTGAGATTAACAATTATTTAGAATAATATCGCAGCAATAATTAAATGCTGACTACTATGAGAACCATCAATTTTGATTGGTCAAAGATGTTTCCACCTAAGATCATCACTACTTTTTAATTTAATTTTTATGGGAATTATTATTTATAATTTTTAAGGAGCTTCACTCTTGCGACAACTTTTGTTTGGACAATTTCTAAATTAAATTTAAATTTAAATTTTATAAAATCAAATTAAATAAATAATAAAATCAATTTAATCTTTTCGTGCTAATAAATAAAATTTTAGAGTGAATTTAAATTACATAATCTTTGTGTTTAAATTATTATTTTTCTGTTTATCAATTGACTGTTCCTAATACTTTATAAAATAATTGACTATGACATTTTTCCGGGGTGTTGTTTTTCTGTGCTTCGAGTTTATTTTACCGTTTGGATTATTCGAGACTACCAACATCAACAGACGACCATCCGGATTGACACGCTCTCTATACTTTAATTTTGGATAAATCACAACAACAAGGTAGAATCTACAAAATTTACACATTCCCTCCTAACCCGTTACCCTGTAGGGAATAACAAAATAAGAGGATTTTAAAAAAAACGTTAAATATCAAGTTGATTGAACTAAATTATTCCTAATAAATTATACTATTATTTTTCTAGTTAAATATTCTTCCTTTCTTTTGTTATTTCATAGTTTAATTTTAATTTTTCAACTTGGTACGTAACATATCAAGTTTTATTTAAAAAAAAAAAAAAAACTTTCTATTTAATGTGTGAAATGGGTAGGTCAAGAAACTCCTTCACGTTATTTTGGTCGTGCTACACTTCATGACCTATTGTTTTCCTGACATCTAACCTCACTTTTTAACTTATGTTTGCTTGATTTGTATTGATAAATATTTGATTATAGTTATTATTTTCAATTAGCCTATACCCAGTCTATTTAATTGTAATTTGAATCAATTTTTGTCATACAGTATAATCTCTCTATAGTGACATTCTCTATAGTGACATCGAGCGTCAGCGTAGGAGAATTTTTTCCCTCACTCCAGAATGTCCCTACTTGTGTTGGTGTATCGGTGTGTGACGTAGTATATTCTTTCTCATTTTATTATTCTATCCGTCGCGCTCACTCAATTCCCCTCGACGCGAGAGTGGGAGACGCTCTCTATAATAAATTCCGAGAATTTGAGCCCCGACGATGTCACTATAGAGAGATTATACTGTATATAAGAGTTCTAAACAACAGAAAGTGAAAAGTAGATATATTTTAAAATGTTTAATTTTTGATATTTTGTTTCAAAAAAATTTTAAATTTTATTTATGATCAACGACTTGAGTACTTAATTAATTAATAAATCTAATGTAATTTAAAAATGACACTTTTGTGTTTTTTCCTATATACTTGTACAGTCGGTCAGCAACTACATCACGAACGGTCAATAACTTTAACACTCAATTTTCTGACGGTCAGTAACTACTTCATTTATGGATAAATATAAATAATTTTTTTTTAATATTAAATAAATAAAAGAAGCTATTAATTAAATTTTATCTTGTTCATTATGACCTAAACTACTTATATCAATCACTGTTTTTAATTTTTTCGTTAATGTGAATTAATTACGCGTGTTTCAGTCAAATTTTTTCCTTAGATAGGTCAATTACCCCTACCGTTACCTTATTAATGATTGAAAACAAGATTTTATTTTCGGAGTCACGGAACCGATTGACATTGGGATCTGTCAAAATTACATTGAGGCAGATTAGTCGCACGAAGTGCCCTGCTCAGTACTACACACTCACACAGATGAACATATGAACATATGTTGATAATAATATTCCGTAGCGAATAAAACGACATAAGTTATTTAAGCAATATGAGATTTATTTAAAAAAAAAAAATGAACTAATTAATAATTGCACATAACCCACCGGAGTATTGAAAATTTTAATTTTCGTCACAAGTGATTTTTTTTACTTGGGAACTGATGCGCTATCCTAGCGAAAATGACGATACAAATCCGGGAAGTACCGCAATTCGACCTATAGGTGCCCCTGCGGCGGCTTATTGTGGATTATGACCACCCAGGGAAAAGATCTAGATCTGACTTGATCTAACTTAATCTGGATGAAAATTTATTAATTTAATGAAAATAATTTCAAATTAGTCAATGCTTGATTAAAGAATTTGGTTTTTCTTCTTATAGTTTTAATGAAATACAATTAAGAATTCTATATTTTTACGATGAATAATTCAATTTTGATCTAGTCTGATCTGGTCAGATACGATTTGATCTAGTTTGATCTAGTCAGATCTGGTCAGATAAGATTTGATCTGACGATTTTTCCATGGTGATTCAATCATTTGTGGTTTCTTTCATATTTTATCTAGTTTTGGCTTGTTTTGCCAAGTTCGAAATAAGGGACTTCCGTAGTTTTTTTCCGTAAATTTTTTTTTTTTTTTAAAGTTCAATTCTTATATTTTTTTATAATTAATTTAGAATAAATAATATTGATTGTTTGGCTACAATTACAGCTAAGTAAAAATTCTAGTTATAAGTAAGAAATCTAGCTAAGTAAAAGAATGTAGATATTGATTGTTTGGCTACAATTACAACTAAGTAAAAAATATAACTAAGTAAAAAATTTTGCTGCGCAATCCAGATAACCACGTATTTCCAGAATACATAACTGGTATATTTCCGAACATTTACCGGTAATTTACAAGTAATGTTGACTATTAATTTACTGGAAAATTAGTAGAAAACTTTTCTGCAGTCCAATTCACAGGGCAAATTTTTTACAAATTAGGGCTTTTTTTTGCCGCTGATGGCGCTTGTAAAAATTTTTTTTATATAGATTTTACATACAAAAGCTTCACAAGCGCCGTGAGTGGTGAAAAAAAGCCCTAAATTGTAATGCCCTGTGAATTGGACTGCTGGTTCTGCTGTCTGTAAATTTAGTGCTAAATTATTAGAAAACTTTTCTGGTAGTGTTTACTACCAATTTACTGGAAAATTACAGGAAAACTTTTCTGGTAGTAAAAAAAAAATACCTTGACAATTATGGGGTACGCTACATTAATTTCGTAGCTCTATTTTTTCCTTACCTACATCTTTTCCTTAGTAATTTAACTAATTCAAATAAATTGCTATAATTATATAATAATTGTTTTTTAAAAGAAAATTTCTCGTTTTTTATTTATTGAATAAATAAAAAACCCGAGAACAAGGAGTAGGTAAGAAAAAGCAGTAGCTAAGGAACTAATGTTGCCTGAAACATAATTTTTTTGGCAACTGTAATTCCTTAGCTCCATTTTTTCTTTAGCTATGGCTTGTCTTTGGGATTTTTATTTATTAAACAAATCAAATACATGTCATTTTATTTTTAAAAATCAAAAATGTCCAAGGACAAGCAGTAGCTAAGCAAAAGATGTAGCTAAAGAATTAATGTTGCCAAAAAAATTATGTTTCAAACAACATAATCCTTATAGCTACACTTTTCCTTGGACATTTTTATTTTTTGAATAAAAAATTACATCTATTTCAATAATCAGATAAATAAAAATCTTAAGGATAAGCAGTAGCTAAGAAAAAGATGGATATAAGGAATTACAGTTGCCAAAAAAATTGAAACATAATTTTTTTGGCAACATTTTCCTGAGCTACATCTTTTCCCTAGTTACTGTTTTTTCTTGGCCTTTTTCATTTTTAAAAAATAAAATTACTTGTATTTTATTTATTAAATAAATAAATATACCGAAGAAAAGCTTCAGCTAAGAAAAAGATGTAGCTCAGGAATTAATGTTGCTGAAAACATAATTTTTTTAGCAACTGTAATTCCTTAGCTACTGCTTGTCTTTGGGATTTTTATTCATTTATTAATTGAAATAGGTGTACCCGGGAAAAAAAAAGTGATCTTTGAAGATCTTCAAAGATCGTTGAAGATGTCGCTTTTGTCCGCATCAGTGACTATCACTGACGATCTCCAACGATGTCTGTCTATCGCCAACGATCTATATGAGAATTATGATGTCGAACGATGAAATATATACGAAGATAAACAACTATCTTCAACGATATAATGATTTAAAAATAAAAAAAAATTAATTTAAAATAAAATTAACATCAAAATGCATTACTAAACATTTATATTAAACGGAACGACATATATTTGTTATATTATATTTTATTGATTAAGAAAATATTTTTTGAAGCTTATAAAAATAACATAAGTATATTCTCATTGTCTTATATTAACAATCCATTTGTTTTTATTTTTTTGTTTTAAGACATAAGTTTTTAAGTATAAGCTTTAATCACTTTTTAATGACAAGCAAAATGACAATATTACGTCAGTCTCAATTAGAAATCTTCTTCTCTGGGAACGAATCGTCTTCAAAATATTTTCAATACAAAAGATATTGTTTCCCAAGTGAATCATCTAATGAATAAACATAAAAAATTATATATCAGTATAGTTTTTTAATTTTATTTAAAAAACAATAAATATACATAACTTATATTATTATACATTACTTATATTATTATTATATTATTATTATTATTATACATTACTTATATATTTAACTTACATTTGCAACTGCATACTCGAAGCCAAAAAGTTGGTCTTCATCTTCGACAGCCTCTTGTAATGTAAACGATAATTGCTGTTCATCAGATTGGAGGTTTGAACTTCTTCGGTCAAAGTTATTTGTTGGACTAGTTGATCCGTTCCTCGCGAGTTATAATTTTATTTTTTTAAAATAAAAATGTCCAAGGGAAAGCAGTAGCTAAAGAATTAATGTTGGTTGAACTATAATTTTTTTGGCAACGTTAATTCCTAAGCTCCATTTTTTCTTTAGCTACTGCTTGTCCTTGGACATTTTTGATTTTTAAAAATAAAATGACATGTATTTTATTTATTTAATCTGGTACCATGGTAAAATAATGTAGATTATGATTGGTTGGCTATAATTACAGCTAAGCTTACTCACATAAACAAAATAAAATATTCCACATCATATTTCTTTCTTCGAAATATTTAAGCTATATTCTTATGATCTTGCTATAAATATTGATACAGTTTTTTATCAAGAATACGTTTTTGTCGAAACTATCTTCAAATTATTAAGCAGCTTTATTATCTGATGTAGTTGTTTTTTATCGAATAACGAATTTTGAGTACCTTAAGATAATTACCACTGAATCGCGATCAGAACAAAAAAAATTAATTATAACAGTTATTATTTAAACATTGTTAAGAATTTTTTTATTTTTTAAATAGACATATAGATGTTCAGAACTTTGCAAGTAACATAAAGAATTTACTTTGGCTATGTTTGAAGTGAAGAAAAAAACATAGAAGTTGACATTTTGAAGCATATAGGTTTTTGAGTGAAAGTATAACTTATTGATCCATTATCATAAACGTAATCAATGATTATTCAGGTACATTCAATATATACGTGAGACTCCATGCCAACGTGACAAATAATTTTTTTAACTCATCGAAAATATTCGTGAATTCCCTTTTGCTTTTTCTGGAATTCGAAGTACCTTCCTTTTTTTACAAACGAATTAACAAAGATCATGATTGAAAAATCGTTTTTTTATAAGTTCACTGTTATAGGGAAAGAAGAGAAAAATCATTGATCTCATTGGCATGGAATACTCCGTTTATATGTTAGATATAATAAGACATTGTCAACTTTTTTTTAGATTTATTTGTCCAGATATATATATATATATATTTTTTTGTTTTTTGTACATTTATTAATAACCATGTACGATTATTTTCTAAAACTTTATATTGTTCAGATATATTAATAAATGAATAATTGATAAAATATAATTTATTAAAACTAACAGAATATAATATTTCAATGTTTCAACGAAATAAATTTTATTTTTTTCTGATAAATGCCTAAATTTTGTGCTGCAGTCAAAAATATGCACTTATGTATAGTTTAACTTAAATTAAATATATTTTTTAAATATAATGATATGATATGTATTATTCAGTCGTAATATTGGAGAAAAAAATAAGAATTCTAAATGCTCAATTAGAACCCACGTAAAAAAAAAATACTCCATCATAAAGTCATGATAGATTTCATCCTGAATCCACCATGATTATTCATCTAATTGACCAATCTTCACGTCATGATGACTTGATAATGACGTCATGGTGAATTCAGGATGAATTTATTTAGAATAATAAAAAAATTATTAAAACATTATTATTGATATGTTATTTTAAATAATGTTATAATTTATTTTTTATATTATTTGGAATAAATTCATCCTTATTAAATTCACCATGAGGTCATCCTCAATTCATCATGAAGTCAGAATTGTTCACTTAGATGAATAATCATAGTAAATTCATGATAGAGTACATTTTTTTTGCACGTATATACATTATTATTATTTCATAAAGTTTAAAAACTCTTTATGATTATTCAAAGAAGTCATTATTTATTTTTTTAAACAATTAAAAGTAGACAAAAATGGAATCTGATAGTTTCCATTTTTTGATATGTTTTTCTGATATGTTAAAAAGTTGAATTATCTGGCCAGATATTTTAGACTACACTTTTCTACTTAAAAATAATCCAAATATTTATTTAATTAAAATTTGATTTTTATCGGCCATAGTAATCATTTTTTTTCAATATCATATTTAAATTTATATTGAATTAAATGGCGTGTATATGTGGTATCTAAATGAAAAGACCACGTTTCAATAAAAGTCGATTAATGCCTTGATTAGTTATTCGTTTTTCACCAGATGTATACTGAACAATATTTTTAACTTGATCAATTGCAACAGGTCCAATACAAACAAGTGGATCTTTAAAATACGAACACACTTTTCTAGTTGTTTGACGATGACGTCGTTGGATTTGACAGCAAAGACCTCTTGTTATGTCACACTCTCCAGACATGGTGCATTCTTCACCTGTAAGTTATAAAACGAATTGTTTTTTAAGAACTATACAGTCATAATATTACAATGGCCGACTACCAACAATCGAGAGTCGATTCTATAGGGCCATAAGCTATTTTGTGACGCGTAAGACTGGAAATTTTACTGTCATGACTCATGACAGACTGAAAATTCGTGACAAGTTGTCACATGACCAAAATATGACCCAATCATTCGTCACTGCTATATTCAAATCTAAATATAGATAAAAACAAAACATAAATTTACAATTAATGTCGCCAAAAAGCCTCAATTTTTAAATACCTGTCTATTCATCATACCTTTAATAATCAAAAGACGTAAAATATCCAAAAGAATGTCAAAATTTTGAAGTATAAAGTTGAATAATTTGCTGGATAAAAAAAAATTTTTTTAAAAATTAGGCGCTGCAGTTTTTATTATTTATTTTATTATTATTATATCATGTATCGAAATAGCGCCTAATTTTTTAAAAAATTTTTTTTTATCCAGCAAATTATTCAACTTTATACTTCAAAATTTTGACATTCTTTTGGATATTTTACGTCTTTTGATTATTAAAGGTATGATGAATAGACAGGTATTTAAAAATTGAGGCTTTTTGGCGACATTAATTGTAAATTTATGTTTTGTTTTTATTTCACTTATTTTGTTTAAATTAATAATAAATTATATTTGTAATTCGTCTACTTTAAATTGACCGTGAATACCATAATAAATAGAAAATAATAATCGAATACTAATTTTCTGGAATATAAAAATTTAAACGTGTATACATATATACTATATATGTACGCTTTGAATAAAAGGAAAAAGAAACAAATTCTGCTATACCATCAATGATAAATATGTGCATACACACATATATAAAAAAAATTCAGGAGTAGGGATAGGCGCGGGGTATGCGCAACGTATCCGAAGAAATTAGACATTTCAGCTTGAAAATTTATTTTTTAGTAAGATTTAATACCTGGCTTTTACAGACTCTTATATCTTTTTTATTATTTGTTGGAAAAAATCGAGAGTAGGCTTATTGGAAAGAGAGGCATCGATATACATAATGAAACTATTTTTATTTTTTTTTTTTAACAAATAATTAGAACGCCATTTGATAAATTAAAAACGACGACGTCACGGACCACTGACTTAAAATACTTATACCCGGTAAAGAGTCTCGCTTTTTAAAAATTGAGGCGAGACTCTACCGAGTCTCTTGATAAATGATATGAATTGGTAAATATTTTATTACGTAGGCGAAGCCTATAGTATTGAATTCATACACGTTTTTTTTAAAATGATCATATCTTGTAAAGTAATAAAGTTAGAAGGATCGTATTAGGACTAAATTATTCGTCTATGAAAATACTAAAACCGGGAACTTACTTAAAGTAATTTCAATTGTTAGTTAATTTATTGATAACAAATAACGATCACCATATAATTTTCAAAGTCAAATAATAAGAAAACTAAGAACAAATCATGGATGCGATTTTTTGCCAGGATATTAGGAATGACTGAATTTATAATAATCGAGTTAAAAATTGTTTTTAATGTCGTTAGAAGATTGTTAATAAACAAAAAAACAAAATTGCTGTTTTTTTATATTTTGCATAACTCTTTAAAATTTTAACTTACAAGCTTTGTTTATGGCTCAAAACAATTGTCTTTTCGATACCCCAGGTAGGAGTTCTCAGGCTTGAACAACTGTGCCAGGCTTGTGCGAGGGTCGTGTATCAAGCCTTGGGAGCACAGGCTTGACACAAGCTTGTGCCCATTGTTTTCCCCGGCCTCACACGAGCCTTGTTAACACAGGCTTGACACAAGACTGTCCCCGTTGTTTTCAACCGGCCTCACACAGGCCTTGTGTCAAGCCCTTTTTACTAAGCCTCACACGGGACTTGACTTGTGCATATATTCAATTTAAAAAAAAAAATAAATTAATTAGATCTATAAATTGTAAATAGACATTTTAAATAAAAATTATTAGGTTTTGACTATCGTGCCAGGCTTTACAAGGACTCCCTGGCAGAACTGGCGTGATCGCTTTTGTCGCCAAAGCCAGAGCAAAACCAGAGCAAAGCCAGAGATAATAAATACAGAATATTAACGATATCAAACGTTAATTTGGGCTTTATATAGATATATTATTTAAATTCAATTATTATTTAACCTATTTTTGGCAATAATATTGATGTAAAGAGATAAATATAAGTAGAACAAGTAATGTAAAAGTTGACAGATTTTGACATTTTGAGGTTGACTTGAATCGGCTAAACACAAAAATCCCTAGCGTGAAGCAATACTAAATCCAGACCTTTTCCAGAGTAAAGCCAGACTTGTAAAAAAAACATTTATTTATAACAATATCACTAATTATTAATAAACAATAATAAATTGATGAATTTTAATGACTTTTAGAGACTTTTTTATTATTAAAATTAATTTTTCGCTTAAAAAAAAAAAAAAAAACACATCAATCTCTGGCAATACAAAAGCCAGAGGAAAGCCAGAGTAAAGCCAGAGTAAAACCAGACAAAAAGCCAGAGCAAAGCCAGAGTTAAGCGAGACTTGATGTGTTATTTTTTTTTTTTTCACGCTAAAAATTAATTTTAATGATAAAAAAGTCTCTAAAAGTCATTAAAACTCATTAATTTATTATTGTTTATTAATAATTAGTGATATTGTTATAAATAAATGTCTTTTTTACAAGTCTGGCTTTACTCTGGCTTTTGTCTGGTTTTACTCTGGCTTTACTCTGGCTTTACTCTGGCTTTCCTCTGGGTTTTGTATTGCCAGAGATTGATGTGTTTTTTTTTTTTTTTTTTAAGCGAAAAATTAATTTTCATAATAAAAAAGTCTAAAAGTCATTAAAATTTATTAATTTATTATTGTTTATCAATAGTTAGTGCTATTGTTATAAATAAATGTCTTTATTACAAGTCTGGCTTTGCTCTGGCTTTTGTCTGGTTTTACTCTGGCTTTTGTATTGCCAGAGATTGATTGTGCTTTTTTTTTTTTTTTAAGCGAAAAATTAATTTTAACAATAAAAAAGTCTCTTAAAGTCATTAAAATTTATTAATTTAATATTGTTTATTAATAGTTAGTTTTATTTTTATAAATAAATGTTTTTTTTACAAGTCTGGCTTTACTCTGGAAAAGGTCTGGATTTACTATTGCTCCACGCTAGGGATTTTTGTGTTTAGTCGATTTAAGTCAACCTCAAAACGTCAAAATCTGTCAACTTTTACATCACTTGTTCTACTTATATTTATCTCTTTACATCAATATTATTGCGAAAAATAAGTTAAATAATAATTGAATTTAAATAATATATCTATATAAAGCCCAAGTTAACGTTTGATATCGTTAATATTCTGTATTTATTATCTCTGGCTTTGCTCTGGTTTTGCTCTGGCTTTGGCGACAAAAGCGATATCGTTTTCTTCTGGATTAGCTCTCACCATTTCCGCCAGGGCTGTGTATTGACTCTCGAATAAATTCATTCATATAAAAAATTTTGACTGACTCTTTCATGAATCCCCCGTGGTCGACTTGATAGAGCATTGGAGTTCTCGACGTGAGAGACCTAGGATCGATCCTCCGTTACGCCGTTTATTTTCGTTCATATAATCATCGTTAATTCAAATTGTATCGCGTAAAAAATAATAATGTCAAATTAAATAAATTAATAACAATTGTTTATTTATATTTTTTTATAATTTTTTTTGCAAGCCGGTGTCAAGCCTGGGAACACAAGACTGTGTCGAGCCTGGGAACACAAGCCTGTGTCAAGCCTCATACACTAGTCCGACACCAGCAAATACATCGTGAACATTCCAGACTTGACACAGGCTTGTGTCTCAGGCCCGACACAGGCCCGAGAGCCGGGTAATCAGGCTTGTCCCAGGCTTGTGCCCGTCGTCACTTCCTACCTGGGACCGAGAGCCACCCTCTCTTGATAAAATTTGCTCTGATCATTTGTTAATTAGATATCAGCAATTGTTTATAACAATCACTATCATCCTTTATGTTACAGTTGAAAAATAGTAACGAAGGAGTGATTTTAGCGATTTTTATCAAGACAGGGTGGCTCTCAGGAATTTAATATCAAATTTTTTGAGCTCAATAAAACTTTTTTATGTTAATTTGTTCAAAAGTTATCCAAAATATAAACAATTACCGATTTTTATTTTAAACATTTTTTCTTCAAAAAAGAGTTTAAAGCGCATGCGTAAAACTTTCTTTGCTGTGGTTATAATTTGCTTGATCGATAAAATAGTTATTTAAATTATCATGTTATTGAAAAGAACAAAAAAAAAACTACCATGGACAAATTTTTATAAATAAAAGTAATAAACAAAATGGTTCTAAAAAAAATTTGTTTAGTTAAAAAAAAAGTAAATTGATGAAAAACTGTATTTGGTTTTTTTTTTCACTCACATGAAAACATTTCTCCGGTATTTTTCTGTCATTACTCCGCCAACGATGTATTACCGGAGAAATTTTTGTAATAATATTTTCAACAGATTAATTTCTCCGCCATTGATGAATACTTGAGAAAATTTCTCCGAAAATGGGTCAAAAACGAAGAAATGACGGAAAATTATTTACCCCAAGGCAATCCTGATTTTTTTAGCTTTTCTTATTCCTTTTTTCTCGACAAATTTTACAGCAATAACAGCTTTTGATTTTATAAGCTTCATTGCAGCAGAACGTTTTTCTTTATTTTTTCACTTTTGTTTTAGTTTGGCGTTTGATTGCTTGACAGGATTTTATTTACCAACATATTCTCCATAAAAAAAGATGTAATCAATGGTACTTGGTTTCTTAAAGTCGATGGTTTTTTATAAATGGGTGGTTTATTTATTGACTTTGAACGATATTTCGTTACTCTTTTATAATCAGCCAGATAATTCTTGTTATTTGTTTTGTTTTTATCTATAATATATAGACAAATAACAAGAATGATCTGGCTGATTACAAAAGATATATATATATATATAAATATGTATATTGATATTAACAACTCTTGGGGGACGTTCCAAAAATCACTCGGAAACCCGGAAGCGGCGCAGTAGACGAAAAATATAGTGATAAAATAAACTTAAAAGTAACTAGAGGTTACTGTAGATATTGTAAACAACAAAAACAGCCATATTGCAATATATGCCTTTTGCTTTTGTTACTTATTACGGTTGTGAAAAGTATTTTTATAATTATTATTAATAATTAAACAATAATAATTTATTGATTTGTGGCTATAAAAATACATAAACAAAAAATCATGTCTACCACAACAAAATATCAAAAATTTTTTATGATCACCATCCTGAACTTCCGGGTTTCCGAGTGATTTTCGGAACGTCCCCTTGATTTAGTACACCTTTTTGTCATGATTTGACGTTTGTTTCATGTTCAAAAAGAAGTGTCATGTGATGAGTTTCAATGATAGGTTTAAACAATTAGATCGTTGTTCTTTTTTTCTATAGAAAATCTCTAAAATATCTATACGTCACCAAAAATCATCCATAAGCTGCAACCAAGACCAAATGGACGTGCATAGTATATTCATCAACTAAAGTTTTTCGTCATTTTTAAATTCCGGTTTTCTTTTTATTTTACGTTACAATAATTATTGTAAACACAAACAAACCATGTCAGCTGAGGATGAATGTATGAATTGAATTTTTTTTTTTTTAATAACGACATAAGGATCCGATATGTTAATGAAATTCATTTTACCCGTTCCAGCCTTTATTCTTTGCGAAAGAATACTCACATGACTATCTTTTTTTTATACCCGTTGACGTTGTACAGTTTCATTTACCAAAATGGATTTAAAAATTTACTCAAAATTTGAAGAATATAAAATTACAACATAAATTATTTTTAAAGAAAAATGATTACTTAAATTTATTGGTACACGACATTTATTCACATATTTTCCTCATACTTTTTCTGATAAATGCACGATATGTAGTACATGAACAGTATTCATTGAATACACATACGTAAACATACACATGTATGCTGTCTCATGTACATTACTTTAATTTATTTATTTCTTGGTCAATCGTTGAGTTTTGCTGTCATGGGTCCTGCTTGTTCTATCCGATGATACCTTAGATTTTTGACTGAGAGTAGGAAGTTACATGTGATATGTTGTATTAGTGATCGAAAAAAAAATTATTTGGTACCTGGATTTTTTTCCTAAATACCGATACCACGACACGACTCAAAAGTTTTTTTTTGTCGATACTTTCTGAAACCAAGTACGGTTTCAATACCATCTCTTCTAGGCCCACTTACACTTTTTCCATGTTTATTTCGTTTGTTTTATAGTTTAGAAACCACTCAGAATAATGATAAAAAATTATTGAAAAAAAAAAAATTAAAAATACTCGTTTTTAACTTCAGATGTAGAGCTAATAAATGAATTATTTCAATCATACACAATACAAAAAAAAATGTAAAATTTAACATTTTTTGGATGTCAAAATCAAAAAATCATCCAAAAAAATGTTAAAAATTTGAAATTTAAAAAAACGTAAATTGTTTTGAAGAAGATATGCATATGAATATGATTTTGTTTTAAATTATTTATTTCAATCTTTTCTTAATTATGAAATTACAAACAATCACACAAACTATTAATAATAATATTAATATTCACAAAATAAATTTATTTGTAATAAAATGGATATATATAATATAAAAAAAAAATTGACACAAAGGAGTAAAATCATAGGTTAGGTATGACATATTGATAATAAAAAATAAATAATTATTTATTCCGAATGGATATGATCTCGATAAAACAAAAAAAAAGATGAACTGAAGAATTATTTATTCGCATAATATTAGGGGTGTGCGAATAGTCTTCGAATCGAATCGAATCGAATCGAATAGTACTATTCGATTCAAAAATCGAATCGAATTATTCGAATTTTCGAATAGTCGAATAGCTACGAATAATTCGACTATTCGCCATTATACGAATATTCGAAAATTCGAATAATTCGAATAATGACGAATAGTCGAATAGTAACGAATAATTCGACTATTCGACTATTCGACTCTATGTTTTTAATTTTCGAATATGATTTAATGCATTTGTGTTCCAAATGGAATAATTATTGTATATTGAACTCAAACATGAGATATTTTAATGAATTTATTAGTATGGTGTTCAGTAGCCAATAAATTGATTATATCACATGTAAGAATTATGTTATAATGTAGGTCATCATTAGAAAATTTATTTTTATCATTGTATTTTGAAGTATTTAATTTAATATATCTTATTTCATGAATTAATTTTGTTATGTTCAAATAAGTAACTTATAAATATTCCATAACAAAAAATGAAATTCTTGTGCATTATAGTATCAATAAGATATTTAATATTATTTTAAAACTGTAATACTTCATGTTAAATTTTAAATATCTTATTGATACTATGTGCACAAAGAAGAATTTTTTTCATTTATTTTTTATTTCGGTGTTATTTCTTAGATATTTATAAGTTTACTTATTTGAACATAACACAAAATTTAATTTCATGAAAATAAGGATATTATTAAAAAAGTTAAACCTAGGTCTTTTCAATAATAACAAAATTGAATTTGTTATAAAAAATGAAAATAAAAAAATTTTTTCTAATGATTTATTCGCACATGAATAACACATAATTCGCACGTAATTTTTGATATAGTCCAGTTTGATTGTGCTACAATGTATGTGCTAATTTTACATACCTAATAAATTCATTAAAATAATATAAATAAAAAAATTATCTCATGTTTGGGTTCAATATTCTTACAATAATTATTATCTTCCATTTGGAACAATTTTTAAATGCATTAAATCATTTTTATTCAAAAAATTAAAAACATAGAGTCGAATAGTCGAATAGTCGAATTATTCGTTACTATTCGACTATTCGTCATTATTCGAATTATTCGAATTTTCGAATATTCGTATAATGGCGAATAGTCGAATTATTCGTAGCTATTCGACTATTCGAAAATTCGAATAATTCGTATCGAATACGAATCGAATTATTCGCACACCCCTACATAATATGTATTAAACTTATTTCTGTAACACAAAGTTTTATTTGGCGTCGTTCACTGGTAGAAGCGAGGGAAAATAATTAATGCAGCATGCAAGACCTAGCGGTCATCTCTCAACTAATTTTTAACATTTGAAAAATGTCAAATTCAAAATTTAACATTTTTTTAAGTATTAATTTTATGTGTAAAATAAATTGACATTTTTTTAAATGTCAAATTTACATTTTTTTACGTAGGCGAAGCCTAAAGTATTGAATTCACTCGCGTTTTTTAAAAAATGATCATATCTTGCAAAGTAATAAAGTTAGAAGAATCGTATTAGGACCAAATAATTCGTCTATGAAAATACTAAAACTGGTAACTTACAAGAAGTAATTTCAATTGTAAGTTAATTTATTATTAACAAAAAACGATCACCGAATAATTTTCAAAGCCAAATAATAAGAAAACTAAGAACAAATCATGGATGTGATTTTTTGCCAGGATATTAGGAATGACAGAATTTATAATAATCGAGTTGAAAATTGTTTCTAATGTCGTTAGAAGATTGTTAATAAACAAAAAAACAAAATTGCTGTTTTTTTATATTTTGCATAACTTTTTAAAATTTTAACTTACAAGCTTTTTTTATGGCTCAAATTAATTGTCTTTTTGATACCGAGAGCCACCCTCTCCTGATAAAATTTGCTCTGATCATTTGTTAATTAGACATCAGCAATTGTTTATAACAATCACTATCATCCTTTATGTTACAGTTGAAAAATAGTAACGAAGGAATGATTTTAGCGATTTTTATCAAGACAGGGTGGCTCTCAGGAATTTAATATCGAATTTTTTGAGCTCAAAAAAACTTTTTTATGTTAATTTGTTCAAAAGTTATCCAAAATATAAAAAATTACCGATTTTTATTTTAAACATTTTTTCTTCAAAAAAGAGTTTAAAGCGCATGTGTAAAACTTTCTTTGCTGTGGTTATAATTTGCTTGATCGATAAAATAGTTATTTAAATTATCATGTTATTGAAAAGAACAAAAAAAAACTACCATGGACGAATTTTTATAAATAAAAGTAATAAACAAAATGGTTCTAAAAAAGATTTGTTTAGTTAAAAAAAAAGTAAATTGAACGATTTATTTTTTTTATATTTGTATTGATTTTTTTTTTTGAACGGATCTAATAAAATCATTAATTACAAGTGGTATAACCTCAAATTTTTTTCATCTGTATTTTGATTTATGTACATAATTTGACAGGTGAAAAACAGCGCGAAAAAAACAAAAAATATTTAATCATATAATTTAAAATTATTAATAAAAAAAAAACTGAAATGAATTTGGAATAATCACGAGGAACGACACGGGCTTTCGCCGGAGTTTTGAAAATTTTCAATTTTCAATAGAACGAGTCCGTTACTAAAAATTTTTTTTTTTATTTTCACATTATCTTTTTTTCAAACGTATATGCCGAAGAAAATAATTCAAATTACACTGAGAAAAAAACTTGCTACAGTTTAGCAAATTTTTTCTTGGAACTTTTTTGTCTTAAGTTGAAAAAAAACATAATCAGTTTGAGAAAAAATGTCTTATTTTGAAAAAATATTTTTTTTCAATTCGAGACAAATTATTTTTTTTTTTGAAAAAATATAGAATTAATTTAAGAAAACATGTGCGAGAGTCGTTTATCAAGACTTGGGAGCACAGGCTTGACACAAGCTTGTGCCTATTGTTTTCCACGGCCTCACACGAGCCTTGTTAACACAGGCTTGACACAAGACTTTTTGACCAGCTTCACACAGGCCTTAAGGAGGTTATGCAGAAATTACTCTTTTTTTTTTAAATATAATGAGAATGTTCTGAAATTTTGTACACAAGTAGATCTTTTCATTCTGAATACAACGGTATAATTATTTTCTTATGTTGATCGGCTAAATTTTTTGTAATTAATTATTGAAAATAATATTTAACATTGGCTCTTATGGAGATTTCAACCATTTTTTTCGGATAGAAAAAATGATGAAAAAGTCTTGAAAAAAATCACACATATACTAGAAACAGAGTTTTATTAATTGCGCGAAAAATTTTCATATGTTGATCGGTCAATTAATGAGAAATTAATTATAAACTTTACAAAAATTAGATGTGGCAACGTATGGCATGTTCAAACACAAACACATACCCGCAATCCCATATATTGTATACGGGGCGCAGGCGCTTTCCACTTTATTTTTTTACAGTGTAGCCCGATTTCTGTTTTGTCTGTGACGTCAGAAGCGCCCCGCAACACCCGCAATGAATTTGTGCATAACCTCCTTAACAATCCAAGCTTGTGTCAAGCTTGTGCCCATTGTTTTCCCCGGCCTCACACGAGCCTTGTTAACACAGGCTTGACAAAAGGCTGTCCCCGTTGTTTTTCCCCGTCTCACACAAGCCTCAATAGTCTAAGCCAGTGTCAAGCCTGTTTTTTTTGTTTTCCTCGGCCTCACCGTTTTACCAAGCATGACGCGGGACTTGACTTAGGCATATATTCAATTTAAAAAAAAAAAATGATATTAGTTAGATCTATAAATTGTGAATAGAAATTTTAAATAACAATTATTAGGTTTTGACCAAGGTCTGTAGATTAATAGACGGCTGGGATCAGGTCGTCTCATGACTCAGTGCGCATGCGCGGTCAGCCATGTTTGGTGCTATTCCCCACTACTAATGTTTACCACATAATGTAAACAATCAGTGTATGGCATGTCAAAAAAATTTCCAATTGAAAATTTAATCATTTATTTATTGAATAAATATTGTACGTCAATGTTGTGCGATCGGTTGCTTTCCCCAGAGATTCAGATCGTCGTCGAAAATGATCTACTGGTACTGGTGTGAGTCAAATAAAACCAAGCTCAAGGTTATGTGATGTAAGTTTATTTCTTCACATAATTTTCTTTTTTCTGATCAAAATTATTAGTTTACTAGTTAAAAAATATTGATATTCACAGATATATTTATGAAAATCCATTATGATGAATCTCAATATGAACAACATCGTCAGGATGGCTCAAAAAAAATTAAAACCAAATGCAGTACCAACTTTGTTTGGTGATGTTTTGATAGATTATTTGAGTAAAATCCACCAAAATAAAAGTAACGTGAGTAAGAATAACCATTGAATTTTAACTTATATTAAAGTTGTCTTGATAAAAAAATATTAATAGTTATTTTTTTTTAGTACATGATGTTAGTTGGACTTCATTTGAATCACTAAAGCAGTTGTCAACAATAAACTTAGGTAAATCTTTTTCCAGACCATTGCTTGATGTAATTATAGATGAATATACCACTGACAACAAAAAGAGTTTATTCAAGTTACCAAAGTCTAATAATACCAAATCTTTACCAAGTGATGAGCAGCAGATTGAATTGCCACTAGTAAACTTAGATGAGGATCATTTAGTATCAATTTTTACTCATAATATTTATCCTGATACTTTCAACAGTTTTTTATCAATTCTTGCTGATGAATTACAAGCAGAAATAATGAAAAAATATAATAAAGGAGTTATTAAATTTAATTTCATGCTTCAAAATCAACATCGTCTTTATCACCATGAAATTTCGAGTTTAAACTAGGAAGTAGAAAGCTTAAAGAAAATAAATATTAGTTTAGACTGTGAATTACGAGTTGAATAAGAAAAAAGGATACACTCAGAAAGACAACGAGAAAAAATTAAAAACAAGTTTAACAAGCTTCTTAATGTATTCGAAAAATTGTCCATTTTTAAAAAACCTTTTAATTGAGTTATTTTATTTACTTATTCATAGTATGCGACAGGCAAAAGCCTACTGAAGCCAAAAAAATTCATTTTGTTGTCAGATAAAAAATTGTATTTGATTATTTTATTTTTATATTAAAAAAGAAAAAATTATATTTTTCGAGTAACTTTTGTTTCACTTTTTTATAACTATTTATATTAAACTGTCTGCTAACTTTGTCAATTTTTCAGAATATTTAATTAATTATTAATTGAAAAAAATTAAGTGTTAACTTCTTGTTATATACTGTTTCTGTTATAGACCAGATGTAAGCTATAAAGATGGTTTAAATAATGCGCGCCTAAAAGTCGGCCATGTTTGGTGCTTGTGCGACGACCTGATCCCAGCCGTCTTATTAATCTACAGACCTTGGTTTTGACTATAGTGCCAGGCTTTTACAAGGACTGTGTATTGACTCTTGAATATATTGATTCATATAAAATGAACATCACTTATTTTTGTTCGTACAATCATCGTTAATTCAAATTGTATCGCGTAAAAAATAATAATGTCAAATTAATAAATTAATAATAATTGTTTATTTATATTTTTTTATAATTTGTTTTACAACCGGTGTCAAGCCTCATACACTAGTCCGACACCAGCAAATACATCGTGAACATTTCAGACTTGACACAGGCTTGTGTCTCAGGCTTGACACAGGCCCAAGAGCCGGGTAATCAGGCTTGACCCAGGCTTGTGCCCGTCGTCACTTCCTACCTGGGTCTCATTGAAAGAACTTTCATAGTAAGTTGAATAACTAATTAACGTTAATTTATGAATTATTGTTGTCCGATTGATTATTTTATCCGTCTACACGGAGAGAAATCCGTAGCAAACAATGCTGTAGAGTATCAAACAAATTTTACTGTGGTCTACTGGAAATTGAGAAGTTGAGTGGGGAGGCCAACAGGATTGACTAGAATTTCCTATTAGACTACAGTAATTTTAATCAAAACAAAAAAACAATACAAAAAATTAAATAAAACCTTATTGTTTAAACATCAAAATAAAAATGTAACGTGTTTATTAATTTTTAAAAAATAAACCATTTCACAATTTTCATGTGTTTCACCGCATTTTTATTTAGATTCATGAATAAAATAAAAACAATAAACTTTTTTAGAAGAGGTTAGGAACACACTTGATTTCCAATAAATATTCGTGTCATTTGGCGGGAAAACCTGCTGTACACTACAGTAATTTCTGGCGTAAAGTATACCATTAACTCAAGACTTCCAAAAATTCCGGTAGACTACAGTAAAAAATTAAGATGAAATATAATAATAATCATTATAATAAGTGGGAATTAGTCGCTTTAATATGACGTCAGCTGAGATTTTTACGATACCACTACAGTAATATTTGCTGCGGATTTCTCTCCTTGTAAAAGAATTATCAGCTGCAGCTGAATATATGCGGAATTATTGTGCGAAACGAAAACAACATAAGCCTGAAAAATTTTTTGATGAAATACAAAAAATTCACCTGTATCTTTGTCAAATGCTGAGCGTCAGCGAAATTACCGTGCTAGACACCAAGAAAAAAACCAACTTCAAAATAATTTTGATGAAATAGAAGTATTATCACCTGGAGCCGAATATATGCGGAATTACCGTTTAAAATAACAGGAACAGAGGCTTTAAAATAATTTTGATAAAAAAAAAAATTGTCACCTGTACAGTTGACAAACTGCTGAGCGTAAGCGGAATTATCGTGCTAGACAAAAATTAAACTCAGTGAGTGCCCTGACGAAATCGTCCTATATGTAAAACAGACTTGTTTAAGGCTAATTTTGTCCAAAAAAACGTGGCTTGTTCAAGCCTAGTAGACATGGCTTGAACGGCATGGTAGAAATATACAGGTATGTCCAATCCTCGGACGAAAATAAAATCTACTGCGCAAAACTCTAAGTAGCCATCTTGTCTACATGTGTGTAAATCTGTGTGCCCGTCATACTATTATTATTATACTGTTATTAATTAATGCAGAACATGTTTAAAATTTACATTAACCATAATTAAAAACTTTAAAAATATTGTTTAATAATTATACATATTTATAAATGTGTCAAAATAATTAGAAGTTAAATTTTTACTTTTTCACAAAAAACAATTAGGAAAAATAAAAGGAATTTTTACATATTTAGTTAACAAACTAGAAGTATGGATGAAAAAAACAATATAAATATTGCACTGAATGCAATACAATATTTGGTACATACTTGTACGTACATTTAACTTAGAGTTTTTAGACGGTAAGCTGATAGCAAAAAAACTAGACTCAACCGTATACGAAAAGAACTTGTCAAAAGGTAGTCCTTGGGACCTAGAACATGTTGCACATACCCTCAAGCAGTTTTTTGGTCGCCCGTCCACAGGTAACCCAGGTAAAAAATCGATTATTCAGACTCCTCATAATTACATAATTTTTTGTTTAAATACTTTTAATTTTATTATATTAACTTAATTTTAAACTCTCAAGCAAATTAATTGTAGCCCCGCTGAGATATTAATTTTTGAAAATTGCAAAAAACACGATATATATATCATATCATATATATCGTGTTTTTTAATTAATTAGGTCTTGGTACAGGTTAAACTTGATTTGCGCTCAGATCAAACCTGCAGATCTGACGTGATCAAGCTTGATCTGCACATTATCTATTATATATTGACAATAATTATTTTTTCTTAAAGACTTCATTATGTTTGCATCTATGGTTCTGAAGTTTATCGACAAATGATTTTAAAGATCTTGAAAAACAACCCTGTTGAAAATGATTTCTCCAATTTTCTTATACTTTTCTCCAATTTTCTCCGATATTCTTCCGTTTCCCTCCGATATTTCTCCAAATTTCTACGAATTTCTCCGATTTACTCTGATTTTCTCCGCATATTGTTGAATAAAAATTTCGCAGAAAAATCGGAGTAAAACAAAAAATCATTTTTTCTGATTATCTCCGACTTGTTCCAATTTTTTCCGATTTTCGTCCGCATTTTCTCCGATTCTTCCGGAATTACTCCGATTTTTAAAAATCGGGGAAAATCGAAGAAAAATCGAAGAAAATCTGAGAAATCATTTTCACCAGGGAAATTAAAAAAAAAGTGTGTTGCTTTTATATTTTTAAGTTAATATTATTATATGTTGCAATAATTTTTTTTTTACTACTCGGAGTATCACGAAATTGAATGTAAATATACTTAATATTTTAAATTTTTATATTTCACAAGTTACTTTTCTATTGAACATATGTCACTTATCCCTGTGTATAAAAGTTGTAAACCTTGACACTTGTTATCTCGAAAAGTCCAAAGGAGGAAAAATTCAAAAAAATTGCCAGTGTACATAATTACTTCATTTGAAAAATGAGCCGAAATAAAAAAAAAATTAAATTCAATCAAAATTCAATTATCAAGAATCAACCTTAAATTATATTTTTCGAAAGAAAACTGTTTATTATAAATGCAAAAATATATTGTGTCACTCTTTAAGATTCAACTTGTTTTCGATATCGGTAAAAATTTAAAAACGATGGATCAACAAAAACCATTTGTTACTTATATAAAAGTAGATATAGACTTTCCTATATATAATAATAAAAAAAAAAAAAATAAATTGTTGACTTACTATATTGTTTATTGGAGGTAACGGGTGGTTGACAAGACCTTGTGTCTGCTCCAACAACATCAGCACACATCAGTCCAGTTTCACAATCATTGTCTCGTCGACAAAGTTCTCCTTGTTTCAATCCATAAGCAAAGAAACAAGTTCCTGTTGAAGCTGGAAAAATAAGCGTAATAAAAAATTATATAAAATAAGACACTTTGTTAACTATTATATTAAATGATTAATGAAAAAATGACATGAAGAATAATAAAAAAACAAACCTCCATCAACGTCGATACAAACTTGACCTGGACAACAATGTTCATTGGCAATACATCTTTTTCCACTGCATGGCTCATCAGCATTTGAAATTTCAAGTCCTTCACCAAAGTTATTGGCATAATTTCCGGTAAGTGGTCGCTGAATCAATATCACATTATTTACAATGATAACATATAGTTGTTAAAAAAATACACTAATCGTTACATGAAATAAGTATAAATAAAAACAAACAAATATAAGTAAAGTAAAAAAAATCATTATGTGAAATGAGTTTAGGTAAAAACAAATAATTTTAGTCAAAAAAAATAAATAAATAACACTTGTTATAAGTACTTCAAGGTATGAGGGCCTGTAAGCGTTTCCATGACCACCATATCCCAAATTTGACAGCATTTCTGGACTAAAACGATTAAAAAGACCTCCCCAAGCATAAACACCTCCTTGAATCTCGAAAATGCTCATCAAAACCACGATGGTGTAGAATGCTGTGCTCCCATGTGTCTTATCAGTCTTCATTTTTATTTTTTTTTTATACTTTCTTGTTATTCTTTTCTTTATCTATCAGACAATCCTGAATAAAAGAAAATTCATTTCATATTTTATTTTAATACGTAATAGTACGTAAATTCTTTTTTTTCTTATATCTATATCTAATTACTTAATTTTTATTCTTTTTTTTTCAACCATAAAAATTGAGCATTTTTTGTAATTCAAATTTTTTATCATGAAATTCTAAAAGTTTGAAAACTTTAAGATAAGTTTATTATTTACAAAAAAAAGGAAGATAACTTACTGTATTTGAATTTCAAAGATTTGTGTCCGAATATTTTTTTTATTTAATTACAAATTATTCGTCGATTAAGAAAGTAATAAGTTAGCTAAGTTTTCAAGATGCTTGCAAGCACAACTGTATGGTACTGAGCTACGCTACCTTTCTATTTCCAACAATTGAACATTTCTATTGCCAATCAGCGTGGGTGAACATTCTTTGACGCATGCGTGTATATATTTTTCTACCCTTTAACAATTTTCAATTTCTCTCTCTCTCT
Organism: Aphidius gifuensis; assembly: GCF_014905175.1. Classification (NCBI taxonomy): domain Eukaryota; kingdom Metazoa; phylum Arthropoda; class Insecta; order Hymenoptera; family Braconidae; genus Aphidius; species Aphidius gifuensis. Next base: position 15,952,832 of record NC_057788.1, read on the forward strand.
TCCTCTTTCTCCTTCTATCAGTATATTATTATTATTATTATTATTATTATTATTATTATTCAAATTAGTCTTTTCGACTTTTATTCATTATGTATGTTTTAATTTTCTTAATTTAAAAAAAAAAGTTAATAATTTTGATGCTCTTCATAGCAATCGATAATAACTTTATTCAAATTGGCCTTGTTTTTATTTTATAATTTATTTAAATATAAATAATATATGAAATAAAAAAAAAAAAAAAGCAATTTCATGACGTCACCTTCTGTACGACGTATTTTCCTTTTAAATTTTTTTTTTTAAGTTGCAACAACGTAACATCTAACACGTTGGGAACATTTTATTGATCGTGCTGGTGCTTCCTGGCTGGGTCGGTGAGGGACTATAAAGGGGACAAAATTGATAATGGACAACGTAACGTAATCTTGCGCACAGGTGAACAAAGCTCACTTGGCTAAAATGAGGGTTTGATTTTACTCGATTGCAGCTCAAGGTCAAGTATTAATAGTCATTTTTTTTTTCCTGTATTTTTTTATTTCTAGGTTTTACCTATAGACGGAACATGCAACAGGATTTTGTGAATAATAAATGCATATTACTGACTTTTTTGTATCAGCTAATTAATTAACTTTTTTTTCTTATATTTTCAAATCTAATTTTCTTTGCCTTATTCTCTCATTTTTTCATCCATATAACAATAATTTAATACATAAATTTAATTTGAATACAATTTTTTTTATCAAAAGCAGTAAATAGACATTGGTATTTAATACTATACTACATAAAAATATAATAATAATTTCATAAAGGTATATATAAATTAATAATATTTGAAATTAAAATTATTTACAAAATGAAACACAAAATTGATTTCATTGTATTCAGAATTGTTTTTCTTCTTTTTTCAATATTTTTTTAAATATCAAATTTAATTTTGAGTAATTCACACGATACAAATATACGATCTACGCATTTACGATTTATTCTATAGTAATCGTGTGACTTGATCGAGTTTTGAATAATTTATATATTATTAAATTTGAATAAAATTGAAAGTTTAACTTTGTACACTTTATGCAGAGTCTGTACTAAGAAACTGTACTATATTATTATATAAATATATTATTTTATTTTCTAGAATTTAAAAAAAATTTTGCTATTTAATTTTTTAATATAAGCAATTTGCAATTATTTTAGTAATTTTTTTTTTCATTTAAACACCCGTTACAGCATGAAGCCAGGGTTTGAAGAATGTTGTCCGCATGTAAACACCAGGTAAATAAGGTGCTGCACATTTGATACCATGTGACACAGTGCCAACCAGCATCCATCTGCCATCGGAACCTTCAATCATCAAAGGACCACCACTATCCCCCTGAATAAAAAAAAATATTCTCAATTAAATAATCATCATAATCCTTATTGCGAATAGCTTTAATTAATTTATTTACCTCGCAAGAATCCTTGAGGCCACTCGCATATCCAGCACAAAGAAAACTTTCAACGATAGTTTTTTTATGATCAGCCTTGTTAAACATTTCTTGACAAACTGAATTTTCCATTATTGGTACTTGAACTTCTTGAAGAACTGATGGTATACCTCCATCTAGAAAAAAAAAATATATAAAATATGACATATTCATTTGTTTTTAAAGAAAGCTCCCTAGTGAAAATATTTTTCTGGGTGTTTTTCGTATAAGTCTATATAATGAGTCCATCTTTTTTCGTAATCACTTTGCCTTTTTTTTCATATTTCACCAAAATTTTCCAGGCTCAGCCAATTCTGGAGTAATCCAAAATAATACGAAATAAGGGGGAATTATTCAGAGTAATAATAACTTACTGTATTTCAAACGTCCCCAACCAGTGACAGTTGCCATTTGTCCAGTATAATCAGCATCATCAGGAGGCATGCAAATTGGTACAATATGAGCATCAAATTGAATTGGTGATTCTAATTCCAAAAGTGCTAAATCATTCTCAAATGTTGATGGATTATAACCACGGTTAGTATAAACCCTTTTTACATTTCTCGTAACACTTCTACGTGGTTCTAAATTTCCTGATACATCGTATTCACCAAATTCAGTTATGAGAGATGCCAAGAAACTGTTAAAACATAAAGGTCAATCGATAGATTGATATTAAAAAAATATTATATTTTATTATTTAAATTAACAACGGATGACCAGAGACTTGAATAAATAAATAAATCGATTTATTAATATTTAAATAACGTTGAACTTACCCTGGTTGACAATGTGCTGCTGTTATTACGTATTTATCAGTGATAAGTACACCCCCACATTTATTCTTCGTAAAAAGACCAAGCCAGGTTGATTCTCTTACAAGCACTTGCCAAGGCCATTCGCCAAAGGTCGAGCTTTTACCCCCAACAATTCTTCCTTTCTTGACCAGTGGTCTCACGCCACATTCTATTTTTAATTTGAACGGTTTTTGTTATTATTTATGTTATTATCTTGAAAGTACAATATAAAAAATTCTAAATTGATTTTATAAATACAATTAGAAAATTGTTGTTATTATTTTTAATTAATATTATTTTTTCATTAAATGTATAATTGGTATTTTTTTTTTTTTAATTTTATATAAAACTAAAATTACTTACCTCGACGATAATCTGGAGTTGTTAATGGTTCGTCTAGATAATCGTTAGCACTACTTGACTGAGTTATCAAATTATTCATTTCCGATGTTGATACGGTTTCAGTTGTTGTGATAATAGTACTGGAAAGTGTTGTTGGTTTTTTTGATGGTTTTGGCCGTTTTGTACTTGGTTTTTTAGTTGTTGAACTACTAGTCTGTGAATTTGGTTTAACCTTTGTTGGTTTATTTATTGTTGGTTTACTTGTACTACTTATTGTTGGTTTCCTCACTGTTGGTTTTCTTGTCACTGTCGGTTTTGATGTTGGTTTTTTTGTAATTGTTGTTGGTTTTTTAGTGGGTGGTGGTAATGTTGTAGTCGTGGTCGTTGTTGTTGTTATTGTTTCTGTAGTATCTGTTACATTTTTTCTCGAATAAACAACATCTTGTAAATTTTCAAAATCACCCTGTAGAGAATCAACTATTTTAAAAACAAAGTCCCCAACTTTATTCCCTAATACATCATCTTCAATAAAACTTGGTGTTGTTATATCATTTTCTGTTATAATTTCGATATCTGGATAACCAGTATTATTTAGTTTAATAACGGGTAATTTGTCTTTATGGGATGATGATGTTATAGTTAAATTTGGATTTCGATCTGGTGGAAATGCTGAAATATCGTCGGGTGGTGCTGTTTCGTCGTCATCTTTTGACGTTGTTGTCTTTGTTGTTGTTGGTATTGATGAGAAAAACGACGACGATGATAACGATGGCAGTGTAATTGTTGGATGTTTTGTAGTCATTGCTGCCATCGTTGTTGTTGATGATGATAATGGTTTTTTTGTTGTTTGCAATACGATTGTTTGAACAGGTGTTAATTCATCATTTGGCCATTCAAAATCATTTTTTGTTGGTTTCAAAAAAAATGCTGGTTTGGTAGATACGGTAGATATTGTTGTCCAAACATTTGATGGTTTTTTTGTTATAATTTCAGGTAATTCTGATGAGGTGGATGCAGGTTTATCTTTCATACTGACATTTATAAAACTCGTTGACATAACACTACCACTTGAAGAAGTTCCTGGTAAATTTGCGGTTGAGATAAATGTACTAATATTATGTGTTATTGTTGTTGTAATGTTTGGTTTGTTCTTTATATTTATCACTGACGGTCGCGTATATGATGTTGGATGATTTGGACGTTTCGTATATGGCTTAGATGTTGTAACTGTTGTGTAATCATTGCTGAGTGGTCCAAGTACAATGACTGTTGGTGCTGGCGGATTTGTTGTTGGTCTTGTTGTGTATGAATAAATTGAGGATGAACTGCCATAACTTGTTCCTGAATTACCATTGTTAAAACTAGCTGGTCTTGTTGATCCAGTTGATGGTGGCCTTATTGTTGTTGATGATGGTGCTGTATCATAGTAATAAAAATTTGTTGGTTTTGTTGTTGGTCTGATGTATGTATAAGGAAACGTTTCAGAGCTTGTTGATGGCAGTGATGTATCTTCAACTGTTACCCATGTATGAACCAAAGAACCAGCATTATTAGAATTTGAATTTATTTGTTGTACTGAATCACGGTGTGGTGGTATTCTATTGTTATCATAATTCGATCCACCAATGGGGTTACTATTATTATTCAATATTGATATTATATGATGTATTGCAATTTCTTCACGTTCCATTGTATCATCATGTTTTTTATTATTATCAGTTGTTATTGTTGATACTCTAACAAGTCCAGGTTTTGTTATCATATCTGATCCTGTAGTATAAGAATTATAGTATTTTGTTGTTCCTGCTGATTTTGTTGTACTCTCAGATGGCTGTTGTATACCTTCTGTTGATAAATAATGACTTGATGACTGTGAACTATGATTGATAATTGGGACAAATAATTGTTCAATATTATCATTTTCATTATCTGTTAATACACTGCCATTTTTATTTAGCAATATTGTATCAGCTGGTGTATGATTACGTTGACTAATAGCTTGTGAAAATAATTCTGGTAGTTGATCAACAGTATCAGCAATTTGTAATACTTGATTCGGGCTGTGTAATGTTGTTACGGGACTTATTGATTCTGGTAATTGATGATCTTGAATATCATTATTGCCTGTGTAACTCAGCAAATTAGGCAATGAGAGATCACTCATAACTGTTTGATGTTCAAGAAAAACTGGAAATTTATTCTGTAATTCAGTTACTTGTGACTGTAAAAATGCATCTGATGGTGTTGATTTTGTATTATAATCCTCAATTTTTGAGCCAATTGGTGTACCATCTGGTTTTAGAAGTATTGGAATATCTGGAGAATGATCGATTCCTTCAAATTTGTCAAATAGATCATCAGATGGTAATTGACAACATGCACCAAATAAAAAACCATCCAAACAAGTGCCAACTACTTCACCATTTCTATGACTACATTCATCATTAAACATACATCTTGGCAAACTAGATGATTTTATTTTACCAGGATTTGTTGATTGACAAGTCTTTGCTGAAATTCTGTAACCACCAAATAATTTTTTACCTATAAAAAAAATAATTAAATAACATCATTTAATAAAATATAATTTATTTTTATTAATAAACATTAATTTTTACCTTGTCTCTCATTTTTGTAGTCGATAGAAAATGCTGATACTGTGCTGAGGTACAAGACCAGAAGACAAATATATTTTTCATGTGCCATGATAATTCTGTAAGTCAATAGATTCATTGTATTTTTTGAAATAAATTATTATTAACACAGAAAAAAAAAACACAACAATTTAAACTAGTTTAAATTACAATTAAATTTATGAGAATAAAGACAGAGAACGTAATAATCGTTTTGTTTTTGCACAAAATACAATTAAAAAATAATAAATTCAAACATGCATCTTCAAGAGCTTCATAGCGTATTTCGTATGTGAGAGAAATTTATTTGCCGGGTTCAGTCAAGGTTTTGCCGGGTCTGATATAAAATACCGTTAGGCAACCGAGTCAGTTTACAACTGAAGAAATCGGCGAGAGAAAAGTACCACATACTATTGGCTGAGACATGTATGAACCAACAAAATAAATACAAATAATTCATATACACAATAATGAAGATGATAGTATATTACTGATGAAAAAAAAGATACTGATGGTGGGTACTAATCTTTATTATTAGTCATCATTATTCAATTGTTACAATTGGTATTTGATGAATACGTGTTTGAAAGGTTTATTGTATTTTTATTATTGTAGTATCAGTTATTTAAAGAAAAAAAAATACAGAAAAGACTAACCCAGTTACAAATAATTAACACTAAAATATAAAAATAATTTACATTCAACTCAGAGTTAAGTCTTGTGTCCCAAAGACAGTATTGTCATGACCTCGACATTGGAAACGATTTATTGCTTATTTATTCATTTTTTTTTTCGAATCGGTACTTTTTGAAATGTCACAATCATCCTCATATGCTAATAAATTTTCACAAAACACGCTCGACCTATTTTTATCATGAAATCATTTCATCTAATAAAAATTTACAAATAATATTTCAATAATTTATTCTGTGTTGTAGAATTTGAATTTGGCCCAAGCCAAGAAACTTGAAAAGAAAAAAAAAATATCGAAAAGACACGGTGTACTACGAATGAATATAGAGTACTTACTGAAAAAAATCTAAAGAAATTCGGAACAATGCTTTTACCAGGGTTTTCTTTGATTGCAATAAATAACAAGTGTCAAAATCTATAATTACTGATTATGCTTTACAATGAATCAAAATAAAAATAATATATATTTGTAATTTTTATTTTTTGGTATGTGTGTGAAGTTGCTGTTCTATCATTTTTGCTTCGTAAAATCATGAATTACATTTCAAAGTGATGATTAGAATTGATTAAACAGTATATAGTAATCAAAATTAATGTCTTGTTGTTGGTATTGGTAAATGCACTATTATTACAGAGAAAGCTTATTCTCATTTCTGATCCTTGTTTTTTTTTTTTTTGCTAAATCCCCTCTCAAAAATCTACTCAGACAGTGGTCATAATCTGGGTGACCTGATTGCTTCCTCCTTTGCCTCAATTTATTCCTCTTTACCATACACTCCATACACTCTATTAGTCACAATTGTTTTTTAGAATTATTTACATTTATAGTTCACCATCTACATTATAAAATTATATATGTATATAGTTATATATATAAAAGTATATAAATAGAATATATAGTTATTTTATTTCTTTTTATTATTATCATTATCTTTCCCTACTTCATCTTTTATTATTGAGTGAAATTATTATTTGTCTCATGTATTTACTGATGAGTAGAAAAAAAATTTTCACGACATTAATGCAAATCGAAGCGTGCAAGCAATTTGTTTTCTGTAGTGAAATTCAGTCAAGCGTTGAAGATATATCATTTCTAATTTATCTTTATTTTTTCAATAGTTTCACCAGAATTTTAATAGCTTCATTGGATTTTCTTTCAATTGATTATGATAATGAAATTATTTTGCGTGATTTTTCCAATTGATGAAATACTTTTTATGATAAATATACTTTATAATTATTTTATAGATTTTGAATATTTAAAAAATCTAAAGAATTTTTATTTCAAATTTCTATCTGCAGGGTAAGTATATATAAATATAACATAAGTTGAAAATAAACTTATTATTAAAAAATTTTTGAAGTTCTAGAATTCATTAGTTATATTCTGTATGTAGTTTATATTTTAATCAATTTATTTATTTATTATTTTTTAATTTATAGAAGAATTTCGATTGTAAAATAATTTTTCTTTTATTGAAAATTTTCAACTATTAGTTTTATTAGTAGATTTTGAAAAGTTTTATCAAAAAAACTAAATGTAAAAAAATTAGTAAACAAATATAATGAAAAATGCAATTTTCTTAGGGCCTCGAAGTTTTCAATGTTTCTCTATACCATTATACCACTATTATTATATTTGAAAAAAAAAAGCCAATGTTATAGGCAATTTAAATGTTTCAAATTATCAAGTATAAGAACCAAAAACAAATATTACAATATTTTCTTTCAGTTTCTTGTTTCGATCCATAAAGATATTTCACGGAAAAAAATTTTTAGCTGCAGCAACGAGCTGGATAGCTGTCGCTCCTATCCACGGCTAACTAACCTTTGGATAGTTAGCAGAGGATTGTTATTTTGGCAATCCACATTTGACAGGTTACTATTCTTGTGAAAACAGCGTGCCTACTCGTTACATTAGCTACACTTTGGATAGCTGTGGTAGCTATCCAAAGCCTGACAAGCTGGTATCGCTGTAGTAGCTATTTAGGATTGCGTATATGCATAACTATAAGTATATAGACATACGAAGTACAAACAATATATTAATGTACATTTACTAATTTTTAAAATTATTATCTAATTAATTTTATATACTAAATTTGATGCACCAAATAAACGCCAACTTGAATACAAAATCTTATGCTAAATTTTTAATAACTATATGGATTATTTTAGTCATTGTTAATAATAATTTGGTGGATCTGTCAAAAAAGAGAGGTTATGAACACAACAGCTGTTGACATTGAGATTATGTCGAATCTGACGAGTTGGTTAGCCACGCTAGCTATCCAGTCGGCTGGAATAACTAACCGATTGTCTTTTTAATATATCGGGCTTGATTATTAAATCAACTATCCTTTTTTAACTATCCAACGCCTCGTGACTGCAGCTAAAAATTTTTTTCCGTGAATTGAAAAAAAAATAAAAAATACATACGAGTGCCCCATTTTTATCGAATAACGAATTTTTCTTGAAGAATAGATCTCTGAACGAAAAATTGTTTCGAGAAAAAGTTTTGGGATTTAGAAGGGGACATACGAAAAGAAAAAAAAACTGCATGAAACGTATTTTTTTAGATAAAACCCTATTTTTTTTCCTTCATGAAATAATTTTTCACATTGAAAATTTTTATCTAAAAGCTTTTTTTAAAATAACAATACTTTATAAGGTACAACCCATTTTAAAAACTATATAGTTACTCCACAATGTTGCTTTAACGAAAAAATTTCTCCGACAACAGCAAAGAACGCCTAAAAAAATAATACAAAAAATAATGACTCGATCAAAAAATTTTTCCTTTATAAAGTGTTAGTTTTGATGTAAGAAAATTTTTGGTAAAACAAAAAATATGATATTCATTTAAAAAAGTATGTTTACATCTTCAAGTCCGTCATTTTAAATTTTTTTTCGTATGTCCTTTTCTGAATCCTAAAACTTTCTTTTATACAGTTTTTTGATTTAAGGCATATTATTAAAAAAAAATCCATTATTTGATTAAAACGTTTGTAAACTATTTCTTAAAACAATTTTTTTAGTTGAGGCCTATTTCTCAAGAAAAATCCATAATCAGAATAAAATAGAACACTCTGTATATAGAAAATCAATTAATAACAATAAACATATATTTTATTTAGAAAAAAAAAAAATTAAAAAAGCCAAGATTTTTTTAGATTTACATTCATAAAATGACTATATACATATGTGCAGAAATATACAAAATGACTATATATATACAATGTATATTCAATCGTTTCATTATTCGTATTATCAGCTTGTTTTTCTGTATAATTTTTTATGTTTTATAAAACAGAATATTGATCATTTTATGATTGTATATCAATATTGATATAATATCAAATAAAGGAAAAAAAAACACAATAAACATAATAATAATAATTTTTTTTTATCTATAATTTGGTTTTATTGTTTGTTTTATCAAAATCATATTATTTTAAATGAGTCTGCTGAGTAAGATTCTATTTACTTTCATTATCCCACTCGTTTCTTTTCCAAATTTTTTTTTTTGATTATATTGTATCTTATTTTCATAGATCTCAAATCGTTAGCTCACTATATATCAGCAAAAATTATTGGATGGAAAATTATTTTTTTTTATTTAGGAATTTTTTTTTTCTACCGGCCCTATTTACTTAATATTTTTATTAATTTATTGTCAAAATATTATTTCTGATGAAAATATCTCTTTGGATCTTACTTTATACCTCTCAACTTTTTCCTCATTGCTTCGAAATTGGCCTGTCCGAGAAAAAGCAGTGTAACTATGGAATCATGCAAATGCTATATAATTATTTTATTATTAATTACTACTGTTTTTTTTCTGGATACCTATTTTTCCACTCTCTTCCATATATTTATTCTCAAGTCATTTATTGAAAAATCCATTAAAGAGTTAATGTTTTGCAGGAGTTTGAGGACCGTTAGCAGACACACTGCTGGGTGTCATCAAATGCGTATACTGTATACTGTGTACTGAACGGCACTTTCAGTATTTATTGCTGGCTTCTACTTCTTATTATTTTTATGCGTATGTCGATAATATAATTCAAGACGTGAACAACTACTACAAGCACGTGAAAATAAATCGTTTTAATTTAAAAATTTTAAAACTCTTGCAATGAGTTTTTTAAAATTAAAACTAGATATAGTACAAATTCTACAATTTTCAATACGAGATATGGATGTCTGTGTAATACTAATTGTTAAGAAATTAAAACAATTTTCTTTATAAAAAAAAAATTGTAAAGGAAAACTTGTGACGTATTTGAAGCAGAACCATGCGGAGAGCACGCAGCTATGGTAACCGGTCAAAATCAACGACCGAGAACCTGATCTTTCAAGTGGGTCACTGTGACTTGAAAATGTTACGTTTATATCCTGTCTTTGAATAAAAAAAAAACTACCTCAAGTTAAAAAACATAACTCACTATTACCCAAAATAATAAAATTATTTATAGATTAACTTACTTTTCGTTTTCCAGAATATTATAATTTTCCAAAAATTAATTTTTGATTAACAAAAATATTCAATATATTTTCAAACACGGTTGAATTAAATAATTATCACTTCACATTTAAACAAATTATGTATTCAAAAACAATTTACGTATAACAGAAAACTATAATTAAATAAATAAAAAAACAAACAATTATTGTTCTGCGCTCTAAAAAAAAATTTTTAAGCGAATAATTTTTGATATTCCTCAAGGATCGATAACAATAACACACACGTAATAATAAAAAAATAAAGAAAATAGTTTGTTTATTATTATTTTTTTTTTTATTTTTCTTAAATTTTCTTAAAGTCAGATTAAATACTCCATCCGGCAGGCCAAGTGGACGTTACTCGTCTGACCGACATGGCACAGTGCCGGGATGTGTATCGTAATGTTCAAAGTATCGAAGTTGTTCACCGTTGAGCTGGTAGAAAAGTCGTCATCTTCGTTGTAACCATCGTCTTCGTTGATATTCTTAACTTCCCCTACCCTTAGTGATGATTTTAACAAACATACACCATGCTCGGTTAATAGACAATTTCTTGTTGACGGTAATGGCAATAAATTAGAAGTGGTGGTGATAGGTATATGATAGTGGTGGAAGAGACTACATGCAACCCGGAAGGCAAAAAACTATTGAGAAAGGAAATGAAAATGATATATATGAAAGAGACCAACAGTAGTTACTTAATTTGTATAGGCTTCGGATTTTTTTGTTTTACGATTTTTTCTAATTTTTCTTCTTCGTCTTCAAATATTATTCAGCCAAAGAAAGGGAAGAAAAAAAGAGGGACTTGAAGATTAAGTGGGCCAGTGGCCAGGTCATGCCCAAGAGAGGAGAAGGGGAACTAGTAAACGTGCACGACTGCGACACACTGTCCTACTCATGGGAACCAACCTCACTTGGCCCCCCTCACAACACAAAACCTGAATCGTTATATGTCCATTGAGAAAAACCGTTTCCTATTCGACTCGCGCGTGTGCATTTCATTTTTTTTTTTTTTTTGCTTTTTATGTTTCTGCATAGTTTAATGATATCGCACAATAAATATGCTTATATACAATGTTGAACTTGGTTGTTTTTCACAATCATTTTTTTTTTTTTTTTTAATGATTTCATTTGTAAGATAAAAATTATAGAGAATGATTTTGATTAAATTTCATTGTTTTATTTTTTTTTCTTTTTAAAATCTCGATTTTAATCATATAAAATTAAATGACTGACAATTAACAAAGTTTTTTTTTTCCATCGTTATATTTACAATAACAATAACTCTCAACAATATCTTCACTAATTGTATGTACGATATTGTCACTACCGTATATAATAATTTATCATTGACTATTGCCAAGTCAAATATATTTTGAAATTTGAATAGGACTTTAGTAGTACAAAACTTAAAATCAAATCAAAAAAATTCAACTCGAATACAAAAATGAAACATTTTTTGTATTTAAAATTTAATTTCACTTTTTTTGTTAAAAAATATCATTTATTATTATTATTATTATTCTGAAATTTATTCAAATATATATAATTATATTCTTTATATATTTATATAAAAATATTTTTTCAAAAACTAAGCATTTTTTTTAACAAAACAGGTGACCGGGATCGCAATTAGAACTCATAGCGTTAAATAAATGGCTTCAATTTTAACGAGAAAAGGCAAAATGAGCATGTATATAATAGCAGAATTTACAATGCACAATAATTAAATATATATATATATATATGTACAAGCATTTTACGAATAAACATTAAATGACAGAATAATTATTAGTTAAATAAGGTATCATAAATAATAACAATGTAGATAAATAAAACTGATTGAAGTATTCATAAATGATATGTAGTGGCTGCTGCTGTTCCTGTCGGCACAGGTGGTCAAGAATGCGTAATCGATAACGGTTTCATGAACGAGCATTCTCAGTAGATCCAGGTGGGAAAGTCAGATTTATCAAACATTGAAACATTATTGTATATACGTATGACTAAACTGATAAATTAACGAAATTGTATAAAACAATGCTTTAAAAGTAATAATGAAGCATGACAAAAAGTAGTGAAATAAATATACCAATGGCTTTATTTAATTTTCCGGTGATAATTTACACTTTGTCGTGCAGTTTTTTTTTCCCAATTGAATAAGTCGAACAAGCTTAATTAAATAGTTTTTTCGATGAAACCACAACATAAATTATGATTTTTTATGGTAAATATAATAGTTTTATGTACTATATCATCAATAAACCCATTAACTTATTTGTATTTGATCAATATTTTATAATTAACAATTTTTTTTTCTCAATTTCCCTTATTTTTGATAAAATGTTCCTTCATTAAAAATAAATATTTATTTGTTTCTTTTTATTTATTTACACTAAATAAATTAATTTATCAAATAATAGTAAATTTATTTGATGGAGCATAGTAAAATATCTGAGTGTCTCATGTTTGAAGCATGAGGCAACAGTCAAAATGTACCGTAGAACGATGACAAGAATTTTTTTTTTTTTTCTTACGGTACATTTTGCCGCTATAAGTGGATCTTTTGGCTTGTGGCGTTAATTGGAACGCGATGAGTCAAAAGCAAAATATCTTGTTTAAATCAATCGTCAGTATAAAAAATAATAATAAACAATATATTAATGATTATTATCTGGAAATAAAAGAAAGACAACACAGCATTAGGTTACGTTCAACATAATGTAATTACTTTTACATGACATGTTTAATTTTGAAATACCTCGGTATGAAGACCTTTTTCTCTGAGATATATACTCCGCTATACTTCAAGAACTTTCCTTAAATTTTCTTTAATGATCTGCGATTCATTCTGCTTTTCTCCAAGGTCTCTCGAAGAAATAATTTTTAGCCATAAACATACACATATAAAAAAAGAATTTTAATTGTAGTAACGAGAATTTAGCCCGCGAGAAAAAGAATATAAAATATTTCTTCTATTAAGGTTGATTCTGGAAATCTGAAATCGCAACAGATTTTTTTTTTTTTATCTTATGTTTAAATGAAATAATTATCTACATTGTCAATTTTTTTCACTTTTTTTTTTGTGTGGTTTTTTTAAGATATTTACTGTCAAAGTTGACAACTTTAACACGCCAAGTATAGGCCGTACCTCATATATTTATTAAGGAGGTTATGCACAAATTCATTGCGAGTGTTGCGGGGCGCTTCTGACGTCACAGACAAAACTGAAATCTGGCTACACTGTAAAAAAATAAAGAGGAAAGCGCCTGCGCCCCGTATACAATATATGGGATTGTGGGTTGTGTGTGTGCGTTTGAACATGCCATACGTTGCCACATCTAATTTTTGCAAAGTTTATAATTAATTACTCATTAATTGACCGATCAACATATGAAAATTGTTCGCGCAATGAATAAAACTCGGTTTCTAGTATATGTGTGATTTTTTTCAAGACTTTTTCATCATTTTTTCTATCCGAAAAAAATGGTTGAAATCTCCATAATTTCTACAATATATAATTTTTTCTGTTTAGGACAATATCAAGTATCACAACATCCTGAATTAGTCGACCGGGTTAAATCTTATTCAGAATTTTCTAAGTCTTATCATGTTTTGAATGTATAGTAGACCTATTCAAATAAAAAAAATATTTTTTTTTTTGGCCTCCAGTGCATGAAAATTTTTGTTCTCAATGAAAATGACAAAATAGATGAAAAATTTTTTTTTTCCGATTTTTATTGAAACGTCACAACGGTATAATTGATTTTTATTGGAATAAATCATGATCAAAGCGCGGTGTCAACTGGAAACAGTCACAACTTGGCCAAATTTAAAGATATAGACGTTATATTGTGCTTGTTTTAAAGGTTATTAAAAACTCTACAACTTATTTCTAATGATTTTTTATGCTACTATTTCCGTTTCATTAGAAAAACAGACAATTGTCGTAACCAAATGCTACTTTTTGAATTAATTGGTAATTACATTGTATATAAGTATTTTATTTATAACGATAATGTTTAAAATAAAATTGAATTTTCAAGGTCTTTAAAGGAGGAACATATTACATCTTATTACTTTTTTTGTCAGATTAATATTTAATTATAAATAAACCGTAAGTAGATCAATACAAAATTTTTTACTTACTGAAAATTAAAAAAAAAAATTGATAAGCTGGCATAACTTTTTCATTTATTATGTAATCCTGATCAAGTGAGGCCTGAAGTTACGAGCTATTTATGTGCTAATTATGTGTGTAAAGAAAAAAATTCATTTATAATAAATTTTTTTTTTATCAATAATTATGCTAGCTTTTAACGAAAGCTAGCACAACTTTGTTATTTATTATTCGACACAAACCAAATAAGGCCTTAAATTATGAGTTATTTACGAGTAAAAAAAAAATTCATTTATGATTATTTTTTTTTTTTCATCAATAATTATGCTAGCTTTTAACGTAAGCTAGCACAACTTTTTTATTAATCATGTAACTTTGGTCAAGTAAGGCTTAAAATTAAAAGCTATTTATGTGCTATTTTTGTGTGTAAAAATAGTATATTTCGTTACAAGTGCCCAGGCAAAGAGTGTGCTCTCAACGAATTTGGAGGGGCAAGCACGAGCCTTGGCGAGTGTTTCCCCTCCAAATGAGTTGTGAGCGGGCTCTCTGATTGGGCACATGTAACGAACTATATTTTATGTTACTAGGGACAGTGGTAATAATGTGTGAATTCCCAAAAAACGCACTACCCCTCTTACGCTTTGAAAATTCACACATTATTCCCACTGTTCTTGTAACATGAAAAAAATTTATATATCATAATTTTTTTTTTATTAGCAATTATGCTAGCTTTTAACGTAAGCTATCATAACTTTTTTATTTATCATTCGATACAAATCAAGTGAGGCCCTAAATTATGAGCTATTTACGAGCTCATTATGCGTGTAAAAAAAAAAATTTATTTATAATTTTTTTTTTTTCTTTTAAATTTTAAGCCTTATTTGATCAGAATTACATGACTAATAAAAAAGTTATGCTAGCTTACGATAAAAGCTAGAATAATTGTTAATAAAAAAAAAAAAATTATTATAATTAAATTTTTTTTTACACTATAAGTAGCTCGTAAATAGCTCATAATTTAGGGCCTTACTTGGTTTGTGTCGAATAATAAATAACAAAGTTGTGCTAGCTTTCGTTAAAAGCTAGCATAGTTATTGATAAAAAAAAAATTTATTATAAATGAATTTTTTACTTTACACACATAATTAGCACATAAATTTACGGTACTAAAATTTACTGTATTTTATTGTAAATTTTATTTAGAAGTTTGACATTTTTTAGTGCTAAATTCGGCAGTTCGTGTTAGATTCATAGAAAAAAGCAATCAATTCCCGGTCAATTTTTTTTTTCTGTTAACACGCTCAAAACTTGAAAACTAATTGACAAATAAAAAAAAAAACGATTTGTCGACAAATGTATTTCGTTGAAATCTGAATTTTTAAATGATTTTATCGTTAATGAACTATCAAAAAACATTCAACAGATAAAATTCAACACGGCCCCAGCCAGAGTATCAAAAATGTTCAATTTCAATGGGTAACGCAAAAAAATTCTAAAACCAAAATAAACTTAAATAATTCTTGAATCATGAACAAAACGTTTTGATTTGTGAATAATATTTTTATTTTGAGAAAAATTTCTGAAACAAGAAATATTCATGCATGACGCATGCGTCCATCCATTTGTCTGAATTTTAGAAGTATCAATCTTGGATTATGACAAAAAGTTTCTTGGATCAAGGCAATATTGTCATAATCCAAGACTCATTTGTTATAATTATAGAAGTATTCTTCTTGGTCCGTCATGATCCAAGAAGGATACTTCTAACATTATAACATAAATGTTCTTGGATTGTGAAAATATTGCCATGAAGCAAGAATATTTTTATCACAATCCAAGAAGGATACTTCTAAAATCATAACATAAATATTCTTGGATTATGACAATATCGCCATGAAGCAGGGAAATTTTTGTCACAATCCAAGAAGAATACTTCTATAATTATAACAAATGAGTCTTGGATTATGACAATATTGCCTTGATCCAAGAAACTTTTTGTCATAATCCAAGATTGATACTTCTAAAATTCAGACAAATGTTTCATGGAACAAGACGTGCATGTCATGGATTATGACATAGACGTCTTGTTTCAAGAAATTTTTTTTTCTCAAAATAAAAAATATTATTCACAAATCAAGAACGTTTTGTTCATGATTCAAGAAAATTATTTGCAAGAAGAAAACTTCTATTTTACAGAAGTTTTTTTTTCAGTGTGCAGATGAAGTTTTATCAAATTAGATCTAATCAGATCTAAACAGATTAAGTTTGATCTGGTCAGATAAGATTTGATCTGGGCGCAGATCAAATTTGATCTAGTCAGATCTCATCGGATAAGATTTGATCTGGTTAGATAAGATTTGATCTGGGCGCAGATCAAGTTTGATCTGGGTCCAGATCAAGTTTGATTTAGTCAGATAAAATTTGATCTGAGTCCAGATCAAGTTTGATCTGTGCCCAGATCTGATCAGATCAAATTAGATCTGATTTGATCTGCCTATTCTTCCCTGGGTATTCAAATACATGAATTTGTTTTGTATGTAATTTATTGATTGTATCTAAACGTTCTTGATGTATAACAAATAAACTTCTTGAATCACGTTCGGTTCCGTAACGCGTTAGATTCCCATCCGGTTAGGCCCTAGTTCGATTCCTAACAAGAAGCTAGTGGCATATTTTTAGAAGTATTCTTCTGGAAGAAAACCATTCTATGGTTTGAAACAAGACGCCATCTGCATAAGAAAAACAGAATTTGGTTTGTGTCAAGAAGAAATATGGTTTAAGTTTAGAAGTATTCTTCTTGAAGCAAACCATCTATGGTTTTAAACAAGACACCATCTTCATGAAATAAACAGAATGTTGTTTATAACAAGACTTTTACTTTTCTTATTACAAACCAATTATTGTTTATAATAAACTATTTTTTTCTTTTTTCAAACAGAATATTGCCAAGAAGTTTTCTTCTAACTACAAGAATATTGTTTATTATTTTTAACCAAAAATTTTCTCAGTGAACGTATCCCCAATTCTGCTTTTTTTTTATATACATACTTGGTCGAAGTATAAAAATCTTAAATATCAAGTGAAAATGAGAGTAACTTAAGGTTGCTTCCCAGTCGCATCACCGCACCAATATTTATGCCACGAAGGGCCCGTATATTAATAACGCTATTTTTGATTCCCGTGTCCTGAAATTTTTGTGGCGCTATACTGATGAAAAAACCAAGTTCTTTAGTACACTCAGAGAAGGATAAGTTAACAGTTAACATACCAATATGTTTACATTAAACATACAAAAGTTTAATGTTAAGATATATATATTAACAATAAACATAGATATCTTAACTGTTAACATACGTATCCCGAGGAACGAAATTTATATATAACTTTATATAATTATATAAAATTTTATAAAGTTGTATAAAGTTATATATGGTTTTATATTGCCACTTTATTTATAAAGCTATATATAACAGGTTGTATAAAACTTTATATAACTATATAAAACTTCATACAATTGTATAAAGTTTTATATAAAGATCAATAACTATTACTTTTATAAAATTTTATACAAGTGTATAAAGGTATATAAAATTGTATAAATGTATATGTAACTGTATTTTAAAATGGTCAAACGCAAAATTTAGACATAAAAAACTGTCCACGCTCAGGACTTGAACCCCATACCTTTTGGGGTGCGTTCCGTAGGGGGACCGCGGTCCTTTTTGGCCATAATCAGAGTGAATCCATAAAAATTAAAAATCTCCCTAGGAATCTAAAATAATTTTCAGTCTCATGTATACTTTTTTATTAATCTTTCTATGTATGTATTGTTACGTTGGATGTGGTGCTTACTGAATTTTGTACTGAATAAAATTATTAAAACAATAAATTTGTTAATATAAAGTTAACAAATGAAAAGAAAAATTCCACTTCAAACAAATTATCTATTGACTGATGTAGGTAGTAATTGTTGTTTTTGTTGAAAATGAACAGCAACATCAGCCATGTTTAAGATCTTGAAAGATAACAAAAATATAAGTGCTGTCCTTAACCTTACATTTGAGTTATGATAGGTTTTGAAGCATTAACTTTGAAAAGAAATACAATTACAGGCTAAATAATTGAGATAACAACAATATATACACCTACTATTTTAATTTGACAATTTTTGATGCCAAATTATTTTTTCTTTATAATACGTTAATCATATTTTCGGTGTTTACGTTTGCTTATGTTTGTTTACGTTTTCAATACATAGCAGTGCTGACACTACAACGAAATTAAATTCACCATGATAAACCACGCCTATTTTTGGTAGACCGCGGTCCTCTACGGAACGCACCCTCGGTTACCAACCCGACGCAGTACCCAATGCGCCACGATAACGCATGTGAATACAAAAATTTATTTGCTTTACATCAACAAGCAAAAGTCACGCCTGCGCAGTCGACTTCAGTTGACATTTCTTGAGTCCGTCATCAATTTGCTATGCCCCATTGTTTTAAATATGTTATTAAGTTATTAAATTACTATGCGACATTGTAAATTTTCAGAGGATCATTTTAATTTGTCCACAACAGCAGAGTAAATTTTATAAATATACAAAAGCAAAAAAAAAAAATATTTTTGCTATGCTGCAATGTAATTTTTAGGCTGGATTATTTTTAAATTTGGTTTCTGTAAAATTTCTTTATGCGTTGTAATTTTTCATCGGGAAATAGTAAAAAAACGTAAGAAAAAATTGCTATGGTACATTTTAATTTTTCAAGACTACAATTGTTTCTTTTTTTCGTTAAAATGATAGTAAATTCTCTAATAGTCAAAAGATAGTTCTTGGTAAGCATAGTAAAATTTGATGAAATTTTTTTTCCGTGTAAACCTATTTACCTTATTATACCTTCTTTGCTTACATACTTATTATACTTATTGACCTTATTTCGATAGTAACCTATATATCATTTTCGTTCATGATGCTGTTGGAATCCGAATAGAACACATTATTCCAATTAAAGAAGCCAGCGAATATATGAACTCGCTCTATATTATTATTTGTAACTTTGTCTACTAATTTATAAATATTATGTTCTATAAAGGTTAAATATAATTATATAAAACTGTACATGTATAAAACTTATTTATACTGCTATATATATTATATATAACCTTATAGAGATATAAAGTTATATATAGTCATATACAATTGTATATATCTTCATACAATTGTATATAACTATATATAACTTTTATATATACCTTTATAAGATCGTTCCTTGGGTAAAAAATATCTTCGTATATTCATATACAAGTTTATATACTTTTATAAAACTATATGAACTTTTATACACAGCTACATATAGAAATATATAGCTTTTATATAATTATATATACTATACACAAATCGTTCACAACTTTGTACACATTTATATATAACTTTATAAAATTATATATAGCTGTATATAACCTATAAAGTTGTATATAATTATATATAGAGAGTTTAAAAAATTCTTCAGTTTTTATATAATATATATAAAATTACATAAAATTTTATAAAATTTTCTAAATTTATATGTGAATATATAAAGGTATATAAAGATATATATAAATTTCGTTCCTCGGGATGTTTATAGTTAACTTACGTATCTTTACGCGGCCAAATATTTTGATGCGCCAGTCTACTTCTTGTAATCTTTTTTTTTTGACATTATATTGTGATACTATTCTAATTGTAATATAATATAATATGTACTCGTGTTGTCATAAATTTATTTAAATTTAGTTTTTTTGTAAATTCATTCTTAATTTTACATTCAATTTTCATATTTACATACGTAAATGTCTTCAACTATCAGCCTAACCTTCAAATTGTGTCAATTACAGATATCTTAATAGTTAACATACGCATATTAACTATTAAGATACGTATGCTTAATGTTAATATATATATATCTTTGATGTAAACTTATCAGCCACCACCCATTTTAACATGGCATATGGTAGCATTAAACAGGATATGTTAACTGTTAACATATCCTTCTCTGTGTGTAGTATGTGTGTGCACGGCAACACACTATAGGCAACACATGTGTGCTATAGCAAACAAAGTTTACGTCGTACGCCAAAACCATGCTTGTGTTCATGTCAGTGTGCCGCGCATCTACCAAAGTTTTAATATTTTAAAGTTATTTATTTTTTGAAATCCACGTCAGGAAAACTTCAAAATTTTTTATCGTATGTATCTTTGTAATCACTAAAATTTTGTAGTAAATGAAAGGTTTTTTAATAGACAACGAATATGCTAAAAATCAAAATGTCAGGTTCTCCCCTATCCTCATGTATAAAAGTTATCAACTTTGAGACAAATTATCTCAAAAGATCCACTTCAGAAAAAATTGAAAAAAATTTACCAGATAGATAATTATTTCATTTACAAAATAAGCCAAAAAAAAAAAAAATTCAATAGAAATTCAATCTCTGGGAAGCAACTTTAAAGGGAACGAAATAATATTATAGTCTCTTGCTTAACTTTTGCTCCCGTTCTTTAGGTTCCTATATAGTTTTGAGTTTTTTGTAACATATAAGAAGAATCCGAATGTTGACAATACTCAAATTAACCTTTAATTGAATTAAAATAAAAACTTTCAGTGGAAATGTATTGCGCAATCCGTTTTTTTATTTTTTGAGAAAAATTTTGTTTACTAAAACATCCGGAATTTTTCCGGAGCAGACCCGAATGAGTCTAATAAGAAGCTTTCCAGAGATATCCAGAATTGTAAGGAGTGATTCCAGAAAAATCTGAAATAATACAGAGCATATCCAAGGCATCTATCCCAGGTAGGATCCCACTAGGGTGAACGGCCGTGCCAGGCTTGTTACACTGAGAGAAATTTTAACTAAAAATTAAAACCCATGTTGAATAGAAATTACTATACTGCTTTGTAATTTTTGTTTTATTTCTGGGATTGGCCGCGAGAGATGATATTCTACAATAAAATTATGTAAAATGTCACACACTGTCAAAAAATTGTTATGTTACTTCAAGTCTCTGTACATCGTTATATATTGCAGATAGACATGGGGTTGAGTGGAGTTAATTATTGAGAATTTAATTCTAAACAATTTATAAAGAATTACTTTTTTTGATTAATGTCTTAGATAATGAGTTATGAGTTAATTAAAATAAAGCACATACATGTTTTGAGGAAACGATAAAAAATATTATAAGTTCAAATAAAAAATACTGAACAATTTAATAAATATTCTAATACATATAATAAAATTTATCATGTACACATATAAAAGTTAGCATAGACTTAAATATTTTTTACTATATCGCTTTGTAAAAATTCTGGTTGTGGGGCGAAATAATACAAAGATGGCCGACTGATTGAACAAATGATTGAATTGTCATGTAATTTCAAGCATTTCTACAGCCTTATCTGTTGAAGCTAGGTATGGGGTTAAGCGAGGTTTATTGTTGGTAATTTATTTCTGAACAATTTATCAAGAATGAATTTTTTCTATTTATCAATTAGTTTTCGAGTTTTGACCGTGTAAAGAGAAAAGAAAAAATGTTGCCGGGAATTGATTGCCGTTCTCCGTGAATCTAGCACAAACTGCCGAACTTAGCACAAAAAATGTCCAACTTTTAAATAAAATTTATAATAAAATATAGTAAATTCTAAAACCGGTAGTGGGTAAATTCTCAGTCTGCTAGAATTTACTTGTGAGTATCGTGAATTTAGTCATTTTTTTTAAAGAGAAATTACAATAAAATTATGTAATTTTTATGGCTTAGTGTTGTATATAGTCAATGGCCAAATTTTTTACATAACTTTATTGTAAAAATTATTTATCAATATACGAATAATCCTTACAAATAATCGGAGGAACGCAGTTTTTACTATTCGCTTTGTAATTTTTTCTTATACGTTTGTAATTTTTAGTTAAAATTTCTCTCAGTGTACAAGCTTGTGTTTCCTAGCCTTGGTGGACTAGAATGTGCCTAGCTTGGCACAGAGAATTTTTCCAGTCATTGCACAAGACTTGTTAATCTAGGCTTGTACCAAGCCTGTGTCGATTGTTATTTCCAAGCCTCACACAAGGTTAAAAATTCCAAGCTCGTGTCAAGCTTGCATTTACAGTCATTGCACAAGACTTGTTATTCCAGGCTTGTACCAAGCCTGTGACAATCGTTAATTTCAAGCCTCACACAAGGTTAATCGCGGATCCCGCGTCGCGTCTCTAGTTTTTCGTTTAATTATTATTGTTTCATAGAATTGTCTGAATTAAAAAATAACAATGTCGGAATTATTAAATTAACAATAATAATAGATTAACCATAATAATTTATTTATATTTTTTTTTTAAAATTGTTTTTGGACGCTTGAGTCAAGCCCGAGGCACAAGCCTTGGCACAAGGCTTGTCATCAAGCTTGTAACATAGGCACATTTCCAATCACTTAACAACCTTGGCACAAGCTTGTAGCACAAGCTAGACACAAGCATGTGAGCCTTGTGCACAAGCTTGTGCCAGGCCCGGCACAATCGTTTACTCCTACCAGGTAGGATCCCACACGGGTGAACGGCCGTGCCAGGCTTGTTACAAGCTTGTGTTTCCTAGCCTTGGTGGACTAGAATGTGCCTAGCTTGGCACAGAGAATTTTTCCAGTCATTGCACAAGACTTGTTAATCTAGGCTTGTACCAAGCCTGTGTCGATTGTTATTTCCAAGCCTCACACAAGGTTAAAAATTCCAAGCTCGAGTCAAGCTTGTATTTACAGTCATTGCACAAGACTTGTTATTCCAGGCTTGTACCAAGCCTATGACAATCGTTAATTCCAAGCCTCACACAAGGTTAAAAATTCCAAGCTCGTGTCAAGCTTGTATTTACAGTCATTGCACAAGACTTGTTATTCCAGGCTTGTACCAAGCCTGTGACAATCGTTAATTCCAAGCCTTACACAAGGTTAAAAATTCCAAGCTCGTATCAAGCCTGTATTTACAGTCATTGCACAAGACTTGCTAGTCCAGGCTTGTACCAAGTCTGTGTCAATCGGTAATTCCAAGCCTTAAACAAGGTTGAAATTTCCAAGATTGTGTCGAGCCTGTATTTACAGTCATTGCACTAGACTTGTTAGTCCAGGCTTGTAACAAGCATGTGTCAATCGTTAATTCCAAGCCTCACACAAGGTTAAAAATTCCAAGCTCGTGTCAAGCCCGTATTTACAGTCATTGCACAAGACTTGTTAGTCCAGGCTTGTACCAAGCCTGTGACAATCGTTAATTCCAAGCTTTACACAAGGTTAAAAATTCCAAGCTCGTATCAAGCCTGTATTTACAGTCATTGCACAAGACTTGCTAGTCCAGGCTTGTACCAAGCCTGTGTCAATCGGTAATTCCAAGCCTTACACAAGGTTAAAAATTCCAAGATTGTGTCAAGCCTGTATTTACAGTCATTGCACAAGACTTTTTAGTCCAGACTTGTAACAAGCCTGTGTCAATCGTTAATTCCAAGTCTCACACAAGGTTAAAAATTCCAAGCTCATGTCAAGCCAGTATTTACAGTCATTGCGCAAGACTTGTTAGTTCAGGCTTGTACCAAGCCTGTGTCAATCGTTAATTCCAAGTCTCACACAAGATTAAAAATTTCAAGGTTGAGTCAAGCTTGTTTTTCCAGTCACTAGACAAGCCTTGTTAATCCAGGCTCGACACAAGACTGTCCCCTTGATTTTTCCCGCCCTCACACGAGCCTCGTAATACAGCCTTGTTTCAAGCTGGTGCCCATTGTTTCACCAAGCCCGACACGAGACTTGACTTATGCATATATTTAACTCAAAAAAAAAAAATTCTAGTAATTAGATATATAAATTTAATATAAATTTCAAATAAAAAATATCAGGCTTTGACTATTGTGTGAGGCATTCGCGAGGACTGTGTGTTTAGTCTCAATAAAATTTATTTATATAAAAAATTTTGACGACCACTTTTATCAATACCCCGATGGTCGACATGATAGTGCATTGGACTTCCACGTGAGAGGCCCCGGATCGATCCCGCGTCGCGTCCCTAGTTTTTCGTTTAATTATTATCGTTTAATAGAATTGTCTGAATTAAAAAATAACAATGTCGGAATTATTAAATTAACAATAATAATAGATTAACCATAATAATTTATTTATATTTTTTTTAAAATCGTTTTTGGAAGCTTGAGTCAAGCCCGAAGCACGTTTTCCACAATGCTGCTGGAATACGAGTCTTGGCACGAGGCTGGGATACGAGCCTTGGCACAAGGCTTGTCATCAAGCTTGTAACATAGGCACATTTCCAATCACTTAACAACCTTGGCACAAGCTTGTAGCACAAGGTAGACACAAGCATGTGAGCCTTGTGCACAAGCTTGTGCCAGGCCTGGCACAATCGTTTGCTCCTACCTGGGAATAATTCTTCTTTTTTTCGTCAAAAAATTTTCTCAGTGTAATCTCAATTTCTATAATATATAGGAATTGAGTCTGACAAGAGCTCATGCAAGAAACTTCGAATGGAAACTGACTTGCTATTTCAAATGAACTATGTAATAATAACTATTAACAGAGCAATAATTGGATGACGACGTTATGATTCATAATCAAACGGAATGATCTCAAAAAATTAATTTATTAAAAATAATTTAATGTTATAAATTCATCTGACAGAATCTCCGAGATTCTGCCATATTTTTTTGAATCTGCCAGATTATTTTCACCAAGGTACTGAACAGTATCACGAAACTTTAAATATACTTAAATATATATAAACTATAATCGTAAAAAATTAATTTACTAAAAAGAACTTGGTTTTATCATCAGTGGCACCACAAAAAATTTAGGGACACGGGAGTTAAAAATAGCGTCATTGACATACAGGTCCTACAAGGCTTAAATATTATTTTGGTGGTGGGGCTAAAATTTAGACTTAAGGTTGAAAGTAATTAGAATTTCCCACTATATACGATTTTTGATTTTTTGGTTTCATATTAAGAGGAGTTTTCATATTAATACCTTTGAAAAATTCACTTCACAAGAACCAAAGAATCTCCGTAAATAATGAACTTATTTGCTTGAAATTTTGAAAATCAATCTAAAATTGCATGGCCGAGGGCATGGTTCTTTCAAAAATTGTTAATAACAAAAAAAAATAATAATTAATTAAGAAATTACAATTTTCTGCAAAATCTACGTAAAAGCAAAATCCAACGATTTTCATTCCAAAATAAATTCTTTTACTCAAAAATTATAATTGCAGAAGTACTCAGAATAACATCAAAACAAAAATTGTTAATTTTTATATACAAAAGTAACTCATTTTTTCCCTTTTTAATAAACGAAATATGTGAAATAAAAGTATTAATAAAAAAAATTAGGTGGTTATATCTTACGATAGTTTGTAAATTTGATTTTGTGATTTTAAAAGAACAACAAAAGCCTGATAATTTTTATTTGAAATTTATATTAAAGCTTGGAATTTTTAACCTTCTGTGAGGCTTGGAATTAACGATTGACACATGCTTGTTACGAGCCTGGACTAACAAGTCTTGTGCAATGACTGTAAATACAGGCTCGACACAATCTTGGAAATTTCAACCTTGTTTAAAGCTTGGAATTACCGATTGACACAGGCTTGGTACAAGCCTGGACTAGCAAGTCTTGTGCAATGACAGTAAATACAGGCTTGATACGAGCTTGGAATTTTTAACCTTGTGTAAGGCTTGGAATTAACGATTGTCACAGGCTTGGTACAAGCCTGGAATAACAAGTCTTGTGCAATGACTGTAAATACAAGCTTGACACGAGCTTGGAATTTTTAACCTTGTGTGAGGCTTGGAATTAACGATTGTCACAGGCTTGGTACAAGCCTGGAATAACAAGTCTTGTGCTATGGTTGTAAATACAAGCTTGACACGAGCTTGGAATTTTTAACCTTGTATGAGGCTTGGAAATAACAATTGACACAGGCTTGGTACAAGCCTAGATTAACAAGTCTTGTGCAATGACTGGAAAAATTCTCTGTGCCAAGCTAGGCACATTCTAGTCCACCAAGGCTAGGAAACACAAGCTTGTAACAAGCCTGGCACGGCCGTTCACCCTTGTGGGATCCTACCTGGGATATGTATGTGTAAGTAGTGGATTAGAAGCGAAAAAGAGATAGACAGGGCGAACGCGAGAAAGAGAAAAATGCAGAATCGGGCAATTTTCATAAAATATTCATTTTTTAATAAAATCTTGTAACTGGCTTATTTTGAATATTATATCTTTTTAACTATAAATCGGAAAAATTCAAGAATAGGCTTATTGGATAGGGAAATATCGATATCAATAGGGAAAGTGATTTTATAGTTTTGATTTATATTTAATATTGAAGGAGTTATTGAATAATTAAGAATTCGTGACGTCATACCCATGCAACCTATTCATACTATTACTCGGTAAGTCGTCTCGCGTTAGAAAAAAATGCGTTGAGACTCTACCGAGTCTCTGGATAATATAGCCGAGGGCGTGATTAACTCGAAAATTAAACATCATAAAAAAGAATTTGATTGTTTTTTTAATAATTATGTTTTAATTTACCTTTTCATCATCAACCACCACGTCATTCTTCAAAATTTTTAAAAACTACACTGTAAAAAAAAAATTCTATATTTGATAACAAAACTTCTTGAAAATAGAATTTTGGTTCTAGGAATTTTTTAGTTTTGAAAGAAGAAAAAAAACTCTCGTTATGAATGGAAAACTTCTTGTTAAAAGACAAAAAAATTCTTGAAACATGACAGATTGAGATTTGAAATGAAACTAAATTAGTTTTGAAAAAAGAAAAATTATTCTTGTAATGACAAAAAAACTTCTTGAAATAAATGCTAAAAAAGTCTTGAATTTAGAAGCATACCTCTTAAAAAAAATCTTCACTTCATCTATCTCACTTCAAGAACAACAGTTCTAAATTTTAGAACAAGACTTCTTGGAAATAATCCAAAATGGTCTTAAATATAGACGCATACTTCTTGAAAAAAAAATCTTTTTGTTCTCACTCCAAGTGATTGCTAAATTTACTATTAGTTTGTAGACCATTACAATACGGATTTTTTAAGCCCATAACAATCAGTTTCAAATTTAATTTTCTAATGTTTTTTTTTTTTATAAATTTTTTAAGTAGATTAATTTTGCTTCGTATAATTTTTTCATATATATTGATGATTCACATATAGATATTAAAAAATTTCAAATACTAATGGAACATCGTCATTATATGAAAATGTTTATTTTATATAATGCACTTATCCCAATGTAATTTTTGATCTATCCAATATAATAACTAATGAAAATTCATTTCCGTGACGAAAATGGGATAAAGGACGATGACGAGGTCGGGATTCGTATGCGATGACCCTGGCCCGGAGGTACCAGGCTTGAGATACCAGCTGGGAGAATAGCTTTATCGAACTGCGCGTATAACCACTACAAAATTCACCTATTTTTACCACTTGAATTACGCATTTCATCAACGTCATACAATATTCAATTTTCGATGTCTATCGATCATTTAAATGCACCTATAAATGTGTTTTTTAATTCATACATATAATTATTATATCTAAATTTTTATGTATTTATATATCTGATGAAAAAACAGTTTTTCATTTAAACTACATTTTTCATTTAATTTTAAACGATTCTTAAAAACCCTTTGTTTCAAAATGAAAAGTTCCCAAAAATTATTCTAAGCGTATTTATACATAAAAATTTGAAGAATATACGTCCGTTATTTAAACTTTCACAAAAGCCACATTTAATCCGGTACACTACTCACATCTATTTACAACAATAATGTGTTGTTGTTAATTTTTCATCTGTTGTTCTCTTCAATCCTCATTTTAAAATAATTTTTTTTTTATTTAACATTTCAAAAACTTTCAACGCCTACCAAGTTTGAATTAAAAAAACATAAATACGTATATGTAAAAAACAAAGAAATAAAAACAGATAAAAAAATATCTGAACCAGGTCTTGATTTTTTTTTTTCAATACTATCTGGGTTAGAAACATTACATATTTTTTTGTTGAAAAATAAAAATACTCTCAGCTTCATTCTCTCTTTACCGCATCAACAAGTCCATTCAATTTTTTACGTATAGTTCCACTTAAATTTAATTGTTCCCATTAAATATGAACAATTAACTTGATTTTCTATCGATGTAAATTAACAAAAAATAATTTATAAATATTGAAAATTTTACATATATATATGTATAGGTTTATTCATTTTTTTAATTATTTTCAGTACATATTGTACAATAATTTTATGTTATTTACAGTATATCGTTGATTCAATTTAATATTAAACCAATAAATGTAATAACTCAATTGAAAAATTATTGAGTTTTATACAATTAATTAATTGTTATATATATATAATAAATTAAATATATTAGCACATATATAGCTATGTAATATTGTATTATTATAATTATCAGTATTTTTTCTACACATAATACATATACATGGATAAAGATGTTTGTCTAAATCCATCAATACAAGTGAAGTAATCATATCACCATATAATAAATAATTATTAAGTATTTATAAAGCAAGTCTTTTGCTATTGTTATTTGTTCGATATTTTTTTCTTGTAATGAAATCATTCATAATCTGCAGTATACTGCAGTAATTTATTTATTTTTTTTCAATAAACAGCCATTGACAGGAAAAAAATGGCACAAATCATAATCTATTCCAATTATATTCACTTGCATTTTTTTCTTTTTTTCTTATTGTTTTTCTTTATTTCTAAGTACAGTCGTTAAGATTCCGTCAAAACAAATTTTTTGAAATAAAAAAAAAAAAAATTACCAAACTTTACTTTTATCTGGTTTTTTTTTTTTTTAAATTTATTTATTTGATGAAAAATTAACGAGAGACGTATGATTAAATAATTTAATCTAAATTGTTCAATAATAAATTACGTTGTTCACTGGATATCACGGATGTGCTGAAGTAAATCATGTCGAAATCGTATTAAAAATTTATAAAATATATGTCCTAAGACCTTGAGCCTTTGAGCAGCATATCCCGTGTGAATAATGACATTGAAAAAAAAAAAATATATTTTTTTTTTTCAATATTCACCAAATGTTTCATCATATTTCCCAAAATAAACATGGAATTTTCGTCCAAGTATATATTTTTTTTTCTCGAAATACTAGAATTTAAGAATTTGATTTATCCATTCTTTGAATTCGGAGATACGAGTGTAAACTAGAATGAGGAGAAAATGGGATGTCAGTAAATCATGTTTAACTTTCATAAAACTTAATGAGCTAAATAATCTCATTAAAAATTTAGACTTACCACCAGGTTGGAAAGGCATTGCGCAACCAATGCCCCAACTGATTACACCAGCAAGAATCCATCTGTTATCTCGAGGCCTTCGAATTACCAGTGGACCACCACTATCACCCTGAAAAACGTTTCATAAAAAACTTCATTAAATTTTGACAATTTTACAAAGGAGAAGCCTATTGAAATCACTCGCAAAAAATAAATAATGTTTATTTATATCTTCTAAACTATTTAAGAGAGTTTGAAATAGGGCTAAATTAAAAGTATTGAAAATATCTACAGCTGAGGATATGAAAGAAAAAATTTTACTTATTACATAGTTAGTTAATTGTTGATAAAAATAGATAATGAAAAAATTTTAAATACGAAATATTAAGAAAACTAAGAACAAATCATGGATGAAATTTTTTGCCAGAGTGGTTTTTTTGACGGGCTCTACAAGGCTTAGATTTTTTTTTTTTTTTTATTGTTGCTAGAAATTTGTCAATTAACAGAATATCAGAATTTGGGTTTTTTTAGGCACTTCATAACTTTTTTAAAAATTATCTCACAGAGTTCTATTTGGTCTCAAAATTTTCCTCATCAAAATCTCTACAGCCAAGGCTTTGAAAATTTTAAAACTACCCATTTTCCATTGTGAGGCGATTGTTTATAATAAGAGGTGTCATTGCGAACTTTGTAATGAATAAATAGTCTTTAAAAATTTGAACTTGGAATTTCTATCATATCCTTGGCTGTGGCAATTTCTTTCTTGACTGGTATCATATCATATCTTTTTGTATTTGAAAAATAAAACAACTGGAAAATTGATATAATAACAATTGGTGACAATTTCGAATACTTGACTCTTTTTTTTTGTAAAAAAATACTGTTTTTTTTTTTTTTTTTTTTTTTTGTTGTGTATAATATAATTAATTATTAAGTATAGTGATAAGATTTACCTCGCAAGAATCTGAACCACCTTTTTTCCATCCAGCGCAAATAAATATTTTTGGTATGTTCTCAATATATCCAGCAGCTCTATACATATCTTCGCACTCTGAATTGTTAATTATGGGAACTGAAACTTCTTGAAGAACTGAAGGTAATGGTCCATCTAAAAAAAATAAAATTATATTAAAACAAAATTACTTTCAATCAAAAATTTACTTATTGAAAGAAAATTGTGAAATTACCTTCATAGAGTCTTCCCCAACCAGTAACATGTGCTGTCTGTCCAACGTAACCCTCATCATCATCTGGAACGCAAATTGGCAAATAATTTGGCTGGAATGGTGTTAATGGCTCATAAAATCTTAACAAAGCCAAATCATATTCAAAAGTCCGTGGATCAAATGCTGGATGACTGGCAACCATGTGAACTCGCCGTTCTTGAAAACCATAAGGTTCATCCTCATTTGCCAAATCATATTCGCCAATTCTCAATAATAATTCACTCGGTGGAACGCTAAAGAAAATAACAATAATAATGAAACAATTTTATTATTATTGCGAAAAATTATTATTAACATTAAAATAATTAAGAAAGTTTTTCAATTCGCTAGTGAATTTTGTTTGTATCTATACTTTTGTCGATCAAACATTTTTGATGAAAATATTTTTTTTCTAATTTTTTCACAATAATCACAAAGCAGGAACATGCAACCATTTATAACACTACTTTTTATACTTTTTGTTATTAAAAGAAAAATAATAAACTTACTTTTCAACACAATGAGCTGCAGTTATAGCCCAATTTTCATTAAGAAGAGCAGCACCGCATTTGTGAAGATGCACTGAATTTCTCCACTGTCTTAAAGATATCTAATAAAAATTAAAGAGTATATTGATTAATCACAATAATTTATATAAAATTGCATAAATATTTTTTATCACTTATGTGAATAATTTAGTTAATAAATATATATTTTTCTTACCTGCCAAGGCCACTTGCCGAATGAACTGCGTGCACCCCCAACAATTCGAGATTCCGGAAAGAGTCTTCTTCCACAAACTGCAAGTATAAACATTGTTCTATTAATTGTTTCAAAAGCATTTATATTCTCCGATGGAACCGCCATATTGATATTGTATGGTAGTTCAGAAACGCTAGTCTCCGGTTGACTGTATGTATCAAACCGGTCGCCAATCATTCTTTTTGTTTAATACATAAAATACTTTTTTTTTTTTTTCTTTCCTTTTTCTTATTTGTGATTATTTTTATTTCTTTTTTTTTTAATATCTTTTTCTCTTTTACTCATTCATTTAATATTATTTTTTATTTCATTAAAATCTCATGCAAGTCAAAATTTCCATTTAAAGTCTTTGGAGCAATTCAAATTGTCCTTCAAGCATAAAACTGGTTGAATATTTGTATTTATTACACACACACATATATATATATATAAGATAATAATTAGCAAAAATATGAGTCAAAATACCAACCTTGGTTGTAGTCGGACATGTTGTAACGATCAATTGGACCAGCTGATACTGTGGTAATTGTTGGAGGATTCGTTGTAGTTGATACAGTCGGTAGAGATACTTTTTCTGTCGTCGGTACATTCTCTGTTGATGTTTCAGCTAATAACAAATTTTCATAAGTTAACATTACAATTAAAATTATAATAAAAATAATTGGTTGTAATCAGTTAGCCGACAATTGACGGGCCGACATACAACTAATGATTGTAATCGATTGTAATCGATTTGTACTTCAATGTAATGTATTTGTAATTATTTGTAACCCCCTTCATTAATTGTAATTAATTAATTAAAATTCTATGTTGCACTTAGCCGACAAATTATAAGGACCAGCTGTAAAAATTAATTTATGATTGTATTTTATAGGAAATCATTTGTACATTCCAAATATATATTTGTAATGTTTGTCCGAGGTCAACTTTGTTTTTAATTAATTAAATAAACATTCAATATTAATTGCCTAATTAAAGTTGTACGGCGCATGCGCGTAGATTTTTTTTTTTCTATAGTGTATCAATTGAGATGACAGCTGTAAAAGATAGCGGCGGATGTTTATTTACAATAAAAATTTTCAACAAAAAAAACAGCAAACAGCTTAAAATTTACTCTAACAATATAATGTTTAAATTGTTTTAGTAAATTGCTGTTTGTTGTTGAAAATTTTTTATTGTAAATAAACATCTGCCGCCATCTTTTACAGCTGTTATCTCAATTGATACACAGAAAAATCTACGCGCATGCGCATACAAGCTGATGTTTATTTAATTAATTAAAAAAGTTGACACTCAAATATATATTTGGATGTACAAAATGATTTCTTATCAATCATAAATTATTTACAGTTGTTATAATTTGTCGGCTGAGTAAATATAGAATTCTGATTAATATAATTACAATTGAGGGGGTTACAAATAATTACAAATACATTACATTGAAGTACAAATCATTATCGATCACAATCGTGGGCCATCAATTGATCGCTGATTACAACCAAAATAATTTACTATACCTAATAATGATGGAATTTTTGTTGATGGAATTTCAGTTGTCGTTGTTTCATTTTCAGGCTGTTTTGTACTCAAATTTTGAATCATTATCCAACCATCTGGACTTGTTATTGGTGCCCATTCTGTTTCAGTTGTTTCTGATTAAAATTAAAAACCAATCTATTAATAATATATATAAAAATTATTAATTTTAATATATGTTAATGTCATATAATTTCAAATAATATTTCCTAATAATCGAATTCATTTAACAATCCATATACTTTTTGTAATCATTTATTCAAATCTCTTCCTGATCATTAGATTATTCCTTCAAATATAATTTAAAATTTATAAATAAAATTTATAGTTAAAAAAAATATAAATAATAATTATCAAATCATAAATAGACATTATAAATTCAAAAAAATATATACTATTTGTATATATATATAGTTATATAAAAAGATATATAATAAAAGATGAAAATTTTATATTTTTAATATATTTTTTTTTTTATTAAAGAAAAAGATAATTATAATATAGAATCATATTGAGATAACATTTAACCAGAAAAACCAGGAAGTGAATAAATGAACATTATAAACGAATTGAAGATCCGTTACGATATTTCATCTTAACACGATATTTTAAACATTAAAAAAAGGTAAATAGTATATATTTGATAGGTTAAATAACGTCAAACACTTACCTTCGTGTGCTTGGGTCGTCGAAAACATTGAGGTCGTTGGCAATACTGTAGTTGAAGTTACAAGTTCATCAGAATTTGAACTCCAAGTAACAAAGCTTTGTGTCGATGTTTCTGCTTGTGAAATTAAATTGTCTGTTGTAGTTGTTAATTTATATGGTGGAATATCATTTTCCAGTGTTGTTGATGTTATTTTTACTGTTGTAGGAGTTGCCTCAGTATTCTCGATTGTATTACCAAGTGTTGTTGATATTATCGTTGTTGGCGTTGTCGTTCTTGTGGTTGTTTTTGGTGTTGTTGTTGTTGTTGTTGTCGTTGGTGGTGGTGGTGTTGTTGTTGGTGTTGTTGTTGTTGTTGTTGTTGTTGTCATGGTTGTCGTGATTGGTAATGCTATGATTGTTGGTGTTGCTGTTGATGTTATTTTTGTTGATGGCATTGTTGGTAAATTCATTATTGTTGTCTCAGCAGTTGTTGAAGTTGTTGTAGTAATAGGCTTCAAGGGTTTCTGATATTTTGTTGGTTTACTAGATGGCCTTGGTTTTCCAGTTGGTCTTGCTGAAACTGTGGACACTGGTTTACTGGAAGTTTTTGTTGGTTTCGATGATGTCTTTGTTGGCTTTGAGGAAGGCCGAGGTTTTATCGCCGTTGTAGTATTCAATCGTGGAATTTCCGTGCTTGATGGCCGTGGAAGTTTACTCGCTGTTGGTGATTCAATTGTTGGTTTTTTTGAAAAATTTGTAAAACTTGTTGATTCATCCACTGTTGTTTGCTTTGTTGGAGCAGTTGTTGTTCTGACTGCTTCCTCAAGTGGTTTTTGGGTAGTTAATAATATTGGTTTTATTGTGAGAAGAGTTGTTGATGATGGTCTAGTTGGCTTTCGTGTGTTTTCCGAGAGAATAGGCTTTTTTGTCACTGCTGTTGTTACTATTGGTTTTTTCGTGGATACACTTAATGGCCTAGCTGATGTGCTTGTTACAATTGATGCAGTTGTGGGAACTGCAGTTGTTGTAGTAGAAGTTGTTGTTGTTGTTGTTGTTGTTGTTGTTGTTGTAGCTGCTGTTGTTGTTGAATTTCTCGGTGGAAATCTTGTTGCTGGTGTTATTCTCTCAGTCGTTATTGGCAAGCTTTGACTCGTAGGTATCGTTACTGGCTTTGTTTGAATTTCAATTATTGGATTTTGAGTTTCTGGATGACGTGCAGTTGTTGTTTGGATACTCATGATAAAGTCCGATGTGGATGGAAGATCGTTCTGAGTTGTTTGATATGTTGATAATCCAATGTTTAATTGTGGTTTTATTGATGTTATCATTGTTGTTGTTAATGTACCAACAGTCGTTGATTTATTTGTCGCGAAAATTTGGTGTAATGGCTTTTGAGGTTTTGAATCATGTATTGTAACAATTTCAGGTATATCATTCGATTCAATTGGTTTTTTTATTGGTATTAAACTAGGACTTTTTTCAATTGTATTATCTTGTGGATGAGTATCAGAGTCACCATTTATTTTACAACACGAGCCAAAGTAAAACCTGTCAAGACATGTACCTAAATGTGTACCATTTGCCTTGACACAGTCTAATGCGAACATGCATACTCCAGTCTTGCCAGTTCGCATTGATATACATGGTAAGTGTCGAATATTTCTTGCATTACCTAAAACAAATATAAAAGAAATAATCTATATATATTATTTTTATAATAACCATCATTGACTAAAAAAAAAAAAAATAAAATAATAATCATTGAGGTATGCGACTTGTTTAACAGCTTGTCATCATGCGCTATATTTTTAAAGATAATATCAGTGACTGAAAGAAGGTCATTTGCCTATCCTAACTGTTCATCGCACAAGGAGTAGTCTCAAAATAAATAGAAGCCAGAAAGATCAAGATTTTTATAACGATAATACCCCAACAATTTTCACGTCTCTTTTTTTTTTTGCTTCCATCAATGTCGTCATAGAAGTAATTTCGTTTCTCTTAGACCATCGAATATTTTAGGGCTTGAAATGATCTCCAGGAGGGCAACCAATACCTGTTCTTTTCATCGGATAGATCAGACCATGTAATGGAATGCGTAGGGATCGGTCAAAATAAAAAAAAAAAAAGGAAAAACATATAAAAAAAAAGAAGACAAAAAATTAATGAAGGGGAAAAAGTTTGTAAAGAAGAAGGAGGAGGTGAAGGACTGACCGGAGCAAGCCAAGATTACGAACCGGGAAACGAGCTGTTACATTGGGCTATGACTGTGACCTACATTGACGTCCGACTAGCGTTCATACATTGAAAGCATAACGGTTTAAGGTTTTCTTCGGTTTACATTTCTTATATTACTTCTGACTCTTAATTAACAAGAATTGTTATAATTTCATTCCAATTTACTTTCAATCAAATGTCAAAAAAATTATTTATCATTTGAATAAAAAATAATTTTTTATGTTTTTATTATAAGTTATAATTTATAACATTTATGTGAATTGTCAACTGTAAAAAATTTAATTGTCAAAGCTTATTAGTTATTGTGTGACATAACATACTTGTTTTAATTTTTTTTATGAAATTACTTATTTTAATTTAACTTAATGAGTCAAGTTAATAGATATGTATTCCTATGACCCAGATTTCATTATTTCATATCAAATGAAAAATAAAGCAAAAGAGGGTCGTTGACGGAATATTGGTGTTGTCGGATGTCGTTGACCGTGAATGACCCATTTCGATTTTATAAACTTGACCACTTTTATGTATCTATATGGCATTTATACGTCTACAAGGTCAATGTCAACAAGTTTTTTTCAATTTATACTCTTCCGGCTTTGTTGATTTCATCAGTTCTCATTTTTTTTTTTTTTTTTTTTTTTGTTTTCGCAAATTCTCAATGTGAAAGTGTTCGTAGGATTATTCATACAAAACATATCATATTTGGGTGAAAAATCTTACGTTCACAATATATTTTAACACAATTATATATAATTATATATATTTTAACTTTGGTCATCATAATTATTTTATTTTATTTTATTTATAATTATTGTTATAAAATAAATAAAAAATGTTACCTGAGTTGGTTAATGAAGATGAGTAAAGAGGCGTTGATATCACTGGAGCTAAGACACTGATAAAAATGAGAAGAGCCCTCATGACAATAGTAGCAATCTGTAACCAATAATAAAAATATTGTAAACTCAGTGAAATCGACATTATAAAAAAGTATTATTTATTTTCTGGGGAAAGGAATATTTCAAGTTTACTCCGTTATTTTTGATATTCTCCGATTTATTACAGAGCAACATAAAGTGAATTAAAATAGTTTAAAGTAAAACGGAGTAAATTATAACGTAAATCAAAAGAGTAAATTAAAAAGAACTTTTTATTCAATCTTTGATAAATTTTTCTCTCATATTATACTCCAATTTTTTTCACTCTGTTTTACTCTGACTTCTTTTGATTTATAAAGAAAAAAAAAACCAAGTCAGAATAATTTAAAGAAAAACAGAGTAAATTAGTTTTTTTTTTCTTCGATTTACTCGGTTTTTTTTCTACTTACTTCTTTCTAAAAAAAAAAAAAAAAAAAATTGGACAAATAGTTTTGTCCTCAACGTTTTAATGACGTAATTTTATTTTCTTGTTTTTTATTTTGTTTTGTGGATTCTCTTGAGAGGAATAAAAGATACATTCAAGTACGTGTCATTGTCCTGAAAATGATTTTGTGATATCACTGGGAACCTTCTCACGGATTTTTACACTGCTCAAGAAACAATAAACATACAAACTCTTATTATAAAAAAAATTAAAAAAAACTAAAACAACAACGTGACTTCCGTTTGATTAAGTATCTATCTCATCACGCAATGTCAATATGTACATCGCTGATCATTTTTTGATGTACTTCATCATAAGTTTTGATGAACGAGGTTCCAGAGAGAGGAAAGTGTCGTTGTACTCGTAAACACACGTTGATAAGTTTACTGGTTATGTTAAAGTTAACGGTATTTGAGCACTTTCGTTAAAGGCCACAAGGCTTTTGCCAACACAATCTTTCAAATTATCCAATTTATTTTTTTATTTCAATTTTTTATTCTCATAAATTTTTTAAAAATTATTCAGTTACTTGAATAACATTATCATTTAATAAATTTATCCGAAATGAGATTTCGTAATTGGAAGAAGAAAAAAAAAATAACAATAATAATAATTACGGTAATTTTGAATAACGTAATTTTGAATTAAAAATTTTTTAGTCAGTTGGAACATTTATATAATTAATACACAAAAATTTCTTCATTGAAATATTGATTTAAAATTGACAAAAAAAAGGGGCGGAGAAAAATAGATGGTGAATGAAGCGGGTTAAAGCAAGATTATTTAGTCAAATTGTTTTTTACCGTTTGATTTTTTTTTTTTTTTTTTTTTTTTGTGTTGATAAATATGAGTGATAAGGATACGTCATTGGCCATTGAATTTGTGAAAGTTGAACGCTTGAGCAGGTACCGCTATCCGTGGGTGATGAAAATAATATATGTAAAACAACACATCAGCATAAAATGATTTTGCCATTATTATTATTTAGAAAAAAAAATTATTATGGTTTAGTAAAGAAGCAATATGGTGCGAGGATGACATGACAATGACATGTGTACACAACTTATCATTTCTTCTTCATAAACATTGACACAAATAATAATACAAAAAAAAAAAAAAGACTTGAAAAAAAAAGTTGTTCATAAACTTTTTAAAAACACAGTTATAAAATTTTCTTCAAAGGATTTTTAATTTTTATAAAGCTATCTTTTAACAAAATAAATGTGCAGTTATCGATGAATTTAAACTCTCATATTTCATTGGTAATTCAATAACACGTGACAGCTAATTTAAACTTGTATTTTTAAAGTAAAATCAAAGTTTATTTCACACTGCTACAAAACATAAAATAACATTTAAAACAAATTGTTAAATAAAAATTTTCATAAACTCACCATATTGTTCTTCATAATAAAAATAATAATTCACTATACGTATATGATAATTTGTCAACAGTAAACACAATTCATTTTGATTTAAAATAAAAAAAAATAGAAAAATATAGATTTAGGTTTAATAAGTAAAAAAAAAAAAAATCACAAGTGTTTCAAAATAAAATAATAATAATATAAAAAAATTGAAAATAATGTTAAATATAAAAAACTAGATTTTAGTGTTCATGCCGGTTTTGCCTTTTTTTAAGTCCTTTGGCATTGGCAGACGATGAACGACTCTCACAACAACTTACTAAGGAAGATCGACGGCCCTCAGAGAAGAGTCCCTCTCTCAGACCCCACGAATGCCCCGGGATATAAATCGCGTTGCCTCTTCTCTCATACCATGCTCTTTTATACTTCAAACATATAAATACATATATGTATATATATTATTTATTGCTCGCTATACATAAATATTGTATTTATGATTTACACAAATCACACGAACTTAGTTACAGAAACTACTTATAATTAGTTGAATTTTAAAAACTTATACTACATATAAATTGAATCACTGATATAGATTTCTATTTTTTTCCTCACTTTTATTTTCGTTGATAAATTTTAATCTGGTAAATAAATTAAATAAGTTAATATATATTTAAATACAAGATTTTTTATGACTGAAAAATTTTTAAAAATATAAAGTATTTGAGATAAAATATTTTGTTGAATTATTTGTTTTGTTACGTTTTTGTCAAAAGTAGTGGAACGAGATGAGAATTAACAAAGAGTATAGTTGTTGTGGAGAGACCAAAGGAGGAGACCAAGCTACTGATGATAGTGATGTTCGATGTGGTATAATGGTACCCCGTATTACTCCCGAGTCAAGTTTTGTGCTTTATACACACGATACACACCACGAAGGTGGTGGCAATGACCGTTCCCTGGATTTCCTTCAATTCTTACATCTACATTTTTTTTATTTCGAATTTTTTTTTTTCAGCCTCTTCGATTCCCCTGCTTCTTATTGAACATGGTTAATTTTTTACTTCTTGTTTCTTAACTCCTCCTTCTTTTTTTTTCTTTTATCGCTGATTCTTTTTTATATATCATATATAATTGTTAACTTATTTCTTTTTCAACTCCCATTTTAAATGAAAAAACTATATATTCAATCTTTTTGTAAAGCTCTTAACGAAATTTTAATACACTATTTATAAGTTATTAGTTATTTTCAGTATATATTTTAATGATGAAGTGTTTATACAGTTTTCATCATCTGAAACTGTCAAAAATTTTTTATTCAAATAAGAGGATTGTATGTATATTGTTTATATAGTTAAAAAAGAAAGACAGGTTGTCTGATTATGGTAAAAACAGTGTCGGTAGCGTAGAAAAGCTGCAGAAGTCAAAACTTATTCAAAATTTCAAAAGTTATAGGTTCGAACAAAAATAATATTAATTTAAATATTTTATTGTGAAGCTGAAATAAATTAAATTCAAGAAATTATTCAAATGCATCAAATATTTGTTTTATTAATAACGATTAAATATTTATGAAAGTACCCCAGATAACCACAACTGGTAGTATTCTAGTGGTAGCTTATCGGTAGACACTACTGACAGACAACTGGTAGCTCAATGGAGGTTTTTTTTTTTTTTTTTTTAAACAAAATTTATTTATTCAATATTACATGTTATACATTGGGTTTTACATTATAAATTTTTAAAAAGACTGTTTCATTTTGTTACATTATAATTGACTGCTGTTCTTAGTAAGAAATCGTAGTCTATTTAGTTTGGATTTTTAGTTGTATTTTGTTGTATTGTTGTGTTTATCGAAATTCTATGGTGTAATTTTCAGAAACTGTCAGAAAAACTGCAAGTTATGATTAATATCTTAAGATTATATAAATTTATAAATATTAAAATTGAAATTAGTAAACAAAACACTTATTTTATACATATTATTGATTTAATAATCGGTATTGTGTTTTTGATATATTTAGAACTTATTATATTTATTATAGTTATAACTATTTACATTTGTTTATTGTTATTAATGTTAATGTTGTAGTTATTGTTATATTAATATTATTATAGCTCAATGGAGGTCTGTCATTCTTGGG
Organism: Aphidius gifuensis; assembly: GCF_014905175.1. Classification (NCBI taxonomy): domain Eukaryota; kingdom Metazoa; phylum Arthropoda; class Insecta; order Hymenoptera; family Braconidae; genus Aphidius; species Aphidius gifuensis. Next base: position 15,994,004 of record NC_057788.1, read on the forward strand.
TAGCTCTTACCAGTAATTTCCTATACCAGTATATTGTTAGAACTCTACTGCCCCGAGTGGAAATTGAGATCAAGTCTTGATCAAGATGCTTGATCAAATCTTGATCAAGAACGTAACGCTAAACGTGATCAATATTTGATCAAGTATTTTGGTCAAAACTTGATCAAGTATCTTGATCAAATCTTGATCACGTTTAGCGTTACGTTCTTGATCAAGATATTTCATCAAAACTTGAACGAAAAATTGAAAAAAAAAAATTATTTACAAATTATTATTTTTTACGGAGGCGAAGCCTTACGTATTGAAATCACTGGCAAAAAATAAATAATGTTCATATCTTCTAAACTATTTAAGATAGAGAGTTTGAAATAGGCTTAAATTAAAGGTTTTGAAAAGATCTACAGCCAAGGATATGAAAGAAAAATTTTGGATTATTAGTTAATTAATTGTTGATAAAAATAGATAATGAAAAAATTTTAAACTCGATATATTAAGAAAACTAAGAACAAATCATGGATGCAATTTTTTGCCAGGATGGTTTTTTTTAAAAACTCTACAAAATTACGATTTTTTTTTTTTTTATTGTTGCTAGAAATTTGTTAATTAACAGAATATCAGAATTTGTGTTTTTTTAGACACTTCATAACTTTTTTAAAAATTATCTCACAGAGTTATATTTGGTCTTAAAATTTTCCTCATCAAAATCTCTACAGCCAAGGCTATATTTAGAAATATCAAAACCACCCATTTTCAGTTGTAAGACGATTGTTTATAATAATAGGTGTCATCGCGAACTTTGTAATGAATAAAGGACCTTTAAAAAGTTGTACTTGGAAGTTCTATCATATCCTTGGCTGTGGCAATTTTTATAAAGAATTTTTTGAATGCAACATAATTTTTTTGCGTTTATTTATTCAAAAGTTATCGGTTGTCCAAACAATTACCAATTTATTATTTACAACAATTTCTTCTAAATAAAAAGTTTGTACGCATGCGCCAATCAAAAAATATATTTCGATCGGTAAGTCGGTATTTCTTTTCATCGATCTTTCATTTAAATAGTAAGAATAAAATTAAAAAAAATAAAAATAGTAAAAGTTTTTGATCTAAGTAGAAAAATAAGATAACTGTTAACTTTTTTAAATTTTTTTAAAAATTAAATTACAACTAGAAAAGAAACATCAAATATATATATGTATATAGTTAAAAATATATACATGTTATATTGAGGTTAGGTTCAAATGTTATCATTGTTATTATTGTGTACAATATTTATATTCAAATAAATATTTTTAAAAAAAATATATTATGTATAATAATAATAATGATAAATATGGTTTCGTAATTAAAAAACCCGTATTCGCCGGAGTTTTGAAAATTTTCAATTTTCAACGGGAAACGATTTCGTTAACAACATTTTTTTCATTATTGTATTATGAAGTGTGATGTCATAGAGATGAGTTAGATAATTATCAGGCGCGGAAGTTTTTTTTTTTTTATAATACACGGTAACCGGGAATCGAACCGACGAAGTATAGATTGACGTAGTAACGGGTACGCTTTAGACCAAGGTCTGTAGATTAATAGACGGCTGGGATCAGGGGGACGTTCCAAAAATCACTCGGAAACCCGGACCGGCGCAGTAGATGAAAAAATATAGAGATAAAATAAACTTAAAAGTAACTAGAGGTTACTGTAGATATTGTAAGCAACAAAAACAGCCATATTGCATATGCCATTTACTTTTGTTACTTATTACAGTTGTGAAAAGTATTTTTTATAATTATTATTAATAATTAAACAATAATAATTTATTGTTTTGTGCCTATAAAAATACATGAACAAAAAATCATGTCTACCACAACAAAATATCAAAAATTTTCTATGATCACAATCTTGACCTTCCGAGTTTCCGAGTGATTTTTGGAACGTCCCCCAGGTCGTCGCATGACTCAGTGCGCATGCGCGGTCAGCCATGTTTGGTGCTATTCCCCACTACTAATGTTTACCACATAATGTAAACAATCAGTGTATGGCATGTCAAAAAAATTTCCAATTGAAAATTTAATCATTTATTTATTGAATAAATATTGTACGTCAATGTTGTGCGATCGGTTGCTTTCCCCAGAGATTCAGATCGTCGTCGAAAATGATCTACTGGTACTGGTGTGAGTCAAATAAAACCAAGCTCAAGGTTATGTGATGTAAGTTTATTTCTTCACATAATTTTCTTTTTTCTGATCAAAATTATTAGTTTACTAGTTAAAAAATATTGATATTCACAGATATATTTATGAAAATCCATTATGATGAATCTCAATATGAACAACATCGTCAGGATGGCTCAAAAAAAATTAAAACCAAATGCAGTACCAACTTTGTTTGGTGATGTTTTGATAGATTATTTGAGTAAAATCCACCAAAATAAAAGTAACGTGAGTAAGAATAACCATTGAATTTTAACTTATATTAAAGTTGTCTTGATAAAAAAATATTAATAGTTATTTTTTTTTAGTACATGATGTTAGTTGGACTTCATTTGAATCACTAAAGCAGTTGTCAACAATAAACTTAGGTAAATCTTTTTCCAGACCATTGCTTGATGTAATTATAGATGAATATACCACTGACAACAAAAAGAGTTTATTCAAGTTACCAAAGTCTAATAATACCAAATCTTTACCAAGTGATGAGCAGCAGATTGAATTGCCACTAGTAAACTTAGATGAGGATCATTTAGTATCAATTTTTACTCATAATATTTATCCTGATACTTTCAACAGTTTTTTATCAATTCTTGCTGATGAATTACAAGCAGAAATAATGAAAAAATATAATAAAGGAGTTATTAAATTTAATTTCATGCTTCAAAATCAACATCGTCTTTATCACCATGAAATTTCGAGTTTAAACTAGGAAGTAGAAAGCTTAAAGAAAATAAATATTAGTTTAGACTGTGAATTACGAGTTGAATAAGAAAAAAGGATACACTCAGAAAGACAACGAGAAAAAATTAAAAACAAGTTTAACAAGCTTCTTAATGTATTCGAAAAATTGTCCATTTTTAAAAAACCTTTTAATTGAGTTATTTTATTTACTTATTCATAGTATGCGACAGGCAAAAGCCTACTGAAGCCAAAAAAATTCATTTTGTTGTCAGATAAAAAATTGTATTTGATTATTTTATTTTTATATTAAAAAAGAAAAAATTATATTTTTCGAGTAACTTTTGTTTCACTTTTTTATAACTATTTATATTAAACTGTCTGCTAACTTTGTCAATTTTTCAGAATATTTAATTAATTATTAATTGAAAAAAATTAAGTGTTAACTTCTTGTTATATACTGTTTCTGTTATAGACCAGATGTAAGCTATAAAGATGGTTTAAATAATGCGCGCCTAAAAGTCGGCCATGTTTGGTGCTTGTGCGACGACCTGCACCCGTATTCAGAGGATGTTCTCAGGTTTTTGATGGCGCTTGAAGTTTCTAAAAACCTATATAAAAACTTCACAAGCGCCGCCATCGGAAAAAAAAGCCCTAATGAGAACATCCTCTGAATACGGGTGCTGATCCCAGCCGTCTTATTAATCTACAGACCTTGCTTTAGACCGCTCGACCACAGATATATGTTATAAATGATGTAACTATATAAAAAAAAAAAAATAACAACAACAATAACAACATTGATGTATGTATTTTGACAACATATTTTGAGGTTATGTCTATAAATTTCAAATAAATTTGAATGGTGTCGCCATCTTGTGCCAAAAGAGTTAGTAAAACAGGGCCCTATTGATCGATTAATTTTGCGGATGAATCAGGATTTCTAGTATTTCGTTTTAATAACAAATGCAAATCTGAGCATTGTAAAAATCTAGTGTTACATAATTATGATGGAATCATCACTAGAGTTTTATTAAATTTCAGAAACTCTATAATGGTTAATATATTCGAACGGAGAAAATACATTGCGAAAAATATAGAACAAATGAATATATGATTAGACAATAAAAATACAACTTCAGAAAGCTATTGATCGGCTTAGCTGATTGAATCTGAAAACAGAAAGAGGTTGTAAAATAATATACATAGATTATTATTCGGCTATATCAATTAAACGGACAATAATTTTAATATAGAAAAATAAAATTAGCTATATATACATTTGATTAAAATCGTTTTTGGCTCATTCGTACTAGCGGAATTTGATAATAAGAGTACTCTATGTATATAGATGAACCAATTTTTTTACGATAGATTTTACCGTTGATTATTTGTTGTCTATAATCTATTTCTACATATAAATATAAGACGGATTATTTTTCAGACAATGAATAGACACAAACTCATAGACACAAACTCGTAAAAAATTACTAGTGATTTTTATCGTATTTGGTATAAATATTGAACATTATTTTTCGTTAAAAGGTGACTCATATATTATGATAAATATCGTAATAACATGAATTTAAAAAATTAAAAAATTAAAATATGCTAATTAATAGAAATACATAATGTCATAAATTTATTATTACAAAATATGAGAAAATAAAAAAAAATATATCATCGAAAATTATAACTCTTAAACATAATAAATATATCTTATTTATCATTCATCTTGTGGCATAACATTATATCAGATAAAAGCAAAATAGTTTAAGGTACAACCAGGGCAAAATGAGAGACATCTGGCGGATGTTTGCTAAAAACATTATATATTCATGAGTGCGAAAAGGACGAAAGATTAGAAAGAGAATACTGTTTCTCACTTCCACTCAAGTATTTAGACAAAGACAAAAATTTATTATCCTCTATTAATTAAAATTGAATATTAAAACCTATACTAAATTTGGGTGATGATTTTTCGTCTTTTTTTCTAGTTTTATCCTTTAGTTTTTGGTAAATATGGCATTATTTTTTCAAGTATTTCGATGGGGTATTATGAAAAGCTGAACATCATTTTCCATAAGAGCCTATGTTTAACCTCAAAAAAAGGACCATCTTTAACAGTTAATTAATCAAAAAAACATCTTATAACAAAAAAACTGATTAAAGAAAAAGGTGTATCGTTATTTCAATTATCTACTCTATAAAATTCGTGAAATCGTCATTATTTTTAATTTTCCCTGGTTGTACCTTAATATGTAACTAGGAAAAGTCGATTTATGTAAAGTATTCAAGTCGGACATAGTGCCAACTGGATATTTACCAACATTCAATATCCCTATTACGGACTAAATGAGCTTAAAGAGACTTTATTTTTCGGATGTTCACCCTGAACGGTGTAACCGAAACTAGCGCTCCGGGCCGCAAGCCGGGAAACGATGTACCGTGTGATTTTTTGAAGCTTATATATTTAGACCAGTCTTGAGACATTATTAAGCCACGTTTGGCGTTTTTTTTCTCAGTAAAAAAACTTTTATCAATATTTAAAAAAAAAAATCGTAATAATGAACATAATATATATAATAAACTAAAACGTTAATGTTTTCTTGATCCTATCTTGATCAAGATATATTTAACAAAAGAACAAGTAACAAAATAAATATTTATTGATCAATTTGTGATCAAGTTTGGATCAAGACGGCCTTATCACAGACGAGTTAAAGTTTTTTTGATCCAATCTTGATCAAGAAATATTTAAAAAAAGAACAAGTTACGAATGAAATATTTATTGATCAAGTTTGGATCAAGATGGCCTTATCACGGGCGTGTTAAAGTTTTCTTGATCCTATCTTGATCAAGACGGCCTTAGTCAAGAAGAGTTAAAGTTTTCTTGATCAAGTTTGGATCAAGACGGCCGTATCACGGACAAGTCAAAGTTTTCTTAATCCTATCTTGATCAAGACATTTAAAAAAAACACAACTGACAAAATAAAGATTTATTGATCAATTCTTGATCAAGTTTGGATCAAGACGGCCTTATCACAGACGAGTTAAAGTTTTCTTGATCCTATCTTGAGCAGGTTGTCCTTAATAAAGCATCTTGATTAAATCTTGATCAAAACTTGATCAGGTTTCCTGAGTTAAGGCAACATTGATCAAGTATTGATCAAGATTGGGAGTAAATCAAGCTAGCCTGAACAGATTTCCACTCGGGATGGTAGATATTTTGTGTAGGAATTGCCAAGACTCACAACACGGCCAAAGCTTTTCGCAACTCGCAATAATGGCATCCAATGCTTGGCAGCCGATCGTGCGCTATCCATGGGCCAAGGCTTGCCTGACTCTTTGCTGGTTAGTTGCTTACCAAGGCTCGTATGCCATGCTCGGCTGACCATTGGTTGAAGAAGAGCTGGCCAGCTCTTATCAAGCCATTCATCGGCCGTGTCTTAGTAAACTATTGGGTGGCTAAGAAAGAAAACCCATGATTAAGTCGAGGCTTGGCTCATTAAGGGCTGGCCAGCCATTAATCGACCGTTCATCAGCCAAGCCTTGGTTAATTATTAGGTAGTCAAGATTACCCTGAAAAAAAAAATCCCTCCAGAGAAAAAATGTAGTTCTTGAAAAAAAAAAAACATTTGAAGTATGAAAGAAATGTTTTGGTTTGAACTAAAAAGTTCTTTCAAAAAAAAAAATTTCTTAGATAGTATAAAAATTATCTTGGATCATGACCGAATGTTCACAATTTAAAAAATAAATTTCTTGGGTTATGACAAAACATATCTTAGTTCATAAACAAATGTTCCTCTTTCTAGAACTACACTTCTTCACTGTGAAAATTTTTGGTCAAAAATAAATGGAATTGTTCTTAATTTTTGAAGAAAACTTCTCGGCAAAAAATAGTTTAAAATAATAAAAAAATTATTCATTTTAAATAAAAAATGGTTTGTTTAGAGATACAAAAAATTCTTGTTTTAAATAATAAATTGTTTATAATATTCAGATAGAGTCTTGTTAAAAACGCTAAGTGGTTCGCGTCAAGAAGAAAAACTTCTAAACGTAATCGCCACTACTCCTTGACAGAAGCACTATTATGATTATTATATTCCATAAGTTTCTCGTTTCAAACAGCAGGGGGATTTTTTCAAGAAGAAAACTTTTAAAGTTATGCCACATGATGTTTGACGTTTTTGGCCCATTTCCGGAGAAATTACTCCGGCATGAGATTGATAGCAAAGAAATTACTCCGACATGACATCAATGACGGAAAAATAACTCTGGCATAAGATCACTGCCTGAGAAATTACTCCGGCATGAGATCACCCGAGTAGAAATTCAGGTCAGGCTCGGATCAAAACCTGATCAAGCTTGCCTGATATCAAATCCAGTCTGGATCCAGATACTGGATCCGAACCTGATCTAGATATAACGCTTTTTAGTAAAGTTTAGATCCAGAATGGATCAGGATACCTGATCAGGCTGTGGTAAAGATACATGATCTATAATGGATCTAGATTCTGGATCCAAACTTGATCAGGATACATGATTTTTTCAAAAATAAAAAAAAAAATAATATTTTTAAATTTATTTTTTTTTAATTTGAATACTAACGTTTAATAGAATATGGATAATCTTTATCAATACAAATTGACCTAACTAATAATTTACCTATGTAAATATTGCTACGACCGGGGTTCGACTCTCCGACACGGGATTACAACGCTATAGTACTTGGCACGCTCGGCCATTGAGGCATTCGGTATTTGGTACAAACTTTTTGTTCTCATATGTTATACAAATTGCCGGGTCAGCATAGCATCAGGCTATCTCTACTTTATCCTTAATAGGGATAGCCTGATCCATTCTTGATCAAGACTTGATCAAGGTAAAAGTATTAAATTTAATTTTTTTTAAAATATTTTTTCCTTGATCAAGTTTTGATGCAGAATAGATCAGGCTATTCCTATAAGGTTGAAGTAGAGATAGCCTGATGCTATCCTGATCAGTCAATTTGTAAAATTTACAGAAATAACTTAGATACTTTTTTCTGCATCCATGTTAGTTCCGGTTAGCCTTACTCCATCCGTAATAGGAATAGACTGATCCATTCTGGATCAAGACTTGATCTAGAAAAAAATATTTAAAAAAAAATAAATTTAACACTTTTACCTTGATCAAGTTTCGATCTACAATGGATCAGGCATTCTTTATTAAGGTTGAATGCAAGTCCCATCGTCGAATAACTTTTTTGTGCCAAAGGGGCTCGCCCCAGCCCATGCCTTTTTAAAATAAATTGGTGCCCTCTATGCCTAAAATCTGTGTCCGTTACTATCACTTCTGTAGTAGTATGAGTGTACCCGGCCTACACGAACACACACAACTACGACTGCAGCAGTAAAGTGAAGTAAATTTCGGAGTTAATTAATCATTTGCGATTGAATATCTTCTAAAAAACACGGTCGAAATTGATGATTTTTTTTTTTAAATTTTCGTAATTAAAAAAACTACAAATCTAAATCAAATTTAGTAATTTCGAGTAGAGGGGTTTTTAGATACAGATCAAAACGTGGGTTTTTCCGTTTACGGCCGTGTTAAATCGGTCAAGTTTATTTCACGGTCGAAAAATTTGAAAAAAATTCTATAAAATAGACAAAAGTTTTAGCTAGCGATTAAAAAAAAAATTAGCAAAATCGAGTAGAGGGAATTCGTTTTTACATTCAACCTTAAGGATGTAATAGAGATAGATGGATGCTATCTTGATCAGGCCATTTCTACTCCATCTAAAGAAGCTGTGCTAGCACATTCTAAACGTGGACGTATATATTCCGGGGTTAATGAAACAAATAAAATTTATATATCGGCTGAGTATCTCTTCGAGTTATCTCTCATTGTTGGTGCTATGGTTAAGTAAGTAAGGCTCTGGAGTTTTAACTAAAAGATCCCGTGTTCAAGTTCTGGTGATGTCAAGTTTTATGGTGTAGTTTTTTCAGTCAAATAAATTATCAATTATATGAATAAAAAAGTTAAATAGTTTAAACAATAAAAAAATTTTTTTTTTTATAAAATTATTAAATTTTTGGAAGTCTTGGCCGAGTATTGGCAGGCAATGCTTGGCCCAGTATTGGTAACCAATTGGTGCAAGCACTGACCAAGACTAACAGCCAAGACTTGGCAACATTTTGCCAGGCTTGGCCCAATGCTTGGTCATGTTGTTTTCTCCTTCACGGGCAGTACAGCGCTTCGCAGTTTACTCTATACTGCAGCTATACGGCAGCAGGAACGTACCGTGCCTGCAGCGGTAACTTTTTTTTCGGTGTACTGCTTTTCCTTGGAAATTTTTATTTTTAAAAAATAAAATACATGTAATTTATTTATTAAATAAATAAAAATATACCAAACAAAAACAGTTGCTGAGAAAAAGATGAAGCTGAGGAATTAATGTTGCTTATTGCCATGATTTCTTTGGTCACATTAATTCCTTAGCTCAATCTTTTCCCTAGCTACTGCTTTTCCTTAGTATTTAAATTTATGAATAGATGAAATTAATGCAATTAATATTCGTTAATTTATTTTTAAAAAAATTAATGAATATAAGATGCGCATTATGAATATTGGTGCGCATGTTTGAGGCTCCGCTTTTTTGGTGGTTAAAAACAGTATAAAACAATTTATTTTTTTTTACCGGTAAAAATCCCGTTAAGGTTGAATGTAGATAGAATTTCCAACTATACGATTTTCGAATTTTTGGTCCCATATAAAAGCCAGAATAATGATCTATTTTGTTGATTTTTTTTTCAGAATTTTGCACAACGGTTTTTTTTAGATAATTAATATCAAAGTTGACAACTTTAACAAGTAGGTATATATAGGGACTGGACACATATTCTCTTCTCTAGCTCAAAAAGTTTCAATACGATTTTACTCAATTTACTATCAGTTTGTACTTCTTTACAATACGGATTTTAGAAGATATTCAATTATTAGAATCAAAATTTTCTATCATTAGCGGTCATTCACTTTTTTTATTCGTCGTGCTGTCTCATGTTTCTTTTTTATCGTAGTATGTGTGTGTCTATCCAGATACACTACATCCACTACATACACACATGCTACCAAGAACCTGCCAGTATAGTGAATGTATTTTAGACAGAGGGGCACTGAAAATATTTTATAACCGTGTGTAGATGCGCACCCTCTTGGGCCCAAACTTTGTTCACCGATGCGATTTACATTCAACCTTAAGGAGGTTATGCAGAAATTACTCTTTTTTTTCAAATATAATGAGAATGTTCTGAAATTTTGTACACAAGTAGATATTTTCATTCTGAATATAACGGTATAATTATTTTCTTATGTTGATCGGTTAAATTTTTTGTAATTAATTATTGAAAATAATATTTAACATTGGCTCTTATGGAGATTTTAACCATTTCGGATAGAAAACCCTAGCGAAAATGCCGTACGTCTGTCGGAATTGTGTCGGAATTGTGTGAGAATTGTAAAATCTCACAGTCGTGTACAGATGATTCTGACAGCAGCTAACCTCGCTTATAATACATAAACAGAATTAAGTTTTTCCAATAAAAAAATTATTTTAAAAAAATTCTAATGTGTCTTAAATTATAAGAATATTATTTAGAAATTTTGAGACATAATATTTTATTTTTTAAATGCTTTTTACTATTTTTTTTGTGACTTAGAAATTCTTATAGTCGTGTGTCGGTTTTGTGTCGTTTTTGTATGAGATCAGTGCACAAACCGACTGTCGGATTGGTGTCGGATCGGTGTCGCCATTTTCGCTAGGGAAAATGATGAAAAAGTCTTGAAAAAAATCACACATATACTAGAAACCGAGTTTTATTAATTGCGCGAAAGATTTTCATATGTTGATTGGTCAATTAATGAGAAATTAATTATAAACTTTACAAAAATTAGATGTGGCAACGTATGGCATGTTCAAACACACACACATACCCGCAATCCCATATATTGTATACGGGGCGCAGGCGCTTTTCACTTTATTTTTTTACAGTGTAGCCAGATTTCAGTTTTGTCTGTGACGTCAGAAGCGCCCCGCAACACCCGCAATGAATTTGTGCATAATCTCCTTAATAATCAATAAATAAAATGTTTTTTTTTTTATGTTTCAATTTTCTTTAACATATTTATTAAAACTTATTGTTAATTATTACAGTTAGTGAAGAAAATTGTGACAATGAAGATGTCGAGTTACGTACTGGAATAGCTACCCTGGTAAAAATATTTCTCCGCCATTACTCCGTTTTTGGCCTATTTCCGGAGAAATTATTCCGGCATAAAAGTAGTGGCGGATTAATTTTTCCGACATTAATCTCATGCCGGAGTAATTACTCCGCCATCAACCTCATGCCGGAGTAATTTCTCCGCCACCAACCTCGTGCCGGAGTAATTTCTCCGGAAATGGGCCAAAAACGGAGTAATGCTAGAGAAAGCCGGAGTAATGGCGGAAGTCTATACCAGGGAAATCTGCGTAAGTATTTAATATATTTATGTAAATTGATTATTATGAGGAATCATTTCATTAATTAATTATCAAATGAAACAAATATACTTTATTTATTTTCACTCTGTTTTTTTTTTTTTTTTATATATATATGTTGTTTCAATTTTTTCCAACAAATTTATTAATATTATTACAGTTTATGAAAGAGATGATGAACAAATAACAAATCAAGGTGAAAAAAACGAAACATCAAAAGTTAAAACACCAGAAGGTGCAGTGTATGTCATATACTAAACGAAATATCAATTAATTTATTCAATATCAATAATTATTTTCTTTCAGATGTACAGTTCGAGAATTTTATCAAAGGACTTGAACAACTAAATAACGAAACGATGAATCTATTTTCAAATATATACTATATAAAAATAAAATCGATAATTTTTCAAGATTTGTTAAAATAAATCTGAACGAACTAATAGAAAATGTAAAAGACGACATGAAGAATAAACCTGATGATTACGAAAAAATCTGTCCACAATTACAATTTTCTTTGGGAAAAAAAAACATCATTAATAGAGCTCATTCAAAACGCAATATAAAAAACCTAGAAAAAAAAAAAAAATATTTGATGATACATATTTAATTATTTTTTCTTTCAAATAATAATAACACCTTTTCCATTTTTAAAAAATAAAAATCTACAGTTTTAGACAATAATATTAATTTGTAGAACTGTGAAAAATTGTAAGTCTTATTCCACATTAGAGCTACATCAATATAATTGTTGTTGATTTAGTTTTAGTTGATTGAAGCAATTAGTAGTAATTAATTTTCATTATCAACTTTTTATTTATTCATTCGCTTTTTGGAGTAAAAAAAAATTATTATCTTTGTAATATATAAAATATAGTTTATTAAGACTCAAAGTCATTAATATATAATATCCCTGGTGAAATGATTTCTCCGATTTTCTTTGATTTTTCTTCGATTTTCTTTTTAAAAATCGGAGTAATTCGTAAGTATCGGAGAAAATGCGGACGAAAATCGGAGATAATCGGAAAAAAAGATTTTTAGTTTTACTCCGATTTTTCTTCGAAATTTTTATTCAACAATATGCGGAGAAATATCGGAGGGAAACGGAAGAATATCGGAGAAAAAACGAAGAAAATCGTATAAATCATTTTCACATTCAATTGTAGGCAAAGTTTTTATTCTCATTGCGACGAGTATGACACTCCCATTTCGCATGCAACATCGAATATTAAAAAAGAGGTCCGTGAATTTGTTAAAGAGATGTAAAACAGAAGGTCAACTGGTCCATTTTGTGTTTTAGACCAAATAACATTGCAGGAAGCTTTTAAAAATACATTAAAAACAGCTTATAAGAAAAATATACTTAATTCTCTGAAGTTAAAACACTTCGAACCATTTATTAAATATAACAATAAAATTGTGGATGAAATTTCTAATTATTCGTTCGAAAAAAAAGAAATCTTTTATCAACTAACTATGCTAGCAATAGCAGAGTGTTTGGGAATCGAACAGTCTCATGAATGTGAAAGCGGCAGAGGAAGAGCAAGGTCCGATATTGTTTATGAATTTGAAGAATTTATCATGGTTCTAGAACTCAAAAGTATATATACAAAAAAAACTTGTGTTTTATTGTATGCACAGTGAAGTAAAACTTCTTTAGTCATTTTACGGAGAGTGGTTAAAAGATCCCTCATTGCATTGATATACTTTAAACTATTGGTCTTTTTCGGTTCCCTTTCGAGTCAACTAATTTGTTTATTTATTCATTAATAATTATGATGAAAATTCTTAAATTTATTGACTTGTTGAAATATTAAGGTTCAATGAAAATAAAATTATAATCTAAAAAATTAACACAGAATATCATTTTATATAAGTATTTTTGGTGTAATAAATTGACAATTAACATCACCAATTAGTGATATTTTATTTTTTTTTTTATGCCGTAAAAATTTTTTCCGACATGAAGAACACACCGCTACCTTCTATCAGCAAATATAAAAATTAGCTGTTGCTGCTCTTCAACTGATAAAAAAAACAATATATAGTGTTTATTTAACAGAATTATAATCATAAATATATAATTTAAAAAAAAATAATTACCACTCAAGAAATATGTCTCTTGAATAATTGTTTATAAATGTTCAAGAAATACTGAGTCCCGTTTTTCTCTTCTTTAATCGGATATGTTCAAGCCTGAAAAATATAAATACAATTCCATTTGGTTTCTCAATGACGGCTGGCCCTGGTGAAAAAAATCTGGCAGATTCTGTCAGGTATTGCCAGTCAAATACTCGACTTTCAACAGTCAGCCAGATTCTGTCAGATTTTGTCAGCCAAATACTCGATCTTAACAGTCTGCTAGATTCTGCCAGATTCTGTCAGCCACATATTTATTTCCAACAGTCTGCCAGATTCTCCACCCACATATTTGACTATCAACAGTCTGCCAGATTCTGCCAGATTCTGCCAGTTCAATTTATAAATATTGTTTTTTTTTCAATAAATTGATTTTTTTGAATTAATACAACTGATTAGGAGACATCAAGTCGTCATCGAATTATTAGTATGTTATAATTTATTCTTTTATAGCTCATTTATCATTATTTTACGTTGGTTGTTATTCAACGATTCTCACATGTGCTCACGTCAGAGTTAATTCACATATATAGGAACTGAGATTATGGTACTTATAAAAATTTAAAAAACATATTCAAGTTTAAAAAAAAAAATGCAACGCTTCAAGATTGAAGTTTCTTGATACCTTACCGTGATGTTTATAATAACCACAATAATTCGTCCAGAATTTTTTTTTTTTTTTTTCGAATTTTTTGGTAAAAATAGTCTGGCAGATTCTTACAGATTCTGTCAGATTCTCACAGATTTAGACCGGTTTTTGGAACAACTGCCAGATTCTGTCAGTTTATTCTGCCAGATTCTGCCAGTTTTTTTCACCAGGGGGAACAACTCAACAACAACAAAAGTAATACTAATTATATGATTGTAATATAAATCATGATTCATAACAAATAATTCACGCATGTAAACATCAAAAAATCTCAAACACTTTTTCTGTACTGGATAAAACAACTCTTCGTTATAGTCATCCATCAGCAAGTAAAAAATAATCATTGGTTAATGTTATTGCTGGTGTTATCCGTTTTAATAGAATATTGCGATTAAAAAATGTCACAACAAAAATGTTGTTAGAATTATTTTTAACATGTACACTCTGATTGTGAATATATCAATTATTCTTTCAGTTTTTCAATTGATCATTTGGACCATATATTATCATTTTGTAATAGCTTTATCGCAACAACATTTGACAGCTTGTCTTGGTTATATCATGAATTTATCGTTAACTGTAAATATTTGATTTTTTTTCAAACAAGACCTTCATTACCAAAATCAATGTATTGAACAATATAACCATTTGCAAAATTTGACTTGACTATAAAACCGGAAACAAACTGGTGAAAAAATCGATTTTTTCCCAAAGGTTTGGATTCAGTTAGCCCAACTGAGTTCAAACCGGGTAGATTACTCGACCAAATTTGAACTCTGTAAAAACCGTTGGATTAAGGTTATGTTTGGGTTGGATTTACACAACTTTCAACCGTAAATATCGGTTCTTGGCTGAATAACCGTTCTCTAACCGTTAAAAAACTGAATGAGCCCAATCGTGGAAAAACCGCAATCTAACCGAACCGTTTGGTTGAGAAGTTCCGCTAAGGCACTCTTATATACTGTAATAACTAGTGTACCTGTTAGTAACTTTGATATATTTATTAGTGTTCTATTGGCATTAGCAAGTTAAAGTTTATTCACCATTAATTTAAATTGTTGTTCTGATGTTAATCCTCAAACAAAAAATGTCATTGGATTATCATACCAGCTTATAAATACTTTTTTCCCAACGTTGTCAATAGGGAATAAATAAATGAATAAAAAAAGATAAAAAATAATTTATAATTTCTTACCTTCATAGCGTTACTTTCGTTGCACCCATCTTTTGTTTTTTTTTCCAACTGCCCATTCTAAAGAATTTCAAAAACTTAAAGTAAATTTTTATAATGTACGTATGGTAGCAGCTGCCCGAGTGGAAAAATTTTCAGGATGCCCTATTTGACCTAAGAACCTGATAAGAAACGGATCAGGATTCCTTATTCAGGAAACCTGACTCATTTCTGGCTCGAATCTGGTCAGGATACCTGAAGATTTCCTTAATTCAGGTGACCTTAATCAATCCTGTTCAGAAAAGGAACAGGAAACCTTAACGTATTCTGAATAAGGTTCCCTGATCAGATTCTGACTAGAATACTATCAGGGTGAATGAATAAAAAAATCTGATTTTTTCCATTCAGTTTTCCTGTTCAGAAAAGGGACAGGAAACCTGAGCATATCCTGAATAAGGTTTCCTGATCAGGTTCTGACTAGAATACTATCAGAATAAATATATTTATTAAATTGACTTTTTTCACACAGTTTTCCTGTTCAGAAAAAGAACAGGAAACCTGAGCATATCCTGAATAAGGCTTCCTGATCAGGTTCTGACCAGAATACTGTCAGGATAAATATATCAAATAAATTAACTTTTTTTACTCAATTTTCCTGTTCAGAAAAAGACCAGGAAACCTGATCGTATCCTGAAAAGGGAATCCTGATGAGATTCTGACAAGAATACTATCAGGATAAATATTTTTTGGATTTAATTTTAATTCTAAAACAAAATGACAACGGACAATTTAACAAATTGTTATATTTTATTTTTACGTTAAATTTACGTCGCAAATTCTAATTTAAGTTTTTTTTAGCTGATGTAATTTATGAAAGCAAAAAATCACATCAGATCATCGATAGACGGCATGGCCGCGCGTGTGAAGGCCCGTAGTTGTGATCTGAGCGTTCCGAGTTCGCGTCCCGCTAGTGGTTAGGTAATTTAAGTTATGTTAGGTATATAAAATCTTATCATTCAACCTGTTTCATCATTAACATTGCTATAATAAATTAGTTAGCCGATTTACAAAACATCAAATAATAAACAACAATTTTTTTTTTAGAAGTACTTGATCCGTTTCAGATCAGGAATCCTGTTCCATTCCTGATCAGGTATCCTGGTCAGGTTTCCTGATCCGATTCTGATCAGAATCCTAAAAAAAAAGCGTTACATTCTGATCCGTTCCTGAACAGGATTCCTGGTTATATTCTAGTCAGGAATCCTGATCCATTCCTGTTCAGGTATCCTGGCTCTAACCCTACAACCTGGCCAGGTTTCCTGATCCGGTTCTGATCAGAATCCTAAAAAAGAGCGTTACATTCTGATCCATTCCTGAACAGGATTCCTGATCCGGTTCTGATTTGAAATCAGGTTCCTTGATCCGGTTCTGATCTGAACCTTAACTAAATTTCCACTCAGGTGAAGCTCAAACACAAATGAAAGATAATCAATATTCTTTCAAATTTCAACAAGATATCGATAAAGAAATTGTGCATGTGCAGATGATTTGCTGGTATCAAAAAATTGTGTACTGTATATATCAGGTATATACAACAGAGAAAATGATGAGCTTGTTGAGAATATAATTATGAATATTTGGAAGAAAAATTACGTAAGAATAATCCTTCTTCGAAAAAAAAGCCTTAATTAAACTGGCTATTTTAAAATTTTTGTTGATAATTATATATATTATTATTTTAAATTATTTGAATATTTATTCTTTTTTTTTTTTCCTTGGTGGAAATATTTCTCTGCCGTTTATCCGCAATTACTCCACCTTTTCTCCACTTTTTTCGACCTTTTTCCGAAAATAACCCATGGTTGGAGAAATGGCTGACAAATTTCTCCAACTTTTCTCCAACCTTTTTCAACCTAAAATTCTTTCCGACTTTTCTCCATCTTTTCTCCAACTTTTCTCCATCTAAAACTTATTCCGACTTTTCTCCAACATTTCTCCAACCATGGGTCATTTTCGGAAAAAGGTGGAAAAAAGTGAAACAAAGGTAGAGAAAGGTGGACAAAAGGCGGAGAAAAATTTCCACCAGGGTTCCTTACAATAAAATGTTTTCTTTTCTTTACTTTCAATTAAAATTGAGAGTTTTGTTTTATATTTTACTGCCTAATGTAAAATGCGCAGTCGGCAAAAAGTCAGATTGCAACAGCGTAGGACATAAGGAGCTGGATCAGCCATGTTTTAATTCTTATTTTTTAAAAATTATTTGTTCGACGCCACTGTTCTTTCCTCATGTTTGCATAATATGCGCAGGTGTATGATCATTCGCATTGAAGCGAAAAAAAATAAACACCCAAAAGAAAGCACCTATTGTGTATTTATTTTTTTCTCTATTTATTTTCGCGCATGCGCAGTTGAGTGCGCAGTCAGCAAAAAGTCAGTTTGCAACAGCGTAGGACATGAGGGCTGGATGAGCTATGTTCTAATTCTTATTCTTCAAGAATTATTTGTTTGACTCCACTGTTCTCTCCTCAAGTTTGCATGACATGCGCATTAAAGTGAAAAAAAAATAAATACACCAAAGAAAGCACCTATAAACACGCAAATAAATGCCCCTACTGTGGTATTTTCTTCTAACTCACGCATGTGCAGATCAAATCTTGTACAGTCAACGTATATACAAATAAGTACTGCACATATATTTAATATCACTACATTGCACATTGAGTATGATTTTCTGCGGATTTATTACGGTGTAAAAAGTCTCTTTATCAAAGTCAATCTACGTGCGAGAATGTTTTGCGCATATCTGAATCATTATTCAAGTGGGAGACCAGAACACATTTTGTTCACACGTACATACGATTAATTTGTGTGCATTCTAATAAATCATACACCACTCAATTAAATTCATTTCGTTAAAATTATAAATTTGTTCGGGTATAATCAAACGATGTTGTCATTTGTTGTTATTGACAGCGGTGCAGTTTCATGTACATTAACTATATTCATGTATATAAATTATTCCGAATATTTCCGAGTCTTGCACTTGAATAATTGTTCGGACATGCGCAAAACATTCTTATTAGGTGCTTTCTTTTGGGTATTTATTTTTTTTCACTTTAATGCGCATGATCATGCACATGCGTATGTCATGCAAAATTGAGGAGAGAGCAGTGGCGTCGAAACAAATAATTCTTAAAAAATAAGAATTATAACATGGCTGATCCAGCTCTTTATGTCCTACGCTGTTGCAATCTGACTTTTTGCCGACTGCGCATTTAACTGCGCATGCGCGAAAATGAACAGGAAAAAAAATAAACACCCAAAAGAAAGCACCTATTATAAACATATATTTATACATCTATTTAAAAAAGCATTATTGTTTAATTAATAATAACAATTATAAAAATACTTTTCACAACTGGGGTTAGTTCCAAAACCTCAGTTGGTTCGTGATCTCCAAGATGGCGACGATTCAGATCAAATATAAAAAATTTTAAAAATCCTTATTCCCTTCTCTAGATTAGTGTCAGTTGATACTTGGTGTTTTTTTGAGTAAACAAAGGACATTCATATTAGTCGGTTATTTTTCTTTATATTAATAATAAATCTGAACAATTAAATTATTATTGCGATGACAAAAATAAAAACGGAAATTCAAGGCTACCACCAAAAAAAAAAGTATATAACACTGATATCCGCTATCTTAGGGCCGGTTTTTTCGTCCACAGTTACAGTTTTTTGGTATAGTCTAACGTTTCGCTTCCCTATACTATACTATACCATGTTGACTTAACTATGGATTACAAAACCGGCCCTTAGAGATCCCGAACCAACAGAGGTTTTAGAACGTTAAGGCTTGTGGCCACTAGCATAGTCTTTCGACCAAGTTCTATGCCATAGCACTTGTGTCACTGTAGGTAGGTGCTTTCTTTTGTGTATTTATTTTTTTTCACTTTCATGCGCATGATCATGCACATGCGCCTGTCATGCAAACTTGATGAGAGAACAGTGACGTCGAACAAATAATTCTTAAAAAATAAAAATTAAAACACGGCTGATCCAGCCCTTCATGTCCTACGCTGTTGCAAACTGACTTTTTTCTGACTGGGCAATCAATTGCGCATGCGTGAAAATAAACAGGAAAAAAAATAAATACACAAAAGAAAGCACCTGGTGTGTTCGTTCTCTTTTCACACCGAGCGTACGCACAGAGCGTATGCGAGAAAGCGGTAGAGTCGTGCGGTCATTTGAAAAAACTTTAACTAAAATTTACTATTCATTCATTGTTATTTTTTTTTTTCGAGTTCTTTCGCTATCTTTCATCATTATCAACTGGTAATTTGCTCTTGTGTCTTGGAAAAAATTATTTAATCGACAAATAAACACAATCACTGAAAATAACTAATGCTTTGGTAAATTTTAGTTACTAAAGCTTCTTCAAATGACCGCACAGCTCTAGCACTTCCTTGCATACGCTCCGTGCATAAACTCGGTGTGAAAAGTGAACGAACACACCTTGTAAATTGTATCTCACTAGAAAATGGTCGTCGAAGACTATCCTGGCTATCCTGGAAAAATGCTGCACACTTCACACTAGTTTTTTTCGATACGGCCAACATTAGAAAAATACAACAATTAAGTGGTGTCTCCACGCTATAGAAATGCTTGCAAGATCTTTCATCACTAGATAATTACTAGAATTTTGGTGGAAATAAGCCTTTAAAAGCCTTGCAAGACTATCGCAGCCAATGGGGCATGTTCCATTTTTTCGTGACGAACTTGCATGAGATTTCTATAGCGTGGAGACACCGCTTAATACTGTTTATGGTTTACATGAAACTTGTCGCCTTACTCTTTGACTGGTTTCCCCATATATATATATATATATACAGATTGACTGTCAAAATATCGAATTGTCAACGAATAAGGGGTGCATTCCTTTAATAAAATTTTTTTTTTCGCTCTGCAATTTCGCCCTGTAATACCGACTAAAATTTTATAGGAAAAAGCTGTTTCTTGTAGTGGCAGTACTGGCACATGACATTATTCTTTTTTTGGTTTCAATTATTGAAAAAATAACCTGAATGACAGTTCAATGTCTATTTCAAACTCAAATAAATAGAAAATAGACTTGTTGTACTTGCTTGTTATTGTCACATAGGTCGTACTAGACATTAGTGAAGTCTGGGATATTACATAGAGAATTTTATCACTTTTGTCATTGTTTCTGTTTCTAGCTATTTGTCGGTATTACAGGGCGAAATTGCAGAGCGAAAAAAAAATTTTTATTAAAGGAATGCACCCAAGGGAGGTTATATTTTTATTAATTGTTCATGTGTTTGTAAGCAAGTTGGTACAGCTGAAACAGATTCAAGTAACGATTTCAACGTCGCCCTATAGCCGTTATATGTGAACTATGTCTTCCATAGCTATGGCATAGGGCTCAAACTCACGACAAGCAACATTTAGCTTGTAAACATGGCCGACAATAGGTGCTTTCTTTTGTGTATTTATTTTATTCCCCTATTTATTTTCGCGCATGCGCAGTTGAATTTGCAGTCAGCAAAAAGTCAGTTTGCAACAGCGTAGGGCATGAGGGCTGGATGAGCTGTGTTCTAATCCTTACTTTTCAAGAATGATTTGTTCGACGCCACTGTTTTCTCCTCAAGTTTGCATGACATGTGCATTGAAGTGAAAAAAAATAAATACACAAAAGAAAGCACCTATAATTCGGAGGGATCTGAGCATGGGCTACACGTAAAATTACTAGGAAAATCACGTCAATTCGGAATATATCACTAGTTTTATGAGAATTAGAACGGCCATGTTTACAAGTTCGACACAGCCCAACTTGTTGCGCATGCTCAGTCCATTTTACAAGCGAAATGTTGCTTGTCGTGAGTTTGAAGGCTTGTGGCCACTAGCATAGCAGAAATTGTTTCAGCTGTACCAACTTGCTTACGAACACATAAAAAATAGATAAAAATATAACCTTTCTTATTTGTTGACAATTTGATATTTTGACAGTTAATCATTATATATATATGTACTATACATGTGTAAATATAAACAAAGAAATTTATTAACAACGCTAACCATTGTTGTTGTATTTTTTTAATCTTAGCTGTATCAAAAAAAACTAGTGTGAAGTTAGCGGTTCTATGGTGAAAATGCTGCATGCAGCACCCGTATTCAGAAGATGTTCTCATTAGGCCGTTTTTTTTCCGATGGTGGCGTTTGTGAAGCTTTTCTATGTGAAATCTATATAAAAAAAATTTTGTCAAGTGCCATCAGCGGGAAAAATGAAAAAATGCCTAATGAGAACAATTTTGCCCCGTGAATACGGGTGCAGCATTTTTTCAACATAGTCCTCGGTGGCCATTTTCTAGTAAATTTCTAGTGAGATATAGTGACACAAGTGCTATGGCATAGAACTTGGTCGAAAAACTATGCTCAAATACGATTAACTAGAGTTAGTACAGGGCGCATATGACAAAGTAGCGTGTATAACCGCACTTTTTCAAGACGTTCTTTGGTTAACTGAACTTTAGTGGCCACAAGCTTTCATTATACTTCACTGGATAGCTATTCTCGACATAATTATCCCCTGTACCGGGGATAACATGAAAATGCTCGAAAGCGATATAGTCGTTTGATGGAAACCATTGAAGAAGATACAAATAAAGCCATAAATTAAGGTAAATTTCCACAAAATAGTTATCCCTGTCGCCGGGGATAACTGAGGGGATAATTATGTCGAGAATAGCTATCCTGAGTGATCCTGAGCTAACCATATATCAGTATCTGTTCAAGTTTTTTATAAAGCGGTGTTTCCACGCTATAGAAATCAGTGATGGGTAAATGGTCAATTTCTGAGGTTTCATACACTTACAGTAAGATACTGTAAGATACTGTAAGAAACTGTAAGATACCTCTGAAGCCATTTTGAACATTCTTACTGACTGTCGACTCGACAATTAGTTCTTATTGCTCGATATATATTGGTACATGTAATTTATTTGTTATATAAATATATATAATATCAAGGAAAACCAGTTTGAAGGAATTAATGTTGCTTGAAACATAATTTTTTGGCAACATTAATTTCTTAGCTCCATCCTTTCCTTAGCTACTGCTTTTCCTCGGACATTTTCTATTTATTAAATGAATAATATACATGTCATTTTATTTTTAAAAGATGGAAATGTCCAAGAAAAAGCAGTAGCTAAGGGAAAGATGTAGCTAAGGAATTAATGTTGCTCAAAATATTTCTTTTATAACTGTATCTTAGTCTATTTTTCCTAGCTACTATTTTCCTTGGGATTTTACATTTTATTTATTTAAAAATAAAATGCATGTAATTTTATTTATTAAATAAATTATAATGTCCAGGAAAAGCAGTAGCAAGAAAAGATGTAGCTAAGAAATTAATGTTGCCAAAAATTATGTTTAAGGAATTAATGTTGCTTAATTTTAAATAACTATTTTTTTAAATATAAAATCCTTAAAAGGAATATATATGAAAGATGGAGCTAAGGAATTACAGTTGCCAAAGAAATTCTTTTTTAAGCAACATTAATTCCTCAGCTACATCTTTTCCTCAGCTACTGCTTGTTTTTGGAATTTTTATTTATTTAATAAATAAATGACATGTATTTATCGAATAAAAAAAAAATTGTAGCACGAAGGTTCCACGTTTATTCGTAGAAGGCGCTGGGAACGCAATGTAAGATACCTCGATGTATGAAACCGATGATGTAAGATACTGTATCTTACATGGTATCTTACACATGTAAGATACCAAGGTATCTTACCTACCCAACACTGATAGAAATCTCATGCAAGTTCTTGCAGCAAGATCTTGCACGAAAAAATGGAACATGTTCATTGGCTGTGATAGTTTTGCAAGGCTAATTTTTACCAAAATTCTAGTAATTATCTAGTGATGATAGATCTAGCTGCAAGATCTTGCAAGCATTTCTATAGCGTGGAGACACCGCTTAATACTTTCAAAATCTGAAATTTTATAAATCTATTCCACTATTTGTTTTACTTTTGTCAAAAAATTTCACTGAATACACGCAACGTACTTGTGCGCAACTCGACGGCATGCCTCTTTTAAGTATAAAACAGAATTTTTTCCACCGGTGGTAAGAAACTGGTAAAAACCGGAATTAAAAAAAACGGTAAAATAACCAAACTCACAAATCACAAACATGTGTGTAAAGTGTAAACCTCCATGGTCAATGAAACTTCAATTTACAACCCTAATCGTGATTCGTGAGGTTTCAAACCATAACAATAATTTACAAAAATGACTGGTCTCAATTCACGCGTCGACAAACTAGTAAATTATTTTAAATCTCACAATAAAATACGAGAACAAACACCGCATTCAGCAAAAGTACATAGCGTTGGTTGGAGTTGTGATGGAAAATACTTGGCGTCAGGTTCATTCGACAAATGTGTCAGCATTTTTTCTTTAAGTGGAGATCGTTTGGTAAATTTAACCTCAATGAACTGTTAACGAGTAAACCAAAATATAATAGTATTTGATTTTTGGTAATCTTTTTTTTTTTATTTCTCTTTTAGAAACAAGAAGCATTGTTTTGTGGCCATGGAGGTAGTGTTGACCAGCTCTGTTGGCATGCTTCAAACCCTGATCTTCTATCAACAGCTAGTGGTGACAAAACAGTGAGAATATGGGATACTAGAACACAAAAATGTACAGCAAATATTGGTACCAGAGGTGAAAATATAAATATATCATGGTCACCAAATGGTAACACAATTGCTGTTGGAAATAAAGAAGATCTTGTTTCATTTATCGATGTGAGAACTATGAAAATATGTGCTGAAGAACAGTATGGTTTCGAAGTGAATGAAATATCCTGGTATAAAGATTCAGAGACATTCTATTTAACAAATGGACAAGGATGTGTTCACATACTAAGTTATCCTGATTTAAAAACACTTCATGTAATCAAAGCACATCCAAATACCTGTATTTGTATTGAATTTGATCCAACTGGTAGATATTTTGCTACTGGCTCAGCTGATGCTCTTGTTTCTCTCTGGGATGCTGATGAGTTATGTTGTTTACGAACATTTTCCCGTCTTGAATGGCCAGTCAGAACTATTTCATTTTCATATGATGGACAATTACTTGCCGCTGCCTCGGAGGATCTTGTTATTGACATTGGAGAAGTTGAAACCGGTGAAAAAATAGCTGATATACCAGTTGAAGCAGCAACTTTCACTGTTGCCTGGCATCCAAAACAATATCTCCTTGCTTATGCTTGTGATGACAAAGACACTTACGACAGAAAACGTGATGCTGGAAGTCTCAAAGTTTGGGGCTTTTCTAATGACAGCTGATCGTTTTTTTTTAATGTTAATATATTTGGTAATAAAAAATTTTTATTTTTATTTAAACACATCTTATTATTTGCATGACCTCAAAAAAAAAGTAAAAAAAAAATTCCGTTCATTGTCAAATATGAATATGCAGTGATTATAAATAATAATAAAGTGCCCCATTTTTAGAAATAAAAGAAATCACCAGCAATAATATATTTTTGTCTTGAATTCATAGGTACAAAAGTAAATTATAGTCTGGAAAAACTTCCAACTATTTTAATTACTAATAAAAGTTAATTGCATTTGTAATAAATTTAGCGATGGGAGGTAAAAAATCGAGGCTTGGCTGATTTTTTCATACGGTCTTTATGTCTTCCTATCAGTAATGCAAACCAAATTAGAATGTACAAATAATTTACTATCAAATCCGATCATAAATTCATTTGTACAGTAGTTCCTTATAAATTGTCGGATTGTCGGCTTTATGCAGGGTAAAATTTCAATTAATTTCTTACAATCAATAAGGAGGGAGGGATGGTACAAAAAGTACCATAATTCAAAACGTAAGATCAACTGTCATATCGACATTCTATTAAGTAGAGGTCTTTGTAGCCAACGATTTCGATAAAAGCTCAAGTTGATACTGGACATACGCATTAGCTTTTACTATTTACACATACACATTACACACATTCAAAAGACAATACACAGGGTGGGGATTATTATAAAAAGTGATAAAAAAGTCAAAGTTGTCAAAGACCATCAGTAAAAATTTATTTCTACATTTTCAGTATGTAGCATGAAATTTTTTGTTTTGTCTCCATATTTCAATCAGTTTAAAAAACATTAAAACAAAAATTAATGCAGTCTAAACCAACAAACAAATTGATTATAAAATATATATGAATTAGTGTAAAGTAAAATTATTTATAGCGTGAAAATACTTAATTTTATTGTGATATTAAAATAAAACTTAAGTATAAAAAAATAATAGTTATGTTTTTGACAAGAATTTGTTAAAATTGAATAATACGTGTTGGTCAACAGATAATCAACCCTGGGAATGTTGAGAGATTCTTTATTTATTCGTGCATCATGTCAAGAGGTAGGTAAGTCACGATTTAAAAAAATAAATTTTACATCTATAAACAATTTTTTATTACGAGGGAATTTAATAACTATGAAACTATAAAAAATATTTCTCTAACCTTGGAAAAAAAAAACAGCTCCGTAAGGTTCGAGTATGCGCAAAATTGTGACAAATATAAACTATAAAAATATAACTCATTTATATTATTTGTATTATAAGAAATTGATTCTTATTATTATTTGTAATTGAAATGAATCTTTTTTTATTTAGTAATATTTTTATATAAATATCGATCCTATAGTTACTGTTAAATTACACTTATATGTTTTGAGGTCACCAGGTTATAAATTTATTATATTTATTATTATATTGTTATTGTATTTTGGTATTTTATATTATGTTAAAATGAAAAAGCTCCAAAGACAAATAGACAAATATATCAGTTTTGAATATCAGTTTTTTTTTTTGATAAAAAATATGATCTACAGAAATGAAACGTTTCATGTGGAAAACACCAATTGTTTTAACAATTTCAAACTGATTTTTGCATTTTTTTACGAGGAAATAATTGTGCCGCGTGTGCACAAATTTTTTATTCATTTAATTATTTGAATAGGGGCTAACATAATTTTAGAATTTTCGGTAGATGTAAATATGTGTATATGCTTGCGATAAAAACGAGCTGATAGAGTAATCTCTAAAATTAAACCACTAGCAAAAGTGATATATGACTATATAGTTTCAGGTGCTTCATGCATTTTTATTTTTTCACTTATATGTCGTTGGAATTGGAAAAAAACAAAAATTCAATAATTATTTTAATAATAATTTTATGCATCAGGTCATCAAGCCTCTCAAAGCATATTTTACAGTGTTTTTAACAAAAACTATACTGAAAAAATATAACAAAAAAAAATAAGAAGATATACGAGAAATAAATTAATAATTTGATTTTTCCTTTTCTTTTAATTGAACAGATTTCTGTTCGTAAATTGTTCTATGTTGTAGATCCAAAAATTTTAAATGGGTTTGTAGAATACATATAGTTGAAGATGACATTTTTGTCCCCAAGACCCCAATTAAAAAGAAATGTAATTGCACTGTTAAAAGACCATCGTAATTTCTGATTTCGTTGTAACGTTATTACCTTTCACAAAAACAAACTACTTAACTAAAAATTAACGATTATCAATAAATTTGTCACTAATTTTTAATGAACATAATATCAAATTAATGACGTTCATTAATGATTACTGAAATAACAAAGTTTCCGGCGAACAAAAAGTTTTAACATAAAACCGAGTTCAAGTTTTATGATCTTAGCAGGTAGCAGTTTTCTTTTAAAAAAAATTACTCTGCTTTTTTCCGTATTTATTGTGTGGTTGTTACGGATTTACACAATGTATTTTTCAGATTCATTATAATCCTAGTCATTATAATACACCCGTACGACCTTGTTTAAACAGATTCATTGAACCCAAAATTAGTATTGAATTAAAGCTTAATTGATGAAATCTATATTAAATGATAGTTAAAGTTAATTTTCTTTAAATACAAACGATGTAATTTTCTATGTAAAATTAATTCATTATTGAGGTTGTGTGCACATTAAAAAATCAATTATTTTGATGACGGAAAAATATAATAATATACACTGAATTCAAATATTCATTGTTGGCCTAGATCACAGATTAGATCTTCCGTTCATCAGGAATTATAAAGTGGGATACATTAACTGTCTAAAATGCATCACATTGATAATGAAAAATTTATAGTACCAGTTTTTATACGTGATACAAAAAATTTAACTCTAGTAAACAAATTTTGTCTCATTTCTTCATTATAACGTGTCAATAATGAATAAATAAAAAAATATAATAAAATTGATATTAAAACCTTTGGGAGTGACCATATTAATAATTGTTAATAATCCATGAAAGTTTGTGATGTATGCACTGTAAAAATTTTTAGTTGAAATTAAGACAAAAATTTCTGCAGAATAGAAATTTTTGTCTAGGAAAAAAAAACGTTTAAAAGAAACAAAAAGCGGTTTGATTGAAGAAAAAAATATGTCTTCTTGAAAACGAGAAAAATCCTCGACTTTATATTTTTTAGGTTCAATTCGAGTATTAGAAACATCAAATACAGTAAAAATAAATTTATTTCAAACGACTAATATCCTTCATTTGAAATAATTGCAGGAATTGAATTAATTTTTTTTTTTCTTATTTAATAAATATGTTTGTCTTGAAAAGAAACAAAAGTGTCTAAATTTTAGGTAATGTCGTCTTGCTTTATAACATACTTGGTTTTATTAAAAACAATATTGTCTAAATTTTAGACAATGTCGTCTTGCTTTATAACAGATTTAGTTTGTAGTATAACAAAATTGTCTAAATTTTAGACACTATTGCGTCTTGCTTTATAACATGTTTGGTTTCATTGTCAACAAAATTGTCTAAATTTTAGACAATGTCGTCTTGCTTCATAAATGATTTGGTTTAATTCAAAACAAAATTGTGTAAATTTTAGACACTTTTTGTCTTGATGATTACCCATGTCTAAATATTTATAATTGATCATAAATGAATAGTTCTTTCAATAAAACAAATTTGACATCAAAAAATAATTTCACTCAACAATGGTAAATAATTTATGGTTAAATTTTAAATAATAAAAAAAATTTAGTCTGGAAATAATATTTGATTAAACGAATTTATAAATTTAAATTGAGACACCTAACATTTTCTTCCTTTAAGAATTTAAAATTTGTTCAATAAAATATAATTAAATATTTTTTTTATTACAAGACTTTGCAAATTTATTCTATGTTAGCCAACGTGTACTTTAAGTTTACAAAAATCACATCGAAAATTATATTCTTGCGATGGCCGCGCGGGCTAAGATATGCGTTTAGAAATTAGAAGATAGTAGGGTTCGGTTCCCGGTTAAGACAAAAAAATAGGTTTAGGTTTTTCATGATAGGTAGGCATATAAATAGACATCAATATAATAAAGACTAATTAACAATACAAAATATAATTTTTTTTTTTTTTTTCATTATAAAACTTTTAAAATATCTTTTTACGTCTTGAGTTATTCTATTATTGCTTTTAATTTAGAAAATGAAGTCTTGAAAAAAAAAAATTAAGTATTGATTCGAGGCAATATGTGTCCATGAAAAAAGAATGTTATTATTTTTATTCAAAGAATATTATTGCATGTAAGAAGACAAATTGTATATAAAATTGAGGGACTTTATTCATAAATCAAGGCGTACAAGTATTTACATCAAGACAAAAAGTGTCTAAAATTTACACAATTTTGTTTTGAATTAAACCAAATCATTTATGAAGCAAGACGACATTGTCTAAAATTTAGACAATTTTGTTGACAATGAAACCAAACATGTTATAAAGCAAGACGCAATAGTGTCTAAAATTTAGACAATTTTGTTATACTACAAACTAAATCTGTTATAAAGCAAGACGACATTGTCTAAAATTTAGACAATATTGTTTTTAATAAAACCAAGTATGTTATAAAGCAAGACGACATTACCTAAAATTTAGACACTTTTGTTTCTTTTCAAGACAAACATATTTATTAAATAAGAAAAAAAAAAATTAATTCAATTCCTGCAATTATTTCAAATGAAGGATATTAGTCGTTTGAAATAAATTTATTTTTACTGTATTTGATGTTTCTAATACTCGAATTGAACCTAAAAAATATAAAGTCGAGGATTTTTCTCGTTTTCAAGAAGACATATTTTTTTCTTCAATCAAACCGCTTTTTGTTTCTTTTAAACGTTTTTTTTTCCTAGACAAAAATTTCTATTTTACAGAAATTTTTTTTTACAGTGTGCAAGCAGCCCAACTTCAACATAAAATCAAAAAAAAATTCTTTTAGATATTGTTTTGTGCGTCAAAGTTTCATGAGAAATTAAGTTGATAGCAAAAAAAATGTATGTTCATGGACAAATGACAAAAACCTAAATCAGTATTTTGATTTTTGAATGATCAATTTTTATTGCAATTCTAAAGTTATAAAAAAGGCTGCTATAAGACGCTTCAGCTGGTCATCTGCCTGACCCTCACGGATTTAGTTGAAAATTTTTTTATATGTTCTCTTTGGCTTTTTATGCAGCCTGAATTTTTTTTTAAATTTTGTGACGTATTTTAGCCGGTAAAGTAGAGTGTTTTAAAGTTAATTCTCGTCTCTCACAAATAACCCTAAATTTAAATGCATGAAATTTTTTTTATAAAAGAAGGTACTTCATTCACGTATATTCGATAAAAAATTAGAGCGGGCCGAAACGTTTTAATAATTTTTTTTTTTTTCTTTCAATTTTGTTTTTTCAATTAATTAATAAAGACCCAAAAAGAACATATAAAAAAGTTTTCAACTAGATCCGTGAGGGTCAGACAGATGACCAGCTGAAGTGATTCAGAACGCGCCATATATATGGCTCCACGTGAATTTTAAATCCAAAAATTGAATTCACTCGAAATATTTTTTTTATTGTTCTAGAGCGAAAAATATTGAATACGTATTTTTTTTTTTTTCCAAAAAATTTTAACTTGTGATATTTTTACGTAGGCGGAAGCCTACTAGTATTGTTTTCACTATATGAATTTAGAAAAATGTTCATATCTTCTGAAATAATATAGATAGGATGTTCGTATTAGAACCAAATTAAAGCCTAGAAGAAATACTACAACCGAGAATAGAAAAAAAAAATTCTCATTGTTAATAAATTAGTTATCAACAAAAAATGTTTTTGCAAAAATTTTAAAATCAAAATATTAAGAAAACTAAAAACAAATCGTGGATGCGATTTTTTGCCTAGACATTTAAAATTGCAAAATCTATATAATTAAGAGGTAGTTTCTTTTTTTCTATTGTTAGAAATTTGTTAATTAACAAAAAAACAAAATTTACGTTTTTTTATACCTCGCATAACTTTTTAAAAAATTAACTTATATACTTCCATTTGGTCTCAAATTGTTGGCCTTTTAAATACCGAGAGCCACACTGTCTTGATAAAAAACGCTCCGAGCTCGCGTTAATTAGTTATCAACAATTGTTTATAATAATAAGTAGTGTCTGGTATGTTCTAATAAAAAAATAGACATGAAGGATTGCTACCTCTTCACTACCTCTAATTTGGCCACTTTAGAGACAGAGTTTAGAGGCTGCAGAGTTTTCAGAGGCTGTTTTCAGAGACAAAATTTCATCTCCGGGGGTGCGGAGTAGGGATGCGGTATGGACTAAAATGATTAATCAGCGCATAGCAACAATTGAAAAGTTATAATATTTTTTTATAATAAATTGAAGAACTCTCAATGAGATTTTTTGCATATTATAATTCTCTAGAGAAATAGCTAGGGGAAAGTGGGGCAAAATGGAACACTTAAGGAAAAAATATAAATCGATGTATGACAATAGTATTTTCCGATTAGTTTTTCTCACTCATTAATAAAAAAAACATAAATAATTTTTAACAATTTAAAAAAATAATTGTTATTATAAATTTATTTATCGTTGTTTCATAAAATGTGATATTAATCACAAAAATTAATTTTTTTTTATTTCTCTCCATTTATAATTACGAACAATTGCTTTTAAATTAATTTATCACCATTTTTCTCGACGAACAAAAAAAAACATATAAAAAATAAATTTCTTTGATCTTAAAAAAAATGCTCAAAAAATTTTCTAAAAATTTTTTTTTTTATTGCATTTATTTTCTTCCGGCTTTTTTAATCGAAGAGTGACGAAAAAATGAAAAAAAATATGAGTCAAAATATTTTTTTGGGTGTTCCATTTTGCCCCGCTTTCCCCTATCTACCATTTATAAAAAAAAAACTTGAAAAAGTTGAAAATTCAAAAAATTCAGACTGCCTCCGCCCCTAAATCATTGATGACCATTAATTGATATTAATTAAACTATTAACTCCCAAAGAAAATATTAATTTCACTCCAATATTCACTCAGAGAAGGATATGTTAACAGTTAACATATCCTGTTTAATGTTAACATATGCCATGTTTAAATGGGTGGTGGCTGATAAGTTCACATCAAAGATGTATATATCAACATTAAACATACGTATCGTAATAGTTCATATGCGTATGCTAACTATTAAGATATCTGTAATTGACACAATTTGAAGGTTAGGTTGATAGTTGAAGACATTGACGTATGTAAATATGAAATTTTAATGTAAAATTAAGAATGAATTTACAAAAAAACTAAATTTAAATAAATTTATGACAACACGAGTACATATTATATTATATTACAATTAGAATAGTATCACAATATAATGTCAAAAAAAAAAGATTACAAGAAGTCGACTGGCGCATCAAAATATTTGGCCGCGTAATAAGATACGTATGTTAACTATAAACATACGTATGTTAACAGTTAAGATATCTATGTTTATTGTTAATCTCAACAAAAAAAAAAAACAAATTTTTTTACAAAAAAAGTGTCAAGTATTCAAAATTGTCACTAATTGTGTGTATATTAATTAAGATGTGATACCAGAAAGACAAGAAAGAAATATACTTTTGACGTTGTAATTAAGTCTGAACTATTGAAAAAAAAAAATTTTAAACTTGACTCCACCTGATGTAAAATATAGGTATGTCTATTAAATACTGAAATTTTATTTGGGAAAAACCAGGTGGGGTCAAGTTAAAAATTTTTTTTTTCAATAGTTCAGACTTAATTACAACGTCAAAAGTATATTTCTTTCTTGTCTTTCTGGTATCACATCTTAATTAATATACAGTGTATATACAGTGTATATTATACACACAATTAGTGACAATTTCGAATACTTGACACTTTTTTTGTAAAAAAAACTTGTTTTTTTTTTTTGTTGAGATATCACATCTTTTTGTAGAGTAAACAATTTATTTATGCTGTCAAATTAGTTTAGAGGTTATGTCATGCATACAAACAAATAATAACATACTGCAGTGCAGCCAAAATATAAACACTAAAAAAAGAGAAGAGACGTAATTGTAAAGTTTTACCAACTGAACGAAAGAAATCTGGTCGATTTGATAAAAACGCAAAGACCGTAAATATCAATTATGCTTTAAATATATATTACCGCAATGAAAAAATCTGATTTTTTTTTAAAAAAAAAGCTTGACATCGATTTATGGGATCATTACCAAACCTCAACATCCTCATTCAACTCTATCATATTTTAATTAAATTTCTAAAAGATTTAAGACGGAAGGGGACAAAATATTTGATGTATAATAAGGCACGGTAGTAGTAGTTAATCTCATCTCACACATATTCTCATCAACACATATATATTTCTTTCTCATACTTGACTCGAGGCACTACCGTGCCTCTTGATATATCGTCGCATTAAAGGATAAAAGGCGTAAGTGCCAAAAACGTCAATTTTAAAGAAAGAAGGGCCTAAGTGCAAATTTATTAATTTTTGGGTTTTTCATCTAATTTTAAGGCTTTAAAAAAAAAAAAGGAAAAAGGGCGTAACAACCTTTTATAAAGGATGAAAGGCGTATGTCCAGGAACTTACGCCTTTTTTCCATTATCAAATTCATTTTTGATAAAAGATGAAGGGCGTATGCCATAACACATTAAAAATAGGAAAATAATTTTTTTTCCTCTGTGAAATAGTGAATTTAAAAATTAGAATAATTGAGTTTAAAAAAATCCAGTGTCAAAAAACTTGAAATAACTCTTTCATGATTCGTTATTAATACCCTAGCGAAAATGCCGATAGTCGGATTGTGCACTGATCTCATACAAAAACGACACAAAACCGACACACAACTATAAGAATTTCCAAGTCACAAAAATAAATAGTAAGAAGCATTTAAAAAATAAAATATTATGTCTAAAAATTTCTAAATAATATTTTTATAATTTAAGGTAGAATGTAAATGAATTGCCCTGAATTTAATTTTCGATTTTTTTTTTAAATGTTTAATTGAAATAATTATCTATTTGGTGGAATTTTTTCGTAATTTTCCTCTACGCGAAAATCCAGATAATTAGTGTCAAAGTTGACAACTTTAACACGCAAGCATAGGGAGTATAGCAGAGTATAGGTACGTTTGCGCTTGTATTTTTAAAACTCTCAATTTAAATTTTGATTTTTTTCTACAGATTTGCACTTTGTAGAATTCCAAAAATTATGGAAAAAAAATTATTAATTTCCTCTACGCCGTTTAAAAGATATTAATTAATTAATTTTGAAATTTATTGTTGTCAGCCGACTGACGTCACATTGAAAACGTAGATATGGCAACACCGCATGCTTTCTCTCTCATCTTTTTTCTCTGTTTCGTGTATTGCGCACACACACACCAACAAACTCGTTCAAAACAATTCAAAGGATTATATATATGTGCATTTATAAATATATAAGTATATAAATTGATAAATTATAATTTTTTTTTTTTAAATAAATATTTTTAAATAAATAAATTTTTTTTAAATAAATAATAAAAATAAATCAGGTGCTTCTTCAAGAAAAAATCATTAAGTTTTATAATTTTCTTTTATTTTATTTATTAATTTAACTGCTTAACAGTGAGCAGTGTAGTAGTGTGCGTAATAGCGACGTTTCATGATCTAAATTTTCGCTGCTGGGGTAGTGTTAGTGTGTGTAAATACAGGCCGGCCTAAACATATACAACGAAAGACGCATCAACAAAGCACAAAGATTTTAGGCATAGGAGGGCGCTAAAATATTTTTTTTAACGTAGTTTCATAGGTACCCTCGTGAACCCAAAAAGTCGCCCGATCATGCGATTTACATTCTACCTTAAGACACATTAGAATTTTTTTTAAATAATTTTTTTATTGAAAAAACTCAATTCTGTTTATGTATTAAAAGTGAGGTTAGCTGTCAGAATCATCTGTACACGACTGTGAGATTTTACAATTCTCACACAATTCCGACACACGACTGTGAGAATTGTAAATCCGACACAATTCCGACACAAATCCGACAGACGTACTACGACAGTATATTTTTATTTTGTATTTAATATAAAAAAAAGCATTTTATTAATAAAAATTTTGTTCAATATTAAAGTTATAATATTTTAATAATTTTAGACATATGAGATTTTTTTTTTTTGAATAAATTTTGACAAAAAAAATAATTGGAATCGTCTGTGAGAATTTGCGATTTGCAAAAATTTTTGTTTAATAATAAAATTATAATCTTTTAAAAAAAGACACTTGACCGCTTTTTATTCGTGATGTGATTGGTCGAAATTTTTTAACATTTGTTTATAACTAATATTTTATTATTTTCTCTCTCATACTAACACGTTGCTACGTGTTGTTATGTGGTCGCTACGTTTGCTTATTTTCGGCAATTAATTAATTTGAGTTGTGTCGTTCCTAGATCAAAAGTCATATTACAGCTTTTTACTAATTTCTATATATTCATATTTAATAAAAATAGTATTGTTATATTTATATATTTATTTATATTTATGAATACAACTAATATATATTATGTTAAATTAATATTTAAATAAAAAAAAGTTAGTGTGGTTATTATATACGTTACGGTTACTACGTTTATCAAGAACGTCATTATATTTATCAATATTACTTAATTGAAATAATATAAAGATTTAAATATTGTATAAAATATAAATATTTATATAAATAAGTAAACATAAATAGAAAGAGTTAGCATGTGGTTGCTACATGTGATTGCTAATTATATTTTTTTATCAAATATAATAATACCCTAGCGGAAGAGTCATTAATGACATGGGCGCTTATTCAATAGCAAATTAATAGCAAGTCAATAGCAAAGAGAATTATGGATTACAAAGGCTCTACATTACACTAAACATATTAAATTGATCTACATAAATTAAGGAAAAAATTAACAATGTTCCTATCACATTATTATAGCGTGATTCGATGTCATTTCTCAATAATGATAGCGAAGAATGATGTTAAATTTTTTTAGGTTATGTCCGAGCTGTCATTCGTTGTTGTCTGAGTTTTGGTAATTTATGGAAACTTACGGCGAGAATGGAATGACATGAAACATCCATCAATAGGTCAATAGCTATTAATAGCAGTACAAAATACGATATTTATCATCATTGTTTAATTGTTTATTATATTGTTTTTGTTTTTAATAATAAATAAAATTTTTTTCGTTTATTCGTTCAATATCAATAAAGTCATATAATAGTATTAGCAAGTCAATAGTTAAACATATAAAAGTACAAAATACGCCATTTATCATTGTTATTGTTTATTATTGTTGTTTAATTGTTTATTATATTGTTTTTTTAAAAGTTTTCAACAACAATACATGAAATTAAAAAAACAATATAATAAACAATTAAACAATAACAATGATAAATATCGTATTTTGTACTTTTTTTTTTTGCTATTAACTAGCTATTGACTAGCTATTGAGTTGCTACGAATTTGCTATTGATCTGCTGTTGACTTGCTATTGACTAGATGTTGGACGAATTTAAACAAAAAAAATTTTTTAATTTTATGTATTGTTGTTGAAAACTTTCAAAAAAACAATATAATAAACAATTAAACAACAACAATAAACAATAACAATGATAAATATCGTATTTTGTACTTTTTTTTTTTTTGCTATTGACTAGCTATTGACTAGCTATTGAGTTGCTACGAATTTGCTATTGATCTGCTGTTGACTTGCTATTGACTAGATGTTGGACGAATTTAAACGAAAAAAAAAATTTTTTTTTTTTTTAATTTTATGTATTGTTGTTGAAAACTTTTAAAAAAACAATATAATAAACAATTAAACAATAACAATGATAAATATCGTATTTTGTACTTTTTTTTTTTTTGCTATTGACTAGCTATTGACTAGCTATTGAGTTGCTACGAATTTGCTATTGATCTGCTATTGACTTGCTATTGACTAGATGTTGGACGAATTTAAACGAAAAAAAAAATTTTTTTTTTTTTTAATTTTATGTATTGTTGTTAAAAACTTTTAAAAAAACAATATAATAAACAATTAAACAATAGCAATGATAAATATCGTATTTTGTACTTTTTTTTTTTTGCTATTAACTAGCTATTGACTAGCTATTGAGTGGATGTTTCATGTCATTCCATTCTCGCGGTAAGTTTCCATAAATTACCAAAACTCAGACAACAACGAATGACAGCTCGGACATAACCTAAAAAAATTTAACATCATTCTTCGCTATCATTATTGAGAAATGACATCGAATCACGCTATAATAATGTGATAGGAACATTGTTAATTTTTTCTTTAATTTATGTAGATCAATTTAATATGTTTAGTGTAATGTAGAGCCTTTGTAATCCATAATTCTTTTTGCTATTGACTTGCTATTAATTTGCTATTGAATAAGCGCCCATGTCATTAACAAGTCGCTATCAAACTGTTGTTGAGTGTTCCGCTAGGGTACAATTGACTTTATAAAAAGCTGTAATATAACTTCAATACTTTGATTGGGCAACGGTGCCACTAAAATGATTTAATGATTGTTTATAATCAAACGATATTTTTGTTCATTACGATAATTATAATATTGATTATAAACTTGAAATAAATATAGTAATTCATGGAAATGAAAAATAAGAAAAATACTTCACGTGATTAATAAAAATTACAATTATGATAAAGAAAATAGTATTAATAATCATTACATAATATTATATACAACGACGCGCCGGAGGCGCGGGGTCACCCTTGTTTAATATAAAAAAAGAGCATTTTATTAATAAAAATTTTTGTTCAATATTAAAGTTATAATCTATATAATAAAAAGACATGGCCGGATCCTTGAAAACGCAGTTTTACGCAAACTATCGGTCCGATTTACATGAAATTTAACTTAGATATTCAGTTTGAGCTCAGGAGGGTTTAAGTCAACGAAAATATCACCCAGGTTACTTTTTACGATCACCAGGAGGTCAAAATGATTTTTCTATTTTTCTTCGAGATTTTTCTTATTATGTTAATATTATTTTAACTAAAAATTATATTTTTCCAAAAAAGGGGATATTAAAAATATTACATTCGTTTGTATTGCTGGCTTCCGGTTTCCCAGGATGTGGAAATTGAATTTTTTCATCATCTCCTGGGTTTTTTTTGATTAAACAGTATATTTTATCGAGAACTCAATTAAGAATAATATCGTATTATTTTATAATGTTGGTTTTCGGTTCACCAGGATGTAGAGATTCGATTCTTTCATCATCTCCTGGGTTTTTTTTCGATTAAACAGTATATTTTATCGAGAATTAAAATTAGAAATATTGCATTATTTTATAATGTTGGTTTTCGGTTCACCAGGATGTAGAATCAACTCCTGGGGTTTTTTTTTATCAGATCGGACGTATAATTAATACTTAAATTAAATTGATTGTGTAATAAATCAACCAGTATAAAGTTTTATTTATTATGCTGCATGGGCTTCATGCGGTACGAGACGAGACGAGATTCGACGAGTATCGGTATCGGTCTCGCAATTTTAAGATTTTAGGTCTCGGTCTCGGTCTCGGTCTCGGTCTCGTCTCGCAAGTATCGCCGGGTCTCGCTTTTATACTAATATTTATTCGTCCAAGTAAAGTAAAAAAAGTGATTGAATAATACCATGTATATCAAATTCGTGTAAAATAAAAACAATTAATATTGTATTACCTAATTTTTTTAAAATTATAAAATATAAAATAATGCAATAAATATTGAATTATTTTAATTAATAAATTGATTATTAATTTTAATATTGATAAATTTGATTAATCATACAAAATTATGACGAGAATTATTTTTATATACGACGTTTGTTTTTTATCGA
The DNA here is from genome assembly GCF_014905175.1 of Aphidius gifuensis. NCBI lineage: Eukaryota > Metazoa > Arthropoda > Insecta > Hymenoptera > Braconidae > Aphidius > Aphidius gifuensis. The sequence goes on from NC_057788.1 coordinate 16,032,682, forward strand.
GTATCCTATTTTTTCCATCTCATTTTCTAGTTCTTCAACAAATGTCATATTTGAAGAGGCGTTATCAGTTGTAATACCTTGAACTTCCGATTCTAAACCAAAGTTTTTTAAATTAGTCTGAGAAAAGTCTTTAGAAATGCCATAAACAAATAGTATATTTTCTTTTTTTTTTTTTCTTTTACTTCATCGATATGTATTTTTTTTCCAAGAAGTAAATCATTGCTTTTGAAACATCAAATACAAAAAATATCAGTTGAGGAAAATATAATATTATTTAAAATTTCCAGAGTCTCGCGAGACTAGCGAGACTTTCAGACGATAGTCTCGGTCTCGGTCCCGGTCTCGGTCTCGCGTCTCGCGAGACGACGCATGCGAGACCGAGACTAGTCTCGGTACCGCATGAAGCCCTAATTATGCATCGATAATTGATAGAGATGTAAGACAAGTTTGGCAAATATAATCCAAAGATCTAATAATGCCGTGATATGCAGAATGAGTGAAGAAAGGTTCTGAATTACAATTATTCGAATGATCTCTTTGTAAATTCAAAATCTTATTTAAGTTGTTTAATGTCAATATTAGGGATCATAGATTGACAGAAAGAACATACAATTACATGTTCGGATAATGACATGTTTAATTTCCCTTTTTCACATATGAATCAAACAAAATCATTACGTACCCTGGTAGAAATAATCTCTCCAGATTTTTCTGGATTTTTCCGGATTCAATCCGGATTTCTCTGGATTTTCTACGTAATTGAGACTTCCGGAGATATTTACGGAGTAATCTCCAGACTATTTCTATAATATCTCCGGATTCTTTCCGGAATTTTGACTTAAAAAAACAAACAAAAAAATGAAAAAATTAATAAGAAAAAGTAGAAATAAGAGTTTACATACGAAAAATAAAAAAGAAATTTTTTCTGAAAAAATCCGGAGAAAACCCGAAAAAACTCCGGAATAATATCTTTGGAAGTCTCAATTGCGCAGAAAATCCGGCGAAATCCGGAGATAATCCGGAGATATTCGGAGAAAATCCGGAGAAATCATGAGAAATCCGGAAATATCCAAGAATAAAATTAAACCATAAATTCTTTGAAAATAATTTACCATTTATGTATTGTTATTTCAAGAAGTTACTGCAAAAATTTCAACAATAGTTGTTCATTTTCTACCAGCACTGGTAATGCCTTAACTTTTCTTGAATCACAAATCTTGCTTGGCAACATAAAATCAACAACATTATAAAAAAAAACAATTGAAAGCTGAAAGTATATTTCGAATTACTTACATTCAGGTCTATTTGGAAATATGAACATAATGAATTTTTTTCAAAATGAGTAGATTCAAGTTTTGATCGAATTTAAATAAAATATATCTATTATTGAAAGTCGTATCGCAACATGTCTAATTTAAAGGAAAGAAATTATTAATAAATGTTAAAAACAATAATAAAAATATTATAAAAAACAAACTTTGAAAATTTGGCGATTCATGATGTGTATAAAACGTCAATTATGTATCCTAATCTTTCTTAATTTATAAACTTTCCTTGGCAACGAAAATCAACGACATTAAAAAAAAAAACAAAAAAAATTCAAAGAGAAAAAAAAAACAAAAAAAATTCAAAGAGAAAAAAAAAACAAAAAACAATTGAACGTTGAAATTAAAATTTATTCAAAACAAATTATAATGGAACACCCGAACATAAATTAACGTTAGCAACATATTTGCCCTCTCTTATAATTACCGATGACAATTTTATTTTTCAGTCAAGAAGAAAGTTTTAACTTTTTTTCGAGTAACTTACATTCAGGTCTATTTGGAAATATGAACATAATAAATTTTTTTTCGTTGATGTTCAGAATTTACGATAATAAAAAATTGAAAATATTTCCTGATGTACTAAGAGTGTTAAAAAAAAGCTGAATACTTTGGTTTACTGGAAAATATGATCGCTGTTGATAAGATGAATAGAATATTTTTCGATTTACAAAAAATTTTGAAAAATTCCAACATTTTAATGGAGGTTATTAAGTTGACATATTTTTTCTTTCTTATAATTACCGATGACAATCGATATTTTTATAATGAAACAGTTACAACTATTTTTCGGGTTATATACATTTAGGTCTATTTGGAAATATGAACATAATAAATGTTTTTTCCTTGACGTTCAGATTTTACGCAATTTTTGAGATTTCATTTGAGGTTATCGAATTGTCATATTTTGACTCTCTTATAATTACCGATGACAAACGTTATTTTTATAATGTGAGAGTTACAACTATATTTCGAGTTACGTACATTTAGGTTTATTTGGAAATGCGAACATAATAAATGATTTTTCCTTGATGTTCAGAATCTATGATAATAAAAACTTAAAAATATTCCCTGATGTTCCAAGTTCAAAAAAAGGTGAATTGGATATTAGAATATTTACATCTCTTGGAAAATATTTTTTTTAGAAAATTTTTATTGATTTAATAATTTTATTCTTATTTGAAGTAAGCTGTATGTTTCAAAAAAAAGACAATCATTTGAATTGCATAAAATTATCTCTTATAACTGACATGTCATTTTACAAATAAGTAATTAATATGCCGAAAAGAAAACAAAATATTGGAAGAAAAACATTATTAGGAAAAAGATTAAAAAGATTCAAAGATCCACATGATTAAATTCAAGAAGATGATGATGAACCACGAGAAGATGTACAAACATTAACGTTAGATACAATTCATAAACAGAAAAGTGAACGTACACAACGAAGACATTCTAAAATGAAAAAAAAATTCGAAATTAAAGCTTTCAATTATAGTCATGTAGTTCAGTAGTTGCGGTAAAGTATATATTAAAATATATACACAAAGGTAGCCAACGATATGGCACTGCGGTTAAGGTTCGAGCTTTGTGACAGGGAGGTCACGGGTTCGAACCCGACCACCAACGCCATGTATCGAATGATAGGCGCAAGCCGGCTGTACTGCCCAGGTTTTTCATGGTTTCCCTGGGCTATAATAGAAATCGGATACAGTTTAAACGCATTACGAAAGTCGACATCCATGACTGTCGCAAAATGAGTTGTAAGGAGTTGACGGTTGGAAATACAGAAAGCAAGACGTGAGGCACACCGTGTTAAAAACTTCTTCATGAAAAAGAAGTGTAGCACGTTAAATACGACTCATTTACATCATATACACAAAGGGAGTGATCAAGCTATTTATTCAATAGAAAATAAAAATAATAATGAAATTAACGAATATCAATCAGGAAGCAATGAGTAGCAATGAGTAGCAATAAGTAGCAATGAGGCAGTTTGGCTGATACTAGGTTTCAAAATACATGATCGATATCCAAATATTCAACATTTACACGTTCATCTCGAAAATGGTCAACGTGTTTATTTTTCAAATCGAAATATAGAAGAAAAAGTTGAAAAACCACCTGAAACCTGGTGGATCCACCAAGTGATAACGAGTCTTTAAATATATTAAATATAAGTGGTAAAAATACATTAAAAATTCGAAAAAACTGTCCAATTGTATTTGTCTAGGAATTTTTGACTTTTTTATTTTCAATAGCCTAATCGATATGGGATTAATATATTTCTAACCATAACCGTAACCAGCCCCAACGGTATTAATATTTGAAACTTACCTGTATATATTTTATTATACAATATAATATTTGTATGTATTCTATATGTATATTATATATATTTGTATATATATTTGTATACTTTATACATGTATACGTATGAAATGTTTTTTTCGTTTAATTATTTGTGTTTCTGTTGCTAAGAAGAAAAATAACGATAATAAAAAAAAAAAAGATAGTCAAGTTCCCCAAGGTGCACCCTAAGTGTTCGGTAGGATTTTTTATTTTTTTTCTTGCTGTTTACGAAAATGTTATAAAAAAAAAAAGTTTGTGACACTACATATCGTTGAATAAAAAAAAAAATAAACGACCGAAAAATTTGAAAAAAATATCGTAGATTCTACAGATGAAGCGTCGTCGATTAAAACATTGCCGGAATTGATCGGTCAATATTTGGAATTGGGCAATGTCCAAAAATGGGCATATTAAATATAATGAGGCCCAAAAAGTAAAAAAAATATCATGTCCGTTTTTGGAAAAAAAAAAACCTAAATTTGATTTAACATCGACTAATTCAGTTCAGCGGTTCAAAAAATATTGTAAAAAAACAGTTTGTGACACTACATATCGTTGAATAAAAAAAAAAATAAACGACCGAAAAATTTGAAAAAAATATCATAGAGTCTACAGATGAAGCGTCGTCGATTAAAACATTGCCGGAATTGATCGGTCAATATTTGGAATTGGGCCATGTCCAAAAATGGGCATATTAAATATAATAAGGCCCAAAAAGTAAAAAAAATATCATGTCCGTTTTTGGAAAAAAAAAACCTAAATTTGTTTTAACATTGACTAATTCGGTTCAGCGGTTTAAAAAATATTGTAAAAAAACAGTTTGTGACACTACATATCGTTGAATAAAAAAAAAAAATAAACGACTGAAAATTTCGAAAAAAATATCGTAGTCTACAGATGAAGCGTCGTCGATTAAAACATTGCCGGAATCGATCGGTCAATATTTGGAATTGGGCCATGTGCAAAAATGGGCATATTAAATTTAATGAGGCCCCAAAATTGGGAATAAATATGACCATTGCTTTTGGCCAATCTCGAAATAACAAAACGTCACAGAAAAGCGCAAACATAAGTGTCCTACGGAACACTAAAAAGAATAAAACATATTGACATAAGCATTATACCCCGGCAACGCCGGGTCCGGCTTACTAGTATTTTAATAATTTTAGGCATATTAGATGTTTTTTTTTGAATAAATTTTGACAAAATAAATAATTGGAATCGTCTGTGAGAATTTGCAATTCTCACACAATTCCGACACAATTCCGACAGACGTACGACAGTATATTTTTATATTTTGTATTTAATATGAAAAAAAGCATTTTATTAATAAAAATTTTTGTTCAATATTAAGTTATAATATTATGATAATTTTCTAATAAAATAATTTAAAAAAAATCTAATATTATGCATGCATGCCTATAATTATTAAAAGATTATAATTTTATTATTAAACAAAAATTTTTGCAAATCGCAAATTCTCCAGACGATTCCAATTATTTTTTTTATCAAAATTTATTCAGAATAAAAAAATCTAATATGCCTAAAATTATTAAAATATTATAACTTTAATATTGGACAAAATTTTTTATCAATAAAATGCTCTTTTTTTATATTAAATACAAAATAAAAATATACTGTCGTACGTCTGTCGGATTTGTGTCGGAATTGTGTCGGATTTACAATTCTCACAGTCGTGTGTCGGAATTGTGTGAGAATTGTAAAATCTCACAGTCGTGTACAGATGATTCTGACAGCTAACCTCACTTTTAATACATAAACAGAATTGAGTTTTTTTAATAAAAAAATTAGTTAAAAAAAATTCTAATGTGTCTTAAATTATAAAAATATTATTTAGAAATTTTTAGACATAATATTTTATTTTTTAAATGCTTCTTACTATTTATTTTTGTGACTTAGAAATTCTTATAGTCGTGTGTCGGTTTTGTGTCGTTATTGTATGAGATCAGTGCACAAACCGACTGTCGGATTGGTGTCGGATCGGTGTCGCCATTTTCGCTAGGGTAAGCCAATAAACCTGATAATTAATGAGCAATTTAAATGCAATTTGTCTCTTTCTGAGGTGCTATTCTTGGACCCGTATTGCGGGAGTTATTGGGTCCCGCAATAACGATTCGCCGACAAGAAATGTTAGTCGCGATAGAAAAATTCGAAGGCGCTTGTTGTTGCTTTTATGTAAATTCTACCTTTTTTTTGCATTTGCATACGACTATGGCAACTTTACATGAAAGCAACAACAAGCGCCTTCATATTTTTCTATCGTGACAAACATTTCTTGTCGGCGAATCGTTATTGCTGGACCCGCAATAACTCCCGCAATACGGGACCAAGAATAACACTCCTGAACCCTACAACTTTTCCCAAGAATATTTTTTGATTAAAGACATATTTTTCGAGAAAAATTCATCAACAGATAAAATCGGGCCGAAAAAAAATTGATTTTATCGAAAAATTTATCTTTAATTTATTATAATAATTTATATTTGTTCATATTTAAAATCAAAATAATGATGAATGAGCTATAAAAGAATAAATTATAACAGACTAATAATTCGATGACGACTTGATGTCTATAAAAAAATCAATTTATTAAAAAAAAACAATATTTATTAATTGCACTGTGAAAAATTTCTTCTGAATTTTAGAAGAAAACTTCTTGGCAAAAAATGGTTTAAAATAAAAAAAAATTATTCATTTTAAATAAAAAATGGTTTGTTTAGAGATACAAAAAATTCTTGTTTTAAATAATAAATTGTTTATAATATTCAGATAGAGTCTTGTTAAAAACGATAAGTGGTTCGCGTCAAGAAGAAAAACTTCTAAACGTAATCCCCACTACTCCTTGACAGAAGCACTATTATGATTATTATATTCCATAAGTTTCTCGTTTCAAACGGCAGGGGGACTTTTTCAAGAAGAAAACTTTTAAAGTTATGCCACATGATGTAAGATGTTTGACGTAAACGTTTGCTGTTTGTAAAAGGATAATTGTCATTTGTTAAAAACGATATACTGTTTGTTTCAAATGACAGATGACTCAATAAAAACAATAAAAGTAATGAATTAAGAAAAATTAAATTTTGTTATAAACAAAAAGGGTTTTAAAGGAATCAATGTTTGGTTTGATACAAACGGTTTCTTTCTTTTAATCAAACTAATATTCTGTTGGAAATGTGAAAAAAAAAAAATTAAAAATTTAATTTTTTTTTTATTATAATTAGCTTCCGCGATAAAAAATAAAAAAATGTTTTTTTTTTTTTGGAAAAAATACTTTTTTTAAATCATATAACTCGACACAACTTCTTAAAAAATTAATAAATCGACTTGAAATTCTGACTGTAGCTTCATTATAAACTGCCGATTGCGAAAGTATGATTAAAAAACTCATTTATTTATATTGTTTATTTAATTTTTAATTTTTTTCACTTTCATGCGCATGATCATGCACATGCGCCTGTTATGCAAACTTGTTGAGAGAACAGTAGCGTCGAACAAATAATTTTTTAAAAATAAGAATTAAAACATGGCTGATCTAGCCCCTCATATCCTACACTGTTGCAAACTGGATTTTGGCTGACTGCGCATTCAATTGCGCATGCGCGAAAATAAACAGGAAAAAAAAATAAACACCCAAAAGAAAGCACCTGATGATTAAGGTAGGTACAAAAGTCCGCCATCTTGATATACCGAACCGAACGGAGGTTTTGGAACGTACCCCTGGTTTTATTATAACTTAATTTTTACACAAAAAAGAGAGCGCTATCAACTTACATCAGTTTGATACTGTATAATACATATTATACGTAGTAAAGTTCGAAAGCCCACAAGTCGTCGAATACCCAACACTGCACTGCAACTCATTCACCGAGTAGCGCGCAACTGGTGTGTGTTAGTGTGTGTTAGTGTGTGTGTATATATGTGTGGGAGCGAGCGAATGACGGAAGAGTATAACGTAATTACATATGTGATGTGTAACCGGTGGTCCCCTGTGGTCACAGTGGCTCAGCCTCAGAGAGTCTCCTGTAGTGGAATCATTTCTTTGAGTTTACTTGGAAAAAAGAAGATACATAAAAAGAATTAGTTGCAATCAGAACATTTTAATAATTAAAAACAAAGGTCAAATCAATATTTTTTTTTATATATATTTTTGGTAGTTTCTGAAATAGTTTTTTTGAGTGTTGAGTGAAAGACACGTGGGGTGTTTATATATAAAAAAGTTTTTAGTGACTTGTCATCATAAATAAAAAAAATTTTGACAGAGATCTTCAGTTGACATGCCTGCATCAAAAGTACGTAAGAGCAGTATTTAAATCATTCCTCACTTTCCAAACTTGTGTTATTTTTTTAAAATTGTTATCTTATGTTTATTTACGACATACAAAACTGATGTGTTTTATTTTGGTTATTGTTTCTTATTTTTAATATAATATAGACGTTTTTATTTTATTATTTTCGGCTGTGAGTTAGTTATTATATTCATAATATCACGCGATTACCACGTGATCATTATTTGTATCGAAGATACTGTGATTGAGAACGTTTAAGAGGCATAGAAAAGAAATAATTTTTCGTTTTCATTGAAATGTCAAAGGGTTATTTATTTTGTTTTTCTCAAGGCTAAAAAAGACAATCTTTGAGGCTACTAAGATTAGCTTATTTCGTTTTTTAATATCTTAACAACAATTTAGTGTTAATAATTATTGCATAATTGTTTTTCAACGAGTTGTATCAGTTTCTTATTGATAACATTTGAAACTTCTTATTAAATGGTTTATTAAATATACTTAAACGAGTTATAACTATTTAAGCTTAATTTCAAATATATATAAATTTCAGGCAGTTTTTTCGAAATTAGTCCATTCTTTTAAATAAAATAATCTTACTTTCTAGTAAATTATTTTCAAACCATTATTATGTGTATTTTCTCAGATAATCATTGTCAAAATTGACAGTTTTTAGTTCATAAATTAATATAAGCGTTATCCCACATCTTAGTTTTTAGCAATTCAAATCTTTAATACTTTCTAAATCCAAAAATTTTTTGAAATCGACACAGTCGATAATTAAAATATTAATGCATCTTTTTGTAAAATCAGTAGTTTTGTTATAAACCATTTTTTTTTAATAATTAAGTTCTTTAATAGTTTCTTTGTGAATTTTTTTTTAAACCAAAAATTATAGTCAAAATGATAGTGAAAATAATAATTCAGAAAAAATAATATCAATTCATTAATATTCAAATAAATTCGAAAGGTTCAAAGAAAACCCTATTACCTCGAGAATTCCACCACTGATATGACGCTGAAGCTGGCCGCCCGATCGACCGCCAGTAGGCAGTCAACCCAGGGATCCATAGGGATAGTGTAGCGCCCCGCTCCATACAATAGGAAACACAACACAAGCCGGTTACCACGAGCTTTGTTCTTTTATTAATTATCAATTACACATACTAATACATTGAATAACCTTTTAAAAATTTGACCAGAGGTTTATTATTACATAACAATGATAACACAATAAATATTTTAAAGTTATTGAATGTAATAGTTTATAATAATAATTATTTAAAATCAAAAAAATTAAAAAAAAAAATTTTTTCTTTGCTTTTTTGTTTTTTTTTTCCGAGTAATTACGTCTAATAACTTTACAATGTTAATTGTTTTATTAATTACATGATGTAATGAACCTGTGGTCAAATTTTCATCAAGTTATTCCATGTATTAGTATGTGTAAATGATTTTTCAAGTTGTATGTGTATGTATAGTTGACCACGTTGTCCCGCGGTATTTTTATTTTTTTCTAACACTAATACATCGAATAACTTTTTGAAAATTTGACCAGAGGTTTATTATTACATGACAATGATAAAACAATAAATATTGTAAAGTTATTAGACGTAATAGTTTATAATAGAAATTATTTAAAATCAAAAAAATTAAAAAAAAAAATTTTTTTTTTGCTTTTTTGTTTTTTTTTCCGAGTAATTACGTCTAATAACTTTACAATGTTAATTGTTTTATTAATTACATGATGTAATGAACCTGTGGTCAAATTTTTAAAAAGTTATTCGATGTATTAGTTTGTAATACTGGTGTAAGTGTGTATAAATGCATTGTCCGCTGTATTTTATTTTTTTAACACTAATATCGATAATCTTTTTGAAAATTTGACCAGAGGTTTATTATTACATGACATGATAAAATAAATATTGTAGACGTAATAAGTTTATAATAATAATTATTTAAAATTTTGCTTTTTGTTTTGTTTCGAGTAATTACGTCTAATAATTTTACAACGTTAATTGTTTTATTATTATATGATGTCGAACCTGTGGTCAATTTTCATCGTTATTCCGGTTAGCTTGTGTAATAATTTTCCGTTGCGTGTAAGTAATAATGTCCGCTTTATTTTCTCACTAATATCGAATAATTTTAATTTGACCAAAGGTTAATTACATCATGTTATTAAAAAAACAATTAACATTGTAAAATTATTAGACGTAATTACTTCTCGGAAAATGAAAAGCAAAAAAATTTTTTTAATTTTTTGATTTTAAATAATTTCTATTATAAACTATTACGTCTAATAACTTTACAATATATTGTTTTATCATTGTCATGTAATAATAAACTCTGGTCAATTTTCAAAAAGTTATTCGATGTATTATGTTAGAAAAATAAAAAAATAATGTCGCGAACAACGGTCAACTATACATACACATACAACTTGAAAAATCATTTACATAATATTACTAATACACGGAATAACTTGATAAAAATTTGACCACAGGTTCATTACATCATATTAATGAACTTAACATTGTAAAGTTATTAGACGTAATTTCTCGGAAAAAAAAAACAAAAAAGCAAAGAAAAAATTTTTTTTTTTAATTTTTTTGATTTTAAATAATTATTATTATAAACTATTACGTCTAATAACTTTACAATATTCATTGTTTTATTATTGTTATATCATAATTAACATCTGGTTAAATTTTCAAAAAGTTATTCGATGTATTAGTGTTAGAAAAAAATAAAAATACAGCGGGACAATTTATTTATACACACTTACACATACAACTTGGAAAATTATTTACACAAGCTAATACATGGAATAACTTGATGAAAATTTGACCACAGGTTCATTACATCATGTAATTAATAAAACAATTAACATTGTAAAGTTATTAGACGTAATTACTCGGAAAAAAAAACAAAAAAGCAAAAAAAAAATTTTTTTTTTTAATTTTTTTAATTTTAAATAATTATTATTATAAACTATTACGTCTAATAACTTTACAATATTTATTGTTTTATCATTGTTATGTAATAATAAACCTCTGGTCAAATTTTCAAAAAGTTATTCGATGTATTAGTGTTAGAAAAAAATAAAAATACAGCGGGACAATGCATTTATACACACTTACACATACAACTTGGAAAATTATTTACACATACTAATACACGGAATAACTTGATGAAAATTTGACGACAGGTTCATTACATCATGTAATTAATAAAACAATTAACATTGTAAAGTTATTAGACGTAATTACTCGGAAAAAAAAAACAAAAAAGCAAAGAAAAAAATTTTTTTTTTAATTTTTTTGATTTTAAATAATTATTATTATAAACTATTACGTCTAATAACTTTACAATATTCATTGTTTTATTATTGTTATGTAATAATAAACCTGTGGTCAAATTTTCAAAAAGTTATTCGATGTATTAGTGTTAGAAAAAAATAAAAATACAGCGGGGCAATGCATTTATACACACTTACACATACAACTTGGAAAATTATTTAAACAAATTTATTTGAAAGAAAGAAAAAAGAAATATTTCTAAAAAAAAAATAATATTTCACATTATAAAAATTATAGAATGAAAAAAAAAAAGAAAATCTATCCAATTTTTTTTTTCACTAAAATCTTGGGGCAACGGAGTTTGAGCCGGCCCTGCTAGAGCGGCCGATTCGGCGGCGAGCTTCAGCGTCATCCACTGATGATAGCTAAATGGAGACAAGGGCAAATAAGGGGTCTCTGGGAGCCAAGGTTTTCTGATCACTGAATTTTAGAAAATTGTAGATTTCATCATTTTCAGATATGTTTGAAATTATACGATCCGAAATCACGTTTGTCCCCCCGACATCATGAGAATAAAATTCAAAAATGCCCGAGTGGAAAAATTTTCAGGATGCCCTATTTGACCTCAAACCCTGATCAGAAACGGATCAGGATTCCTTATTCAGGGAACCTGAGTCATTCCTGACCCGAACCTGGTCGAGACACCTTACGATTTCCTTAAGTCAGGTAACTTTTTCCAATCCTTGACGTATCCTGAATAAGGTTTCCTGAACAGATTCTGACCAGGATATTATCAGGAAAAATTTATCAAATAAATTAATTTTTTTTATTCAGTTTTCCTGTTCAGGAAAGGAACAGGAAACCTGAACGTATCCTGAACAGATTCTGACCAGAATATTATCAAGAAAAATATTTATTATTATAATAAAATATTTATTATTATAATAAATATTTATTTATTATTATAATAAATATTTATTTATTATTATAATAAATATTTATTTATTATTATAATTTTAATTCTAAAACAAAATGACAAGGGACAATTTAACAAATTGTTATATTTTATTTTTACGTTAAATTAACGTCGCAAATTCTAATTTAAGTTTTTTTTAGCTGATGTAATTTATGAAAGCAAAAAATCACATCAGATCATCGATAGACGGCATGGCCGCGCGTGTTAAGGCCCGTAGTTGTAATCTGAAAGTTCTGAGTTCGCGTCCCGCTAGTGGTTAGGTAATTTAAGTTATGTTAGGTATATAAAATCTTATCATTCAACCTGTTTCATCATTAACATTGCTATAATAAATTAGTTAGCCGATTTACAAAACATCAAATAATAAAAATTAATTTTTTTTTAGAATTACTTGATCCGTTTCAGATCAGGAATCCTGTTCCATTCCTGATCCGATTCTGATCAGAATCCTAAAAAAAAGCGTTACATTCTGATCCGTTCCTGAACAGGATTCCTGGTTATATTCTAGTCAGGAATCCTGATCCATTCCTGTTCAGGTATCCTGGCTCTAACCCTACAATCTGGCCAGGTTTCCTGATCCGGTTCTGATCAGAATCCTAAAAAAGAGCGTTACATTCTGATCCGTTCCTGAACAGGATTCCTGATCCGGTTCTGATTTGAAATCAGGTTCCCTGATCCGGTTCTGATCAGAACCTTAACTAAATTTCCACTCGGGTGGTAGCCATGAATGTTTGAGTCCCTTGGTGGAAAAAATCTCTCTGGATATTCTCCAAATTCTGTATGGATTTCTCCAGATTATTCCGTCATTAAGACCTTCTAAATTCTTTCGAACATTGTCTGAATTTTTTGGAAAAATATTTCCCATTTATTTTTTATATGTAAACTCTTATTTCTCGTTTTTTCATTCATTTTTCCATTCTTTTCCCGTTAGTTTTTTTAAGCTAAAATTCCGGAAAAAATCCGGAAATATTATAAAAATAGTCTGGAGATCATTCCGTGAATATTGCCAGAAGTCTTAATTGCCTAGAAATCTGGAAAAATCAGGAGAGGTTTTTACCACCACGGTCAAAACAAAAACCATTTTCTCTCCCCTTTTAGCATATTCAAATATCCTCGAGGGATAAACTGAAAAACTGATTAACTAAATGGCCTAAATTATTAACGTGAGTCGGGCGCGATCCCTTGATTTTCTGATTATTACCGACGAGCCTTAGTGCATGACGCTGAAGCTGGCTGCCACTCTGGCCGCTAAACGTAAATTGGACCTGAAAACATATGGTGTGTCGGGTGCCCCGCGCTTAATTTTTTTTTTTTTTTTCGTTATTTAAGGTACATTGTTGGCTAGATCTTGTGGGCGTGTCCTGAAAAAAATCCTATGCCTTTTACATTTGCGATTTTGTCGTACCAACCCCAAAAAACCAAAAATTTGAACTTTTCGTGATCATTTTTTTTACGTTAACCATTTATATTTTTCATTATTGATCAATTTTATGCAATATATTTCAATAAAAATCAATTATATATTGATAAAAACAATTATTCTATAATATTTATTCATTCCATATTGCGCACGAAAATTTTTTTTTGATAATATGCATCACTGATTTGCATCAATATCAAGTTTTTTATTTGTATCCAATTAATATTCATTACCAATCTCAATTTTATGTAGTTAATAAAAATATTTTTAATAATATTTTCATTAATATTTACATTTTTGTAATCAAGTTTCTTTTCTGCAAGTTTAAATTTTTCCGCTTTTTTAATATTATGGCTCTTCATTTAAAAATCAGTAAAAAACAAGTTTTTACCACATATTTTTAATTGATACTCAAAACTTAGTACTATAACCCCATATGAACCAGATATTAAAAAATTCCTTATTATTTTTACTATTATCTATCAGTTTTTCAAAAAAAAATTGGATTTAGAAATGTCATTTAGTTAAGTTCAAAGAAATTCCAAACATTACCTTCCATAAGAACCTATGCTTAACCTCTCTAAAAGTAGTCAACTTTGATTAATTATTAAAAAAAAAAAAAAGGTTTATAACAACGGTCCTAATTTCACACATAGATGCATTGATATTTCAATTATATATTGTGTAAATTTCAAAAACATCTTGGATTTGGAAAGCATCCAACAATGTACCTTAACAAAATTAGGCCGTTTAGTATTATCTAAATTAAAAATCAACTAATTAAAAGCTAAAAAAAAAATATCAACCCCCAACATAGCGTTTTAGGGAGGGCCAGGGGGACGGAAACTTTAATAATTTTTTTTACTAACTTTAAAATGAAGGTTGGGGCATGAAAATATTATCTAAATTAAAAACCAACTAATTGAAAGTTAAAAAAAAATATAAACCCCCAACATAGCGTTTTAGGGAAGGCCAGGGGGGACGGAAACTTTAATTATTTTTTTTACTAACTTTGAAATGGAAAATTGGAGTATAAAAATATTATCTGTAATAAAAGTCAACTAAACAAAAGCTAAGAAAAAAAATTACGACCCTTAACATAGCGTTTTAGGGGGTGAAAACGCGGATTATAGACAATTAAATTTTTTTTTCTATTTTGAAATCAAAATTGGGGCATAAAAATATTATGTAAATTAAGAGTCGACTGATTAAAAGCTAAAAAAAAAATATCAACCCCCAACATAGCGTTTTAGAGGGGGGCCAGGAGTGACGGAAACTTTAATTATTTTTTTTACTAACTTTAAAATGAAAATTGGGGCATGAAAATATTATCTAAATTAAAAGCCAACTAATTGGAAGTTAAAGAAAAAAATATCAACCCCCAACATAGCGTTTTAGAGGGGGCCAGAGGGGACGGAAACTTAAATTATTTTTTTTACTAACTTTGAAATAAAAACTGGGGCATAAAAATATTATCTGTATTTAAAGCCAACTAATTAAAAGCTAAAAAAAAAATTTACGACCCTTAACGTAGCGTTTTAGAGGGTAGAAAGGAGTGAAAACGCAGATTCTAGACAATTTAATTTTTTTTTTTATTTTGAAATGAAAATCGGGTCATAAAAATATTATGTAAATTAAAAGTCGAATAATTGAAAGCTAAAAAAAAAATATCAACCCCCAACACAGCGTTTTAGGGGGGGCTAGGGAGGACGGAAACTTTAATTATTTTTTTTACCAACTTTAAAATGAAAATTGGGGCATAAAAATATTATCCAAATTAGAAGCCAACTAATTAAAAGTTAAAAAAAAAATATCAACCTCCAACATAGCGTTCTAGGGGGGGCCAGGGGGGGGACGGAAACTTTAATTATTTTTTTTACTAACTTTAAAATAAAAATTTTAAAATGAAAAAAAAACTGCATCGCGACAAGTAGCAGATGAAAAATTGCTATGGTGCATTGTAATTTTTTAATGAAGACATTTGAATTTTTTCAACATTACTATTGTAAAAACTACATTATGCATAGCAAGTTTGATGATGTGCTTAAGCAAAAATTAGAAACTTATAAAAAATATACCATGGAAAAATACTATGGTACATCGTAGTATTTGAAAAGATGCATAATAATTTTTTCAACTTAAATTTGTAAAGATTTCATGTTACGTTGCAGTTTTTATTTTATACAAAATAAAAAATCAAAATCTCAAACATTGCTATGGTCCATTGCAATTTTTTAATCACAACATTGTTTTTTTTTCTTAATATTTACTGTAAAAAATATATTAGTTGACCGATGTTTCTTGAATACTGTGGGACCATAGTAAAATCTACGGTAAATTTTTTTTCGGGTGGTATTTTTTTTTTCTTTGAGCGTGCGGCCGGTTATTGCATCCGGACCCTCAAGTTTTATTATATGTATTATAATTTTTGTTAGTAGTGAAAATTTTATTTAATTTTATTCTTTCATTTTTATAGGGAAGTGGTTACTTGAAGCGAGCCAATCCAGAACGTCTTCACGAAATCTTCAATCAGGTAATAATAATAAGAATAATAATAATAATAATTAGTATTAATTATTGTTTTAAGAATAAAATATAACTTTCATCTTCTCAATATTATTTTTCGCAATAAATCTTCTAGATGAACATTTTATTTACGATAAAAATGGGAGGTCAGTAAGATTAGCAATTTGATGATAAAAAATGTCAAAATTAATATAAAGTTTGCCAATAAGTGTGCACAAAAATAAACGTTTAAAATCTTTAATTTTTGAACTATAAAAAATAGTTGATTATTCTTAAGGTTGCTTATAAAAAATTAAATCGTCACTCAATTTTTTTTTTTTTTGGCTCATTTTTCAAATGAAATAAATATCTATACTCTTAATTTTTTTCAATTTTTTCTGACGTCGTTTTTTTGAGATAATTAATGTTAAAGTTGACAACTTTTATACGCGAGGATAGAACTATAAGATGATATACCGTATATTTTTATTTTTAACGACTTCGTTTTTCACTAAAAAATTTTTCAAATTACTATCAAATTGTAGTGCTCGGCAAGACGAATACGATAAAAAAAATTGAATTTTTTCTGACGTTGATTTTTAAAGATATTTAATATTAAATTTTGAAATTTTCGTCTTTCTCGCGACGAGAGGACATGAGAGAATTGCGATCCGGCAACACTGCTCTCTTCTCCTTATTTACTTTTCACTTATTACACCAACGTGACATATGCCATTGCGCTAGTATATAAAAATAGTATATTATATAACTAGTACGTGAAGTAGGTGATTCTTGCACGATTTTGAAGGTGTCAATACGAGTCACCAGGAGTTGAGAACGAGCCGAAGGCGAGTCGAAAACGACCTGGTGACGAGTATGACACTTTCAAAGTCGTGGAGGATCACCTTCTTCACGTACGAGTTATATACAATATTTTTTGACACGAGGTTTGTACAGTGTTGCCGCAGGAGGTACAGTTGTACTTTTCGAGGTACGTTTTTGAAACGCCAGTACAAAAGTACGCCTTTTTTTTTGGAAGTACGTTTTCGTTTTTTCTTAAAAAATTTCTTGAGCTAATCAAATTGTATAGTATGCGCACGCGCGCGCTCAATGTATAAGAGTCTTAATTAATGCTACCGTATATGTTTTTTGTTATTTTTGTTTATTTTTAGCACAAGAAATATAATGACTTATTCTTTCAAAAATAATTCGATACTCAAGTATTACCATTGTTATTGTAGACTTTGAAAAAAATATTAAAAATTTTTCTAATAACGTTAAAAAAAAAATGAATGATGTTTTTATTGTTTTTGCTTCAATAAAATTTCCTATAGACTAGCTCTTGTCGGCCATTTTTTTAAAAAAGTACATTTTTTTGCCAGGAGGTACGTTTTTCTATTTTTTGAGGTACATTCACAAATTTGTCTGCGGCAACACTGGGTTTGTAATATGGACGCCAATATAGTGCGTAAGGAGATACTTTTACGCACGATTTCTTGTTAAAAAATCGTGCGTAAAAGTATTTTTTTACGCACTATAATTGGTGCGTAATGGCGTTTTTTACAATGTCAAAAAATACAGTATCTCACGATTTCCATTTTGCTTGGTGGAATAGTGTTAGTGCCTATCTGTTTACACACACACTACGATTTTTAAGGCAAAAGCGCAACAAAATTTTTAAAGAGGGGCCACAAAATAAACGTACACTGAAAAAAAAAAATTCTATCTGATAGAAGTTTTCTTCTTGAAAAAAAATGTATTTGGATTAAGATAAAGTTGATTTGGATTAAAACAAAGACTTCTTAATCCAAATCAAAAAAATTTTCTTGAAACATGAAAAAAAAGTCTTGGTTCAAGACGAACTGTTCATGTTTTTAGAAGTATACTTCTTGGATCATGAACAAATGCGTCTTGGACCGAGACAAACTGTTCATGTTTTTAGAAGTATACTTCTTGGATTATGGATAAATGTGTCTTGGATCAAGACGAACTGTCCATGTTTTTAGAAGTATGCTTCTTGGATTATGGATAAATGTGTCTTGGACCGAGACAAACTGTTCATGTTTTTAGAAGTATACTTCTTGGATCATGAACAAATGTGTCTTGGACCGAGACAAACTGTTCATGTTTTTAGAAGTATGCTTCTTGGATTATGGATAAATGTGTCTTGGACCGAGACAAACTGTTCATGTTTTTAGAAGTATACTTCTTGAATTATGAATCGATATGTCTCGGTTCAAGGCAATATTGTTTTTATTTATGAACATTTATTCATATAATTTATTTATATATAAATTTATTATAATTAATTATTAAATTACTATAATATCATTCTTTTGTTATATCGAAACATTTTATGTTTTCCAAATAATTGTTAAACATATAAATAACATTTTATCATTATTATTATTTAAGAATATAAACAACAATAATATAATAGTTAGAATTATTGAAAGATTTAAGATTTACTGTAAAGAAAAACTAAATTATAATCGAAAATTGAAAAAAAATGTATTATTTTTTTTTTAAGTTTTATATCAGTACATTCTAAAAATAAATTAAATCAAATAAATGTTAAATTTAATTTATTAAAATACAAAATGTGTCAATATTGAATCGACTCAAAATACTAGCATTTAAATTGTTTATATTCTTAAATAATAATAATGATAAAATGTTATCTAAATGTTTAATAAAATTTAGAAAACATAAAATAATACAATAGTACACTAAAGTAATACAAATTGATACGTGGTAGTTTTAGTTCATTTGTTCATGTAATAAATTTTAAAAAACAAAAAATATCTTGTCACTAAAGTAATACAAATAACTTCCCGTTTCCATATCGCGCCCGTGGTTAAGCGAGCTAAGGCACAGGTTTAGATTAGATAGGTTTTACGGTCATAGGTTCGGGTCCCGCGTTGGGTCAAAAAAAAAAAAAATTGTAGGAAAAAAAATTATAAAATAAAAATTGCAGGAAAAAAAAAATTACAAATTACAAGTTTGTAATTGAAAAATTTTTTTTATTTTCAATCCTATTGAGAATAAATGTTCATAAATAAAAACAATATTGCCTTGAACCGAGACATATCGATTCATAATTCAAGAAGAATACTTCTAAAAAAATGAACAATATGTCTTGAACCGAGACACTTTTGTTCATAATCCAAGAAGCATACTTCTAAAAACATGAACAGTTTGTCTCGGTCCAAGACACATTTATCCATAATCCAAGAAGCATACTTCTAAAAACATGAACAGTTCGTCTCGATCCAAGACACATTTGTTCATGATCCAAGAAGTATACTTCTAAAAACATGAACAGTTTGTCTCGGTCCAAGACACATTTATCCATAATCCAAGAAGTATGCTTCTAAAAACATGAACAGTTCGTCTTGAACCAAGACTTTGTTTTCATGTTTCAAGAAAATTTTTTTGATTTGGATTAAGAAGTCTTTGTCTTAATCCAAATCAATTTTATTTTAATCCAAATACATTTTTTTTCAAGAAGAAAACTTCTATTCTTAAGAACTTTTTGTCTTATAAATAGAAATTTTTTTTTTCAGTGTAGTGGTATACAAGTCCTCCAAGTCAAAATAATAGTACGACTATGTCCCTTGTAAGCAACCTTAATACATATATTCAAAATATAATTTTGAAATTATTTTTGATTATCTTTATATCATCAAAAACAATAATTAATTTAATATTTAAAAATTGTTGTACTAGTATGCAACTCAAGAAAAAGATGGAGAACGTTTTATGACCCCCGCTGATTTTGTACGAAGTTATCTGGGTTTATACACAAACGCTGATTACAATCCTGATTCCGTTAACCTGCTTGCAGGAATTGTTGATACCAGCAAAGATGGGTAAGCTCAAAAAAAATTAAATACTTTAAACTTACTATTTATTGATAAATTTATTATTACAGGCTCATATCTTTTGCTGAATTTCAAGCATTTGAAGGACTTCTGTGTGTGCCAGATGCTCTTTATAAAACAGCCTTTCAACTTTTTGACACTAATGGAAATGGAATGGTTGCATTTGGTGAATATTGAATAACTTGAAAAATGTAATTTTTTTTCACAATAGTATTATGTTATTAAATTATTTTGGTTACAGAGGAATTTGCTGAGGTAATGAGAAAGACAGAACTTCATCAAAGATTACCATTTGACATGAATGGTAGTTTTATCAAATTATATTTTGGAAAAGACAAAAAAAGACTAATAACTTA
Source organism: Aphidius gifuensis (assembly GCF_014905175.1). Classification (NCBI taxonomy): domain Eukaryota; kingdom Metazoa; phylum Arthropoda; class Insecta; order Hymenoptera; family Braconidae; genus Aphidius; species Aphidius gifuensis. Next base: position 16,053,106 of record NC_057788.1, read on the forward strand.
TGGTGAATTCAGTCAATTTTTGCATGTAAGTCATTTTATATCTATTATATTAATAAAAACACCATTAAATGAAGAGAATTGTAAGATGAAATATCATTAATGATGAAAAATAATTTTACTTGTAGGATTTTCACGAAGAATATGCAACAGAAGCGTTCAAAAAGTTCGATAAAAATGGTGATGGTTTTATCACAGCCGCTGATTTTCAAGACATAATGTTAAATATTAAAAGCCACTTGTTAACAAAAGAAGTCCAAAAAAATTTAATTGCAGCAGTAAGTACAGGTCAAGGAGGAAGAAATGTTAGTTTTCCTTATTTCATGGCGTTTAATTCTCTACTCAACAATATGGAGTTGATTAAACGAATTTATTTGAATGCAACTGGTGATCATCGGTACCAAGAAGTGACCAAAGAAGAATTTCTTCATTCAGCTCAGATGATGTCACAAATAACACCTCTTGAAGTTGATATTTTGTATCATCTTTGTGATTTACTTCATCAAACAAGTAAAATTATTTATAATGATTTAACAGCAATAACTCCAGAGCAATATTTCAAACATATTACAAAACGTCTTGCTGAAATAAAAGCTGTATCAGTAAGTTACCATACTATTATTTTTAAAATGAACAAAAAGTTAATTTGTCAAATAATGTAAAGTTAGTTTTCCTAATCATATAGTTGATTTAATATTTCTTCTTTCAACCAATGTCTAAAAAAAAAAATTTACAAGTATATCTACTATTTATGCCTTGCATCACATGATAATTTTAATTTTAAAAATTTCACTCACTTTATTTTAATTTTTTGTTTCTTTCTAGAGTCCTGAAGAACGTGGAATTGTAACACAAATACTGGAAAGCAGTTATCGGTTTGTTCTTGGATCAATTGGTGGTGCTGTTGGTGCAACTGTTGTATATCCGATTGATCTTGTTAAAACACGTATGCAAAATCAACGAACAGGATCATTTATTGGTGAACTTATGTACAAAAATAGTTTCGATTGTTGTAAAAAGGTAATTCAATAATTATGCACATACGAATTTCACAATTTATTTATTTATTATTATTATTTCAATAGGTACTAAGACACGAAGGTTTTTCGGGTCTTTATCGAGGACTAGTGCCACAATTGATGGGTGTTGCTCCAGAAAAAGCCATTAAACTTACTGTTAATGATTTTGTACGTGATAAATTCATGGACAAAAATGGTAATTTGCCGTTAACCGGAGAAATATTATCTGGTGCATGTGTAAGTAATTAAAAATTACCAACGAAAAAAATAAGAAAAATGAGTAAACTGAAATTTTTGTAATTTTTTTCATGTATTTTTCAAGTTTATTATTATTTTTTTTTTTATACTTCTAGGCTGGAGGATCACAAGTTATATTTACGAATCCACTCGAAATCGTTAAAATTCGTCTTCAAGTTGCTGGAGAAATCGCTGGAGGCCAAAAAGTTCGTGCATGGACTGTTGTCAAAGAATTAGGACTTTTTGGTCTTTACAAAGTAAAATTTATTTTATTTTTATATATTTGCATATACTATTTATTAAGGTTGATTTCAAGTCGTATACTCGTACTAATATTTGAATTTTGAATAGCCCGCCCGAGAAAAATGAGTTATATAACCTGGGGAGCGTTCGATAGCTGGCTGAATGTGGCTGAGGCCAAAAATATGGCCAATTATCATCATAGTTTATTTAATAAGTTTGCAGTGTCAGCACTGCTACATTATAATTTCAAATATTTAAGCCCTTGTGTAAGCCCCAAGGTAAGACAATTCTTTGGGTTCAACATTGTAACCATAGCTATATATAAGAAAAATTGTAATTATCCATTTGTTTGATTGTCCAAGTCACGACGTACAACAATTAATTTATTATCAGCATTTGTTTCATTAATTAAATAATTCACGTTATTTTTTTTTTTTTTTTTAATATGCGGCCATCTTGTTTGAGGAATTTTAACGCGCGATTCTGAACGCTCAGGGGATTTTATCCGGGGAATTCATCAAGTGTAGAAATTACCAGTGATTATGAACACACCCACTAATGTCTAAAATTTTTATACTTAACTGTCGCGTCTTTTTAGTATGAGTGTGGGCAGCTTGTATTACACACACTAATACTACTTCAGCAGATTTTTAATTCTTCGCACTGTGCCTTTCGACTGTTTTTAACACCGAATTTTCGTCTTAAGGGATTTCGTCAATTTTTTTCCGAATATGAGAATGCTTTGAAATTTATACAGTAGATTCTTGAAATACTAATACATTTTCTGTAATTTTTTGGTAATTGTTTGGAAGCTCGTTTTTTTTTTATTAATTTTCAAAGTTGACAACTTTTAACATGGGCTCTTATAGAGAATGCGATTTTTGTCAAAAAAAAGTCCATTAAAATACCAATATCTCTAATCGACAATATGACATCGTGAAAAAAAAACTATCGGGTTATAAAATGAGACAAAATAAAAGAGGTTTGAAGCTTAGTTTTTTTACAATTAATAATTAAAGTATGAAACAATTGATTTTTATGAGGAATTATTGAAAAATCACTAGAGACCTCTTGCGGATGACTTTGAGAAACACAATATTTCTATGAGTGCGAAAAAGACAAAAAACAGAGGAAAAATGTTGTCTCACTCTTCGTTTTAAAAAATCGACGAAATCCCTTAATTGATTAATAACTTTTAAAATCCGCAGAAGAAATCGATGATTTTTTAAAAATAATTTTCGTAATTTAAAGAAGTATAAGCTGTAGTAAAATAAAAATTCTTTGTGAGAGGGTTTTTCAAATAGAAGTGAAAACGATGCTTCCTGATTCCTATGCTTGCGTGTTAAAGTGCTAATTTGTTGTCAACTTTGACACTAATTATCTCGGTAAAAACGCAGAAGAAAATTTGAAAAAAATTCGATAAAATCGATCTTTATCCTTAAGAAAAAAAAGCAGTCATGTCATGGCGTCGCATTCTGCGTGCGCATCCAAATTTGAACTTGGCGCTTCATTTTTCAAACTTAGCGCCTCATTTTTGAATTTACTGGAATCTGATTGGGGTATCAAAAGGTCACGCGCATGTCGTATAAATTGATATAGGTGGCGCTAATTGCATATAGATATGTATGTGTGTGTTGACATATGTGATTATAACAACATTTTATATCTGTCAAAAAATATTAATGCCCATAACCTTCAAATGATTTACCAATATTTAATTGAATTGTTATAAATAAAAAAGTAGCTAATGTGTTATAAATAAAAAAATAATGAAAAATTGAAAAAAAAAAACTACATCCAAACACAAAAAAAAAAGATAGATTCATTTTCAAATATGGCACGCGAACCTGTAAGAATGAAATCAAGATTTGTACATAATTAACAATAATAACAAAGTATTGTTAATTAAAATTTTGAAGTAATCAGATTTTTTTATTCAATCATTATTAAAGTACGAAACCTGCATTCATTGGTTTAAATAAACTCACGACATTCTCTTCAAGAAAAAAAAAAATAATTCAACAATATTTATAAATAAATGTTAACAATTGTTCGAGGTGACATGCAATCGTTAATTAACAATTTTGCATATTATTTTCCACTGAAGTACGAATTCTGCTATTATCAGCCAACGTTTTTCTCTCCAAAGATAAAAAAAGAATTATTTAAAAGGATTATTTTATTATTTTGAGGTGTCATGTAATTGTTTAATAACAATTCCATGGTGCCTTAAAAAATAAATGTTATTGAATGACTTGTTTTTACTCTTGAAGAAAAAGTCATGGGTTAATTTATATTAATAATAACAGAATTTGTCCTTCAATTGAAAAGAATAGAAAAAAATTATTTGATGAAAATTAATTATTAACAATTGCATGGCACCTCGGATAATAAATAATGATAGATAATTTTTTTCTTTATTCTCGAAAAAAAAGTCATGAGCTTATTTGAATCAATGAAAACAGGATTCATACTTTAATAGTATTAAAAAAAAATAGTTTACTCGAGAATTTAAATTTACAATACTTTGTTAAATAATCAGAATATTTTGTACTAATTTGTACAAACATTGGATTTTTACCTCAAAAACAACGACAAAAATAAAATATTTGCTCTAAAATGTTCATATACAAACGCATGGGGTCTTTTTAATTGAATTCTTATCTAATTTAAAGAAAAGAGCAGAATAGCTATTTTGCACTCATAAAATCGGAATTCATACATCAATAATAATAACAAATTATTGTGAATTAAAATTTAGAGTAAGCTATTTCTTCTTACAATAAATAGCAGATGATGACAGACCATAGATGAAAAAAAATTGTTGAACGACAATTATTTATTAACAGTTGCATATTGCCTTCAATAAAAAATATTTTTAAAATTTTAAACAATTTTTTATTATTTTTGATGAGAAAGACGTGAGCTAAAAAATTTTAATTTACAATCTATGTTATTGTTATTGAGGTGTAACTTTTTATTTTATTGATACAAGTTGTAGCTTTTCCCTGGTGGAAATATTACTCCGGCATTACTCCTGCAGTCCTGCATTACTCCGACATGAGATTGATGCCGGAGTAATTTCGTCGGCATGAAATTAGTACCGGCAAAATTATTTCGGCATGAGATCAATGAAGAAGACAAAAATCCAGCATTGATCTCATGTCAGAGTAATTTCTCAAGAAATGGACCAAAAACGGAGTAATGCCGGAGAAATATTTCCACCAGAATTGCCCTTTTCTTTGAAATAGATAGGAATTAAATGGAAAAAGGATCCATCATTTATAGCACCATGCGTCTGTCTATTGTATAAACATTTTTTGGAGTAACTTTTTTTTTTTTTTGTCGTTATTCTTGAGGTGAATAATTCCGATGTTAAGGTTGATTCCGAATATCTGAATTATTGATAGACTTTCGATTTTTTTGGCTTATTTTCTAAATGAAATAATTATCTATATTGTGAATTTTTTTGAATTTTTTCTTGTTTGCTTTTTTCGAGATATTTACTGTCAAAGTTGACAACTTTTACACACTTTAACACACAAGGTATACGCGTTACCTCATGTTTTTACGAATAACTTTTTTTTGTGTTGATTTAAAACTGTACATTTACTATCAGATTGTAGCCCTGGACAAGACAAAATTTTGATAATTATTTCAATTTTTTCTTCTTTTTCTTTTAATAAATATTTAACTTTTAAACTTCTAAATTTTGCTAGATCCGCGGCACACTGACATGAACACAAGCATGGTTTTGGCGTACGACGTAAACTTTGTTTGCTAGTGTGTTGCCGCGCACACACATACTACTAAAGAACTTGGTTTTTTCATCAGCGGCGCCACAAAAACTTCAGGACACGGGAATAAAAAATAGCGTTATTAATATACGTGCCCTTCGTGGCATAAATATTGGTACGGCGATGGGACTTGGAAGCAACCTTAATAGCACAAATTAATACAAAATAATTCTGATCATTTAGCAACTTTTGCATGTTCCGAGTCAATTTGAAAAAAATTAACCTGTCCTCTACCTTTCAATAACGTGTAAATAAAATAATTGTTGACATTATTAAAAATTAGTACAAATCAAAAGGCTTTTAATTTCGTATCCGCGGGCTGGGCTCAAGCATTCTATTAGTCTTCGTCAAATATTATTTATAAATTAATTTTTTCTCTACCCGGGAAAAAATTAGACGATCGCCAACGATCGTTGAAGATGTCACATTTGTCCACATCTTTGTCGATCAAAGTCGAACGCTGTCGATCGCTATCGATCTACAACAATTTACAGAAAAATAGACAAATTATAATAATTATTAGCTTATGCTGGAGAATTTATCATAATTATAATATACTCAGGAATATTTTTTTTTTTTTATTTAAATTAAGGCCGTAGAATCATGTTTGTCTATTTTTCTGTAAATTGTTGTACATCGATAGCGATCGATAGCGATCGACAACGATCGACAGCAATTGACAGTGATCGACGGCGATCGACAAAGATGTGGACAAATATGACATCTTCAACGATCGTTGGCGATCATTGGGGATCGTCTAATTTTTTCCTGGGTAATTAAAAATTTCATTGTTTTTTTTTTTTTTTTTTTTGTTAATAACACCACATGATGACGTGTCATTGGAATTTAGCATATAGCATAGAAGCAACTGAGGCGGCCGCTTGCGGCCGGCGAGGGCGCTAGTTTCATTTAAAAAATGAGTTTACTTTGAACAAAATCGCTTTACGTGTTACTCTAGTAAACTCGAGACCTCTGGCGGATGGCGTATGAAAACATAATATTTTCTATGAGTGCGAAAAGGATAGAAAAAAGAAAAAAATATTGTTTCTCACTTCCACTCATGTATTTAGACAAAGACAAAAATTTATTTTTCTATTCTATGAACAAAATATTTTAGGTCAGAAAATTATTATTTAACTAAAAAATTCGTCTTTTTTTCCTCTACAGACTGATAGTTTTTGAGAATTCTCCAACTTTTAGTTTAATATGAAAGTTTAAGTTGAACCCAAAAAAAAGTAAAATCTCCCTATCTCACCGTGTTTAACTTTGAAAAAAAATAGCAACTTTAATAGTTTATATAAACAAACAAAGTTACCTAGGACAAAAAAAAAGTTATGAATAGATGTATTTCTTTGCATAGAATCGTTTTTTATTAATTACATTGGTCTCTAACTATTTTGACTTTACTGGAGTAACACCTTAAGGAGGTTATGCACAAATTACTCTTTTTTTTAAAAATATAATGAGAATGTTCTGAAATTTTGTACACAAGTAGATCTTTTCATTCTGAATACAACGGTATAATTATTTTTTTATGTTGATCGGTTAAATTTTTTGTAATTAATTATTGAAAATAATATTTAACATTGGCTCTTATGGAGATTTCAACCATTTTTTTCGGATAGAAAAAATGATGAAAAAGTCTTGAAAAAATCATACATATACTGGAAACCAAGTTTCGTTAATATTGCGCGAAAATTTTCATATATTGATCGGTCAATTAATGAGTAATTAATTATAAACTTTACAAAAATTAGATGTGGCAACGTATGGCAAGTTCAAACACACACACATACCCGCAATCCCATATATTGTATATGCAGGCTTACTTTATTTTTTACAGTGTAGTCGGATTTCAGTTTTGTCTGTGACGTCAGAAGCGCCCCGCAACACCCGCAATGAATTTGTGCATAACCTCCTTAAGGAATTTTTTTTAAAGATTTTGACATAAGACCTTGAATGCAATAACATAGGTTTTTTTCATAGTGGGCCCTCAGCCAACAGGAATACAAATTGATAAATCAAAAACTCGCTATGAAAAAAACCTATTTAAATATTTGAAATTATAATGTAGCTGTTACTACAAACATTAAATAAAGCATGATGAAAATCGGCCAGCTATCGATGGCTCCCCAGGGGAACGATATGCTATGAATGCAATTGAAAAAAAAAATTTTTTTTTTATTTTATTTATAAAAATAAATTCGCAAGTAACAGGACAATCTTGGCAAATTTTAATGAGCCAATCTTGGCAAATATTCATTGACAAGTCTCGCAAGTATTAATGGCAGCCAATATTAAAATGGTGTAACGTGCCAGGCCCGGCGTATGAGTGGGCCATTAATGGCAGAATTTTGCCATGCATCGGCCGTGTTGTATTCTCTTACACGGGATGGGATATTCATCTTTAAAGATACCCAGGGAATAATTTAGAAGATACCAGACATTTACAGATTTTTCCAGATCTACGAAGATATTTGAAGATACATACAGTGATCGTAACCGTGAACTTTATGCATACCACTGAGTATATCTTCAAAGGTATGCAAAGATTTAGAAAGGTCTGCGCATGTCTTTAGAGATAAATAGGGTATCTGTGGATATCTTTATCTGTATCTCTGAGTATCTTCGGGATTTTTTGCCGGGCTGTCTCATTCTCTAAACTTAAGGAGGTTATACACAAATTACTCTTTTTTTAAAAAATATAATGAGAATGTTCTGAAATTTTGTATACAAGTAGATCTTTTCATTCTGAATACAACGGTATAATTATTTTCTTATGTTGATCGGTTAAATTTTTTGTAATTAATTATTGAAAATAATATTTAACATTGGCTCTTATGGAGATTTCAACCATTTTTTTCGGATAGAAAAAATGATGAAAAAGTCTTGAAAAAAATCACACATATACTAGAAACCGAGTTTTATTAATTGCGCGAAAAATTTTCATATGTTGATCGGTCAATTAATGAGAAATTAATTATAAACTTTACAAAAATTAGATGTGGCAACGTATGGCATGTTCAAACACACACATACCCGCAATCCCATATATTGTATACGGGGCGCAGGCGCTTTACACTTTATTATTTTACAGTGTAGCCAAGTTTCACTTGAGACTGTGACGTCAGAAGCTCCCCGCAACACCCGCAATGAATTTGTGTATCACCTCCTTAATCCGAGTTTTTCTTGGGGGCGGGACTGAATTCAGTAATTGCTCTTTTGGAAACATCGCAATTCAGGCCCGTGGGGAGGGACGTGACTTAGTGTCCATTCTGGCTTCCATGACCGTCCGCAGTCATTTATATTTTTTGACTAGTTTCGTCTAGTTTTGCCAAGTTCAAAATAATGGACTTGGAAAAAAATAAATTTTACAAAAAAAAAAACTTAGATATCTACATTATTCTACTTAGCTGTAATTGTAGCCACACAATCAATATCTACATTATTTTACCAGTAAAATTCTTTACTTAGCTAGATTTTTTACTTAGCTGTAATTGTAGCCACACACCAATATCTGCATTATTTTACTTAGCTAAATTTTCTACTTAGCTCTGTAAAAGTGCGAAGAAAATGAGAAAATATCCCCGTTTTCTTCGATTTTTTAGTTGAAAATAAAAACTGAGAAAATGTGGATTTTCTCGTTCTTTTTTTCGCAATGGTAAATTACAGAGAAAAAGAGAAAAAATATTTGCAGCAAGCAAAGCTGACTAGCTTTATCTCCCATGCGTACGTTTTTTTAGTAATGACAACAAATTTTAATGTTTTGAAATTAACTATTTTTTAAACCAGACAGAGGAGAAAATTTGCTTTTTTATCAGTAATCTTGTTTTTCATTATTACAAACTGATAGTTAATTTAAAGTTTTTCTACCAGAGAATAAAATAGCTAAGAAATTAAATTTCAGGTAACATCCTAGATAATTTGAAAAATGAGAGAAAAAAAAAACGTCCACCAGAAATTCAATTATTCTGAATCAACTTTAACAACAAAATGATGAATATAAATTTAAATTGTTTTTTTGTTTTTTTTTTTTTTCAAGGGAGCTAGAGCCTGTTTGTTACGTGATGTACCATTTAGTGCTATATACTTTCCAATGTATGCTCATACTAAAAGTAAATTAGCCGACGAAGGTGGCTACAATACACCATTATCATTGTTAATGGCTGGAGCAATTGCTGGGGTGCCGGCTGCTGCTCTTGTTACACCAGCTGATGTCATCAAAACACGATTACAAGTCAGTAGTAATTCAACAAAAATATCCAATGAATTTATTTATTTTTATGAAATTGATTTTATTTTTATTTTTTGATTTTATAAAAAGGTTGTTGCTAGAGAGGGACAAACAACTTACAATGGATTGACTGATTGTGCTAGGAAAATATGGAAAGAAGAAGGTGTTAGAGCATTCTGGAAAGGAGCAACAGGTATTTTTCTAATTTTTATTTCATTTTTATAACCAATAAAAAAAAAAAAAAAGCTTGAAACAAAAATAATCAAATCAAGACTGAAGTAATTGTCGAGTAGGTCGGTGCTCTACGTACAAGACGATGTTGGGTTTGATTCCCAGTATCCCTAGTTTGTTTTTCTGAATCGTATGATTTCTTAGCTGAATGATAAGAACACAAGCAATCTACCCAAAGTAAAAAAAACTACAGCACTTTTCACGTTACACTCAATTATTTCATTATTATCACAAGTTGTGCTCACTTATTTAAAAAGAGACCGCTGTCATCAGCTAATCATCTTAGCTTTTTACGTCAAATCAAAATCATTAAAAAACACGCCTAATAATAATTAAATCAATAAGTTTAGTACTAGAGTTTTTTTAGTTTAGTACTAGAGTAATTTACAGTTTAATTATATATATTTTAAACGAAATTCGCGCTGGATCCGGACCTGGTGCACTTGCCAGTTGATCTTTCTCCCCCATATTACCCGGCAATTTATTAGTCAGTGAGTAAATTTTATATTTTTAGCAAGCAGTTTAATGTATGATTAACTGACACGGTTTTATTTTTTTGTGTTTTTATTATATTTCTTACTAATATTTGTCAGTATTTTTTTTTCTTTTTTTTACTTATGATTTTATTGCTATGTTATTAAACTCATTCAATTAAATACATGTCTAAATCACTAAACATATGTGTATGTATAAAAAATGATGTGTTTTAAGAATAATGTTAACATCAAATATTTTATAAAGATACGGATCATTAATTTTATTTTAATTATTTTTCTTTTAGCTCGAGTGTTTAGATCTTCTCCACAATTTGGAGTTACATTATTCACGTACGAGCTTCTTCAGAGGCTGTTTGTCGTTGATTTTGGTGGCTCGTGAGTATTTTATTCCAAAAATCTAGTTGAAACTATTTAGTTGAAGATCAATTTGAACAATTGCAAATTAAAAAAAAAAAATTCTATACTTTATTAGACGACCAGCTGGATCAGACCTAAAAGTACCAGCAATGGGTGTTGCGGATGAGATAAAATCAACAAATCGTGACCATATTGGAGGCTATGAAGTTGCCCTGCCAATTTTGACCGGAATTGAAACTAAGTTTGGACTTTGTTTACCAAGGTTCCAGGCGGCACCAAGATCGCAACCAACCAAATAATTTAATTATTTATAAAAAAAAACATTAGAATTTTAAGAATACCAATCTACACAAAATTACAAATATAGAAACAAATTTAATAAAAAAATAAAAGTGTTAAATTTCACTACCTAAAGAATACCAATAAAAATCTGAAAAAAAATAGAATATATATTTATATAGCTACGATGATCAGGTTTGTATAGATGTATTACTGCAAGGTATATATATATATGTATATTAATTTAATCGATTGATCGTTATATCGAAATAAAAGCTGCTTTGAATACAAACTAATTTATCGTCCCCATATTTATATAATTTTTTTGTTGAAATACATTGTCATGTGAAGCGAACATATTTTAAATATTATGTATTTAACTGCGCAGCAGAATTAATTATTATTAAAAGAAGTGATAGGATTTTTGTTTTGTTTTATTTTTTACATTGACAAATAAGTTTCAGAATACAGAGTGGCGGAGTTTAAATAAAAACAAAGTAAAAAACCGCGCGATTTTAATATGTTACTATTATGCGCATAATACTGTGATAAAATTAAGTCAGTGGTAACTAATATTAAAAACAATAAAATCACTATAATAACCAGTAGTTTGGTAAATCAAAAAAAATATATCTTTAGCTATCATTCAAAAGTTATCAGCTTTAACAAATATTAGCTTTATCATGATATTTGCAGAAAAAAACTCAACCGCAGTGATCTAAGTAAAAATAATATCATTAGATTAAATACAACTTGTGAACGCCACTGCTAAGCAGATTATATTGTAGAATTTGAATAAAATTATCTTTAATAAAATTGGTATTAAGGTTGTTTTTAAATCGCATGACCGGGCGACGTTTTGGGTTCACAAGGGTACTTACAAACGCATATTAAATAAAAAAATTATAGCGCCCCCTCATGCCTAAAATCTTTTTACTTTACTGATGCGTCATAAGTAGTGTGAGTGTTGCCGGCTTATATTTACAGACACTAATACTACTCTAGCAATAAACATTCAGGGGGAAGTTCCAAAACCGGAGATTTCTTGTAAGAGAAGGATAGAAGAAGAGATAGAAGATTGAGCCAAAAGAGATAGAGAGAAGGATAGAGCTAGAAGAATAAAACCGAACGACGGTATTGGAACTTACCCCAAATTTTCAATGTAATTCAGCCGGCTGAAACCCGTAAATTTAAAAAGTAATTAGCCAATATCTTTTAAACGGCACTGAGGAAATGGATAATTTTTTTTTCATTGATTTCGTATTTGTAAAGTGTACAAATCTGTAGAAAAAAATCAAAATTTAAATTAAGAGTTTTAAAAGTACAAGCGCAAACGTACCTATACTCCCTATGCTTGCGTGTTAAAGTTGTCAACTTTGACACTAATTATCTGGATTTTGACGCAGAGGAAAATTACGAAAAAATTCCACCAAATAGATAATTATTTCATTTAAACATTAAAAAAAAAAAATCGAAAATTAAATTACGGGAATTTCATTTAAAAACAACCTTAATATATATTTATTTACACTATTACACAATTTATTATGTAAAAATTAAAAAAAAAAAAATCTCCGTTTGCTCTCTAGAGGAAATAAGTTATCAAATTTTAATAGATTTTAATAAATTTTAACAAACTTTGTTAGAATTTGTTGATATTTGAAAATTTTAATAATTATCGACAGAATCTGTTGAATTTTAACGAAAAAAAAGTAAAAACTTTTGTTAAAATTTTCAATGTCATAAGTATTAAATTATTAATAAAAAATACCAATTTTTAACTAATTTTGTTAAATTTTAAAAACAATAAAGTAACAATTTTCGAAACTTCCCTGATTGAAACGAGTTAACAAGTTTTAAGAGATTTTGATAAATTTTAACAAAATTTGGTAGAGTTTTTTGAATTTTAATTTTTGAAAATAAAATATATTTAATCACTGAAAATCTAATGCATGTCCGAGGCTAAGAATTTCTTTCGAGAGTAACTGAAGTCTGCCTCTGGACACTTGAAAAATGTTCACGATATAAAGGGTGTCTCGTAAGTCGCGCATGGTAGGTATGCTACGAGATTGTACATAAAATTTCAAATAGTAAATGTTTTTGAATTTTGGGTCTACGAGTGCCTGAGTTATTAATGTTTTAAGGAGGTTATGCACAAATTACTCTTTTTTTTTTAAATATAATGAGAATGTTTTGAAATTTTGTACACAAGTAGATCTTTTCATTCTAAATACAACGGTATAATTATTTTCTTATGTTGATCGGTTAAATTTTTTGTAATTAATTATTGAAAATAATATTTAACATTGGCTCTTATGGAGATTTCAACCATTTTTTTCGGATAGAAAAAATGATGAAAAAGTCTTGAAAAAAATCACACATATACTAGAAACCGAGTTTTATTAATTGCGCGAAAAATTTTCATATGTTGATCGGTCAATTAATGAGAAATTAATTATAAACTTTACAAAAATTAAATGTGGCGACGTATGGCATGTTCAAACACACAACATACCCGCAATCCCATATATTGTATACTGGGCGCAGGCGCTTTTCACTTTATTTTTTTACAGTGTAGCCAGATTTCAGTTTTGTCTGTGACGTCAGAAGCGCCCCGCAACACCCGCAATGAATTTGTGCATAACCTAAGTACGGTCTATTGCGTCGACTGTCCGACTGTCGCGTAGAACGCTCGTAGAGTTTTATGTTATTGGTCAAGGCTTCGAGCGCTGCAATCGAAGTCGTGTCTGAACGCTCGACTGACCAAAGTCGGGTCAGCTTCTGTAGACGCTCAGTCACGCATATATATAAGTTCAACTGTAGCTGGTAGTGTTAGTGCAGTATACTAATGCATGTTTACCATAGTTTTAATTGTCAAATGATGTATATTAAGGCGTCGATGAAATTTCATTATTGAAATGGCCATTTATTAATATTTAGAAATATCCCTCGTATGCAAATTGCAACAGGTTTTCATTTCCTGTCAACAATATTCTGTAACTTTATCAGCTATTATCAAAATTAATGATATTTGATTCATCATACGGCTGCTCGACTGTTTAAGTTGTAGCGCGCCTTAGACCACTTATTACGTTCCAAAGCTTGATCAGACGCTCGGACAGCTCTACCTACAATCAGAATCGAGCGTCGAGAATTATTATCATTATGGCGCCTGGATCCACGTGTGTGTTTACGCGCCATGGATTAAATTGTTTTTTTAATTAATTTAAAATTTAAACGCAAGATGTAGCTAAATCATAAATACTTTAGTATTCCCTGGTGAAAAAATCTGCCAGATTCTGCCGGCCAAATATTCGGATTTCAACAGTCTGCCAGATTCTGTCAGCCAGATATTTGACTTCCAACAGTTTACCAGATTCTGTCAGCCACATATTTGACTTCAAACAGTCCGCCAGATTCTGCCAGTTCAATTTATAAATATTGTTTTTTTTTTTTTTTAATAAATTGATTATTTTGAATTCAGGGTCCGGATGCAATAACCGGCCGCACGCTCGAAGTCCAAGAAAACACGACGTTGCTCTGGGTGAAAAATCAAACATGAAATATTGAAAAAAAAAAAATACCATCACTTGAAAAATTAAAAAATACATATTTTCCTTCAAATAAATTTTTTGTTATGATTATTAGTTAACGAGTTAAAAATTAAAAACAAAATTTTTTTTTTTGAAAAAAATACTTTTTTTTCAATATATAACTTGTGATAACTTTCTTAAAAATAAATAAATCAACTTGAAAATTTGACAGTAGCTTTATAATAATCTAGCGATGCCAACAGCATTATTAAAAAAATTTTTTATTCATATTTTTTATTTATTGATTCATGTCCACGGAAAAATTCAATTTGTCTAACTTCAAACGATAAAAGAGTCGGAGAAATCTTAAAATTGATTAACTTGTCAGCGACAATATTGTGTAGTAATATATCAAGAAGTTTTATCCAAATTTTCAGGTTTTTTTATTAAATATTTACTGAGTTATTAATTTAACAACAAATTGCAAGCCGCCGTTAAAGCTATATATGAGCAAGTCTGCCAACTAAGGACGTCGATCTGGGCCTCACTCTCTTGGATCTTTCTAAAAATTGGTCAGTTGCAAGACTAGATAAAGACGGTGAACTCGTATTTTTTTTTTTTTTTTTTTTTTGTCATTATTTTCGGAGTTATTCTATGGGGAATTCCATCACATTCAAATTTTTTTTTTTTTTCAAATCATTTTTTCAGACTTTGAGAACAAAATAAAAGTTTAATCAATAATATTTTTTTACGAAGAATTTCCTCAGCTTTTCATAGGAAATATTAGTTTTCTTGTATATTTATAAAAAAACTTTGAAATTAGAGTTTAAAATATAAAATGCAGTTTTTGTGGGCTTGCCCATAAATTGACTTTTTTGAAAATATTTTTTTTGAAAAGCCAAGAAAATTTTACATAGATAGTGAGAAATTCAGGATGGGATCTCCGTAAAAACGGCCAGAAACAATAAAAAAGTAAAAAAATGAAATAAACAATTGTTTTTAAAAAATTTTTTTTATACCTTAATGAACTAAACTCATCGTATAACGATCAAAAATAGGCCTAATCGATTGGTAATGTTAGCCGCATTTTTGCTTGTATTTTTGGAATAAAATATTAATTATTAATAATAATTGTTCATAGATAATTTCGAGAAAAATGTTTTACTAAAATAGAAACTAGAAAAATAACAAGATGATTTGATGGAAAAGTAGAAGTTAATTTTTTTTTTTTTGTTTATGAAGTATCTGTCAAAAACATAACCTGAATTAAAAATATGATGATACGGTTGTTCAGCTCTCACAGCTGGATAGCTATTCTCGACATAATTATCCCCTGTACCGGGGATAACATGAAAATGCTCAAAAGCGATATCGTCGTTTGATGGAAACCATTGAAAAAGATACAAATGAAGCCATAAATTAAGGTAACTGAGGAGATAATTATGTCGAGAATAGCTATCCAGAACAGTATGGTTGATATAGCTTAACTCAGTTACCAGTACGCGAGTTCGGTTGCTGCAACCGAACTTCCATGCAGCGGAACTTTATTCAGTTGTGGCAACCAGAAACCGACGTGAACCTAGAACCGCCGTTCGTCTAAAAAAATCGTAGGTAGGCTGATTCGACGCGTCTTGAATTGTAGTTAATTGTAGTGAAAAGTGTTTTAATTGTAGTTAAAAAAATAAGGGTTAAATAAAGGGTTAAAAGTAAACTTTTTTAAAAATAGCCTTAGGACATTGCAAATAGGTCAAAAAGCTTCGTTTGGAATTGTAGTTAATTATAGTGAAAAGGGTTTTAATTGTAGTTTCAAAAATAAGGAATAAATTTTGTAGAATAATTCATATTAAAATTCCTACAATTTCTTTGCCCACTATTTTTTTAACTACAATTAAAATGTTTTTTCAACAAATAAGGAATAAATAAAGGGTTGACTTATCAACTTTTTTGAAAATAGTCTTAAGACATTGCAAATAGGTCGGATAGCTTCGTTTGGAATTGTAGTTAATTGTAGTGAAAAGGGTTTTAATTGTAGTTCAAAAAATACTTATGAAAAATTAAAATTAAAATTTCGGAGCAAAACTCATATTAATATTTCTAGTTATCTCTAAAAAATTGTACGTAGTCTCATTAGACGCGTCTTGAATTGTAGTTAATTGTAGTGGAAAGGATTTTAATTGTAGTTGAATAAATAAAGGGTAAATGAAGGGTTAAAAGCAAACTTTTTCAAAAATAACCTTAGGACATTGCACATAGTTAAAAAAGCTTCGTTTGGAATTGTAGTTAATTGTAGTGAAAAGGGTTTTAATTGTAGTTCAAAAAATAAGGAATAAATAAAGGGTTGACTTATCAACTTTTTTGAAAATAGTCTTAAGACATTGCAAATAGGTCGGATAGTTTCGTTTGGAATTGTAGTTAATTGTAGTGAAAAGGGTTTTAATTGTAGTTCAAAAAATACTTATGAAAAATTAAAATTAAAATTTCGGAGCAAAACTCATATTAATATTTCTAGTTATCTCTAAAAAATTGTACGTAGTCTCATTAGATGCGTCTTAAATTGTAGTTAATTGTAGTAAAAAACATTTTAATTGTAGTTAAAAAAATAGTGGGCAAAGAAATTGTAGGAATTTTAATATGAATTATTCTACAAAATTTATTCCTTATTTTTGAAACTACAATTAAAACCCTTTTCACTACAATTAACTACAATTCCAAACGAAGCTTTTTGACCTATTTGCAATGTCCTAAGGCTATTTTTAAAAAAGTTTACTTTTAACCCTTTATTTAACCCTTATTTTTTTAACTACAATTAAAACACTTTTCACTACAATTAACTACAATTCAAGACGCGTCGAATCAGCCTACCTACGATTTTTTTAGACGAACGGTGGTTCTAGGTTCACGTCGGTCAACCAGAAGTATAGTGGCATTCGCCAGAAATTTTTTTCCGTGTAGGAACTGAGATTATGATACATACTTTTTCGTATGCTCATTTTTTCAAATTTTGGATCAATCATTTAAAATAAAACAATCAAAAGAAATAAAAATAAAAATCCCAAAAAGCAAAATAAATTAAAAACTAAATTGATAAGTCTCTCCTGTGAGACGGGAACAAAAAAATTTTAAATGTAAAACATATTGTAATAATACACACATATATTGAAAAGATAAATAAAGAAATATTTAAACTGAACTAAAAATACATACTTATAAAAATTTGAAAAACATACTCAAGTTTAAAAAAAAAATGCAACGCTTCGAGATTAAAGTTTCTTGATACCTTACCGTGATGTTTATAATAACCACAATAATTCGTCCAGGATTTTTTTTTTTAGAATTTTTTGGTGAAAATAGTCTGGCATTATATCCCATAAAAGCCATGTTTGACCTCTCTAAGACAAGCCTACTTTAATAATTGAGGGTCCGGATGCAATAACGACTTGCACGCTCGAAAAACAGTAGAGGATTGGCTTGGACAATTCTTAATTTTCAAAGTCGTCAAAAAAAAAATTAACAAATATAGGCATGTAGAAAACGTTAAAAGAAAAAAATTATGGCTTTATGATTTTTTTTTTTTTTTACTTATTTTAATTGAAAAAAATTAATTAAGAAAATTATTCCATATCCGTTTTTTTTTATTTTTCAATAATAATACGAGTATATCTCTTGTTTATCAATAAAAACTCTTGAAATTTTACCTATATATATATTTATTAACAGAGAATCATGTAAAAAAAATTTTTTAGAAAATAATGATATTATTTATTTATATTATTTATTTAATTTGTATCAACAGAAAATTGAATCTTCTTATCAACGAGCTTCGTACGAATTTCAACGAACTTTTCACAAATTTCTGAGAATAGTTCTTCTAAAGTCCGCAAACAATCGAAGAAGCTTCTTTGAAGAGCTAAATGAATTCCGAAAAATGTTCAAAGAAAATCTTTAAATTATTTCTACTAATAGTCCAACTTCTGAAGCTTACAAAAACTCGGAGAAACATTCAGAGAAAATTTTGTAACTATTTTAACACCCCGAGTGGAAATTGAGATCAAGTCTTGATCAAGACTTGATCAGGCAACATTGATTTCAAATGCATTCTTGATCAAGATGCTTGATCAAATCTTGATCAAGAACGTAACGCTAAACGTGATCAATATTTGATCAAGTATTTTGATCAAAACTTGATCAAGTATCTTGATCAAATCTTGATCACATTTAGCGTTACGTTCTTGATCAAGATACTTGATCAAGCCTTG
Organism: Aphidius gifuensis; assembly: GCF_014905175.1. Classification (NCBI taxonomy): domain Eukaryota; kingdom Metazoa; phylum Arthropoda; class Insecta; order Hymenoptera; family Braconidae; genus Aphidius; species Aphidius gifuensis. Next base: position 16,071,786 of record NC_057788.1, read on the forward strand.
ATCGAAAAATTGAAAAAAAAAATTATTTACAAATTATTATTTTTTTTATTATTGTATTATGAAGTGTGATGTCATAGTGAAGAGTTAGATTAATTATCGGGCGCGGAAGTTTTTTTTTTTTATAATACACGGTAACCGGGAATCGAACCGACGAAGTATAGATTGACGTAGTAACGGGTACGCTTTAGACCGCTCGACCACAGATAGGAAAACGATGTACCGTGTGATTTTTTGAAGCTTATATATTTAGACCAGTCTTGAGACATTATTAGGCCACGTTCGGCGTTTTTTTTCTCAGTAAAAAAATCTTTATCAATATTTAAAAAAAAAATCGTAATAATGAACATAATATATAATAAATTAAAAAGTTAATGTTTTCTTGATCCTATTTTGATCAAGATATATTTAACAAAAGAACAAGTAACAAAATAAATATTTATTGATCAATTCGTGATCAAGTTTGGATCAAGACGGCCTCATCACAGACGAGTTAAAGTTTTCTTGATCCTATCTTGAGCAGGTTGTCCTTAATAAAGCATCTTGATTAAATCTTGATCAAAACTTGACCAGGTTTCCTGAGTTAAGGCAACATTGATCAAATATTGATCAAGATTGGGAGCAAATCAAGCTAGCCTGAACAGATTTCCACTCGGGACACGGTTGACTTTCAGAGAAGTTCCTGAGCAATCGGAGAAGTTTCTCCGAAGGCCAAAAAACTCGAAGAAAAATTGAGAGATAACTCCAAAACTATTTTCTCAAATGGGTCAATTTCGTAAAAATTCGTTAAAATTCGTAGAAAATTCGGAGAAATATTAATTTCTACCAGGGAAAAAATGTTTATTTATATATGTAGAATATATTTCTAAAGTTTCTAAAATTTAAATTAATAATTAAAAAAGTTATAGAGTTCACAACAATAGAGCGCGGTCGCAATAATTATTACGCGCGCAACAAAACAGTGATTTGCCATCACTCATATTGGAACCTTCGATATGCGTGTCAAAAGTTTTTTTTGATTCCAATATTATTGTGGCAAATAGTATTAGATTTTCTGTAATTATCAATCCACAAAAAATGAAATTTCATCAGGTTTTTCACTGTTTATCACCATCAGTCTGACAACATAATGAACACAATTCAGTGTTTTTTTTTTTAAATACGATTATAAAATTTTTTATTATGGAAAAATGATTCTTTATATGATATAAAGTAATTATACTGATCAAAATACATACATATATATATATATTATGATTGATTTCAGACAAAAAAACCCTAGCGAAAATGGCGACACCGATCCGACAGTCGGTTTGTGCACTGATATCATACAAAAACGACACAAAACCGACACACGACTATAAGAATTTCTAAGTGACAAAAATAAATAGTAAGAAGCATTTGAAAAATAAAATATTATGTCTAAAAATTTCTAAATAATATTCTTATATAATTTAAGACACATTAGAATTTGTTTTAAATAATTTTTTTATTGAAAAAACTCAATTCTGTTTATGTATTAAAAGTGAGGTTAGCTGTCAGAATCATCTGTACACGACTGTGAGATTTTACAATTCTCACACAACTCCGACACACGACTGTGAGAATTGTAAATCCGACACAATTCCGACAGACGTACGACAGTATATTTTTATTTTGTATTGAACATGGTAGAAATATACGGGTATGTGCATGCCTCGGACGAAAATAAAAATCTACTGCGCAGACCATTGGCGGCCATCTTGTTTGCATGTGTGTAAATCTGTGTGTCCGTCATATTATTATTGTTGTACTATTAATTATTTATGTATGGCATGCTTAAAAGTTACGTTAATCATAAATAAAAACTTTAAAAATATTATTTGATAATTCTACGTATTTATAGATGTTGCAAAACAATTAGAAATTGAACTTTTACCTTTTCACAAAAAAACAATTTGAAAAAATAAAAGAAATTTTTACATATTTAGTTAACAAACTAGAAGTTTGGATAAAAAGAACAATATAAATATTGCACTGGATGCAATACAATGTTTGGTACATACTTGTACGTACATTTGACTCAGAGTTTTTAATAAGGAAATTATAGAAGATAAGAAAAAAAAAAAAAAGCAAAATAAGTTAAAAAAAATATGTAACAAAACTTAATATGTATTTTATTTTTTATTTTTTATATAATTAATCATGTGTTTATGTATTTTTATTATTTTAATCTTCTATTGAAATCATCTTTAATATGTATTTTAATTTATGATTTAAATAAAGTCGCGCCACTTTAGCCAATATGGCAACCGGTGGTCAGCACTTCTTATTGGCTTAAAAAAACGTATGCGCATGGACCTACCTGTATATTTCTACCATGGTATTTAATATAAAAAAAAGCATTTTATTATTAAAAATAATTGCAATAACATGTTCAATATTAAAGTTATAATATTTTAATAATTTTAGGCATATTAGATTTTTTTTTTTTGAATAAATTTTGACAAAAAAAATAATTGGAATCGTCTGTATTTTATATTTTATTTTTTAAATGCTTCTTACTATTTATTTTTGTGACTTAGAAATTCTTATAGTCGTGTGGCGGTTTTGTGTCGTTTTTGTATGAGATCAGTGCACACAAACCGACTATCGGCATTTTCGCTAGGGATAACTAATTGAAAATATTTTTTTTCATTTTTTTGAGGTTGTCAAGCATGAATATTTCCTGTGTTAAAGTAGAGTGAAACCGTCAGAAGAAGTTCACGAGGTATGTTATGCCCATGCGCGAATATTGCACTGAAATATAATAAAACTGGAAGCCGAACTTTGTGTCGCCGAGAGAGAAACTCAATGGTTGGCCTGTTGTCCTTGTCGGTACAGTCACGTCAACTATAATTGGTTGAGACTACTGAAATATAATGTAACTTTTATACCGTGTAGTACTTGTTTGTTTTGACGTTGACTGTACAAGATTTAATGTGCGCATGCGTGAGTGAGAGGGAAAGCCAACCAATATATTGCTATCTCTGGCGACACTCCGTGCATTGGCTAAGCATAGGAGTTCACCTTCCAGTTTTATTATATTTCAGTGATATTAAGGAGGTTATACACAAATTACTCTTTTTTTAAAAAATCTAATGAGAATGTTCTGAAATTTTGTATACAAGTAGATCTTTTCATTCTGAATACAACGGTATAATTATTTTCTTATGTTGATCGGTTAAATTTTTTGTAATTAATTATTGAAAATAATATTTAACATTGGCTCTTATGGAGATTTCAACCATTTTTTTCGGATAGAAAAAATGATGAAAAAGTCTTGAAAAAAATCACACATATACTAGAAACCGAGTTTTATTAATTGCTTGAAAAATTTTCATATGTTGATCGGTCAATTAATGAGAAATTAATTATAAACTTTACAAAAATTAGATGTGGCAACGTATGGCATGTTCAAACACACACACATACCCGCAATCCCATATATTGTATACGGGGCGCAGGCGCTTTACACTTTATTATTTTACAGTGTAGCCAAGTTTCACTTGAGACTGTGACGTCAGAAGCTCCCCGCAACACCCGCAATGAATTTGTGTATAACCTCCTTAAGCGGCCGGTGTCTCCACGCTATAGAAATATTATGCAAGATCTTGCACGAAAAAATGGAACATGTTCTATTGGCTGTGATAGTCTTGCAAGGCTTTTTAAGGCTGATTTCCACCAAAATTCTAGTAATTATCTAGTGATGATAGATCTTGCAAGCATAATCGTCATTTTTCAAAAAAGGAATTGACGCATAGAAGGACGTCGGAGTTAATTTGATGAAACTTAGAAAAAATAAGAAGCCCTGTGGTCTAGTGGTCAAGGCGTTTGCCCGGAAAGCAAAAGACCCGGGTTCGATTCCCGGCGGGGGAACTTCGTTATTTTTTCTAAGTTTCTGGTTTTTTTCAACTTGTATGTTATAAATATAATATTTTTTATTATTAATTATTCATTATTTATATTTATTTTTTCCAAATATAAGTCATAATTAGTAACTTTTTGCTTATAAAATAACTAACCGTATAGAAAATAAATTCGATATATATGTCAATATATAAAAGTGAAACTTTATATTAAATAGTAATCTCAATTAAAATTAATTAATTAATTAATTAACTAATTAATAAATTGGTATTGTAATTAATAAGTCAATTAATGAAGTATTAATATTTGACATTAATCAATAATATCTTAATAATACTAAAAAGTCGTGCTACACCGGGTAGACTCGGTTAGATTCGGGCATGCTTGATCGATGGTTGGTGGAATTACAAATCGTGCTGCACCGGCTAGACTCGGTTGAATTTGGTCTTCGGAAAAAAGCGAACTGGCAAAGTGGAGGGGACACGGTAGGGGAAACGATTGGAACGAACTCGGATGAACGTGCCCCGCCCTCCAAAATTAATCCGGGAATTTCGGGGAAGCGGGAACGAACTCGGCAATTGCCCATTTGAGAGTCAAATCCCGATCGAATAGGTGTCGACGCATCCGCTAGGGAAAGAAATATATATTTTTGACGCATGTAATTAAGTCTAAACTATTGAAAAAAAAAAAAAAAAAAAATTTAAACTTGACCCCACCTGGTTTTTCTCAAATAAGATTTCAGTATTTAAGACATATATTTTACATCAGGTGGGGTCAAGTTTAAATTTTTTTTTTTTTTTTTTCAATAGTTTAGACTTAATTACATGCGTCGAAAATATATATTTCTTTCTTGAATTTTTAGTGTCATATCTAAATTAAAATACTTACAATTATAGTGACAATTTCGAATACTTGACTCATTTTTGTAGAAAAAAACTTTGTTTTTTTTTTTTTTTTTGTTGTGATATCACATCTTTTTGTGAAGTCATTTGGTCATATCAAATTTAAGGTTGATTCCGAATATCTGAATTATTGATAGACTTTCGATTTTTTTGGCTTATTTTCTAAATGAAATAATTATCTATATTGTGAATTTTTTTGAATTTTTTCTTGTTTGCTTTTTTCGAGATATTTACTGTCAAAGTTGACAACTTTAACACACAAGGTATACGCGTTACCTCATGTTTTTACAAATAACTTTTTTTTGTGTTGATTCAAAACTGTACATTTACTATCAGATTGTAGCCCTGGACAAAACAAAATTTTGATAATTATTTCAATTTTTTCTTCTTTTTCTTTTAATAAATATTTAACTTTTAAACTTCTAAATTTTGCTAGATCCGCAGCACACTGACATGAACACAAGCATGGTTTTGGCGTACGACGTAAACTTTGTTTGCTAGTGTGTTGCCGCGCACACACATACTACTAAAGAACTTGGTTTTTTCATCAGCGGCGCCACAAAAATTTCAGGACACGGGAATAAAAAATAGCGTTATTAATATACGTGCCCTTCGTGGCATAAATATTGGTACGGCGATGGGACTTGGAAGCAACCTTAATAGATCCAGCCTCAAAATTATTGTTTTGTAACTTTGACACATTTACTCATTTGTTTTGTATATATAAAATATTTTCAAAGTCATCAAAGAAACAAAAGAAATTGATAAAATATAAAGAAGGAGAGAGAGAGAGATATAACGAGTAATAAAAAAGTATGAGAGAGATGAAATTTTTTCTGTCCTAAAACGTAAAAACGCACAGTTGAAAAATTCATTTAATTATTAAAAATGAAATAAACTACTAAATAATTCGGTTTTTTTTTTTAAATAAAGCTTGATACTATATAATGTTAAATTATAAAAATCATTAATTTCTATTGTCACCATCATATTTTAAATAAATTTTGAACATTTGCGAGGGATGAGGTTACTTCTATTTGATGTATATTAAGGCTCGGTAGTTTATTTGCGCTTTCATTTTTTTTTTTTTTCGGTATTATTATATTTTTTCTCACACTTGACACGAGGCACTACCGTGCCTCTTGATCATATATAGTTCAGAAAGACTTTGTTATTTACAAAAACAAATAGTGAATTTAAACTCAGAGTGACAGTAGCAGTATATATTTTATTTGTGGATATGTATAAGTAAAAAAAAAATTAAATTCAGTTCAAAGATGTTTAATTAATCACAAATACTGGTTGTTTTTTTTTTTTTTCTAGAAAATCTGGAGAAATCAATACAAAATCCGGAGAAAATCCGTAAAGATTTTTTCCATAAGGGCATTATAGTAACAAAATATAAAAAAGTTAAAATATGATATATATTATGATATTTATAGTACTTATTACAGTATTAGAGTATACTATTGATAGTATTATTCTTTATATTAGTATGAATTTTTCTCCGTCTTTTGTCCATCTTTCTTCACCTTTTCTCCACCTTTCTCCGAAAATGACCCATGGTTGGAAAAATGGCGGACAAATTTCTCCAACCTTGTTCCACCTAAAATTTATTCCGAAGTTTCTCCAACTTTTCTCTACCTAGGGTTACCATATCTCGAAAAAGCCAAATCAGGACATTTTCCTCCCACTCCAAAATTTTACCCCCTCCACCTATAAATTTATGTTTCAAGTAGATAATCATAACAATTCATTTATTTTGATTATATGTTACTTATTCATTTGTTTTCTTTTAATTATTCAATAATTATTCATCAAAATTACACAAACGATAGAAAAATTTTTTACAGTAGTTAATTTTTTTGTCTAAATTAATCCATCAAAAATTAATTGGTAAGCGAAATCCTTTCGTTAGGCTTTTTTGTTATAGCTTTTAAGTTGTTAAATTGATAATTATTTAAACAAACTGAAAGCTATGAGAAAAATGGCTAAGGAAGTAAGTTGCTTACCAATTAATACTGAAAAGAATTACTTTGGCTAAAGAAAATAATTAGCGAGCTACATCCTTTTCTTAGCAACTTGACAATATAGCTTTTTATTTATTCAAACAAATTGAAAGCTATAGGAAAAATGGCTAAGAAATAGATGTTGCTTACCAATTGATTGTCAATAGGATTTCGACGTAATTGAGACTTCCAGAGATATTTACAGAGTAATCTCCAGACTATTTTCATAATATCTCCGGATTTTTTCCGGAATTTTCGCTTAAAAAAGACCAACAAAAAAAAATAGAAAAATTAATAAAAGAACCAGAAATAAGAGTTTACATCCGAAATATAAAAACCGAATTTTCTTCCAAGATAATCCGGAGAAAATCCGAATAAATTCCGGATTAATATCTCCGGTAGTCTCAATTGTGAATTGCGTAGAAAATTCTGAGAAATCCGGAAAAAATCCGGATAAATTATTTCTACCAGGGAAATTGAAAGCTATAGAAAAAATGGCTAAGGAAAGGATGTTGCTTACCAATTAATTTTTGAAGAATCAATTTAGCTAAAAAATTTAACTGGCAAGCCACATTCTTTCTTTAGCCATTTGTTAATAGCTTTTTATTTATTTAAACAAATTATAAGCTGTAAAAAAAATGGCTAAGGGAAGGATGTGGCTTACTTATTCATTTTTAAAAAATTAATTTAGCTAAAGAAATTAAGTGGCAAGCCACAAAATTTACAAAAATAAAAGAAGGGTTGCCTACGCTATAGAAATTTTGCATCGGGCCCTCTATACTCGATAGGACGAGGTACATATTCTGCACGCCATTTTAATTTCAATAATTAGAGGTATTCAAGAGTCTATCATAGTTAGCGTAAATGATAAATTCTATATTATACCTATTTACTAAAAAAAAAAATTACAATAAAAAAAAAATTTTTAAAATTGTGAACAAGTCTCAAAAATCAGGACATTTGACAAATCAGGACCGTATCAGGACAAGCCAATCAAAATCAGGACATGTCCTGCTAAATCAGGACGCATGGTAACCCTATCTCTACCATATGTCCGACTTTTTTCCGACTTTTTCAATTTTCAATTTTTTCGAAAAAAAATGACTAATTATTAATTGCTACATAACGCAAAGCATGATAATGTTAATTTCTTTCGAAAAAAAATAAAAATTCGAAGACACTTTTTTTCAAAAAAGTTGATATACCTAAAGTACTTGGTCGACAAAACTCCAATGATCGTTTCATGATGGAAAAAGATTCGTATAGGTTTTAGGTAGAAAAAAGTCAAAAGTAGAAAAATAGAGGAATTTTTTTCAGGTGCGGAGAAATTGCGGAGAAAAGGTGAAGAAATGGTGAGAAAGGTTAAAGAAAAGTCGAAAGAAATTTTAGGTGGAGAAAGGTTGTACAAAAGGTAAAGAAAAGTTGGAGAAAGGTTGGAGGAAAAGTCAGAATAAATTATAGGCCATGGGTCATTTTCGGAAAAAAATGGAAAAAAGTGGAGAAAAGGTCGAGGAATGGCGTAGAAATAGCGGAGAAATATTTCCACCAGGGTAATGCTAATTTATTACTTATAAATATAGTATGAAATTAACAAGCCTTGAATATTCATTATTATTATTTCCAATTATTATTTTTTCGTGTAAATCGTGTAAATTTTTTCTTGAGCATCCATTTCTTATATACATATGCCATAAAAAATTAAAATGATTGCAGCAAATGGCTGAAGAACTAATGAAGATTACTAGATAATTTATTTGATTACATCCTTTCCTCAGCCATTTGCCAATAGCTTTTCAATTTATTATGAGAAAAATAGCTAAGAAAATGATTTAAGCAAATAAATTAATTATCAGTCTTAATTAATTCCTCAGCAATATTTGCTATAAAGAATTAATATAATTACTGCAAACGGCTGAGGAATTAATTTAGACGAATTAATTTATTTGGCTATATATCTTTTCCTTATTATGGCAAATGTATCTAATAAAAGGATGTAACTAAATAAATTAATTTGTATAGTCTAAATTAATTCCTCAGTCATTTGACACAACAATTTTAATTTATTATGGCGGAAATAGTTAAGGAATTAATGAAGACTCCATGTTAAAAGTTGCCAACTTTGAAAATTAATAAAAAAATAACAAGCTTCCAAACAATTACCAAAAATTCCATAAAATGTATTAGTATTTCGAGAATCTACTGTATAAATTTCATATCTTTCTCATATTTGGAAAAAAATCGTCCAAATCCCTTAAAGCAAAGTGTCGACAAAAATAAAAATATAACAATAATAACGTGTTACTCAAAATAAAAAATTTTTCAAATAATTAAATTGTCCGGCATGCTACATCAATTCCTTAACTACACCCTGGTAGAAATATTTCTCCAACTTTTTCCAACTTTCTCCGCCTTTTTTCCAACTTTCTCCACCTTTTTACGAAAATGACCTATTATGTTTGGAGAAAAGTTGGAAAAAAGTTGGAGTAAATTTTTGGTTGGAGAAAGGTTGGAAAAAAGTTCGAGTAAATTTCAGGTTGGAGAAATGGCGGAAAAAAGTTGAAGAAAAGTCGGAGAAATATTTCTACCAGGGCATCTCTTCTTTAGCTACTACTTGACCTTAGACATTTATTTCCATAATATATATAAAATAAACATGTAATTTACGTAATTCATGGTAGAAATACTACAGGTATGGCAGTGCGCAGCCTGGTTTGGCCGCTTTGAATCGACCAATCAAAAGGTCGCCTTCTCGCCACAAAAATGGAAGACTTTATGCGCGCGCGATACAAATTTGTTAAGAAAATTTTCAAGTTTTTTTAAAATTTTTCAAAAGTTATCATATTTATTCAACTAGATTTGGTATATTTTATAATGATTCACATACATCAAAAATAAAAATTAATTATTTATATTAAATAAATAAATCCAAGTATAATAAATACAACACAACCTCTATTGTTTGTGGCATAAAAAAACAACAATAATGAAAATATTATAATTTATTTGTTAAACTGTCTTGGTTTTTTTATTTGGTTGATTTTTTATAAACATGCTCCACATATATTTATTAGTATTTACAACAATATAAAAAATAGTTGTCAAAACAGTATGTTAGAGAGAGAGGCTCTTATAATAGAGATTGCGTGTTAGAAAGAAAAGCAAAACAGCTCGATGGCGCGTTGTTGATTGGTTGAAAAAATAAGGCTGCGCAGAACGCGACGAAAAAAGCATGGACTACTGCCATACCTGTAGTACTTCTACCATGTACGTAATTTACTTTTATAAATTGAAAAGTCAGAGGACAAGCGAATTACAGGGCGAAATTGCAAAACGAAACAAAATTTTTTATTAAAGGAATGCACCCATTGACTGTCAAAATATCAAATTGTCAACAAATAAGAAAGGTTATATTTTTATTTATTTTTTATGTGTTTGTAAGCAAGTTGGTACAGCTGAAACAATTTCAAGAAACGATTAAAACGCCGCCGTCATATGTGAACTTTTCCTTCCATAGCGCTATGGCATAGAACTTGGTCGAAAAACTATGCTAGTGGCCACAAGCCTTTAGCCCTGTGAATTGGACTGCAGAGATAGCAATATATTGGTTGGCATTCCCTCTCACTCACGCATGCGCACATTAAATCTTATACAGTCAACGTCAAAACAAACTAGTACTACACGGTATAAAAGTTACATTATATTTCAGTAGTCTCAACCAATTATAGTTGACGTGACTGTACCGACAAGGACAACAGGCCAACCTATAGGTGCTTTCTTTTGTGTATTTATTTTTTTTCACTTTAATGCGCATGCTCATGCACATGCGCCTGTCATGCAAACTTGATGAGAGAACAGTGGCGTCGAGCAAATAATTTTTCAAAAATAAGAATTAAAACATGGCTGATCCAGCCCCTTATGTCCTACGCTGTTGCAAACTGACTTTTTGCTGACTGCGCATTTCATTGCGCATGCGCGAAAATAAACAGGCAAAAAAATAAACACCCAAAAGAAAGCACCTATTGAGTTTCTCTCTCGGCGACACGAAGTTCGGCTTCCAGTTTTATTATATTTCAGTGGCAGTGGTAGGGTAGGTAGGGTAGGCAGCAGTCCAATTCACAGGGCATTACAATTTAGGGCTTTTTTCCTCTACTGGCGGCGCTTGCAGAGCTTTTGTATGTGAAATCTCATGGAGGTGTATACACCTCCATGGTGAAATCTATATAAAAAAAATTTGACAAGCGCCATCACCGGCAAAAAAAAGCCCTAAATTGTAAAAAATTTGCCCTGTGAATTGGACTGCCAGTAAAGCCACTTCCAGTCAACATTAAATTAAATCAACTCTAGCTGTGTTCGATGGTCGTCTCGGCTCAGTTCCGTCTCACTTACGGCTCACTTATGGCGCTAGCGAAAGTTGTTGAAAAGTTCAAATAAAGGTATCAGTATACAGGTGCCTATCTATATCATCACTGTAAATAAACAATATTTATTGGGGCATTAATACAGTGATGATATAGATAGGCACCTGTATTGAGATTTTGTGCCTTTGTAGTTCTTCAAACAACCGTACGTCGCTAGCGCCATAAGTGAGCCGTAAGTGAGACGGAACTGAGCCGAGACGACCATCGAACACAGCTATTATCATGGTAGAAGTACTACAGCAGTCCAATTCACAGGGCATTACAATTTAGGGCTTTTTTTCACCACTCACAGCGCTTGTGAAGCTTTTGTATGTAAAATCTATATAAAAAAAATTTTTACAAGCGCCATCAGCGGCAAAAAAAAGCCCTAAATTGTAAAAAATTTGCCCCGTGAATTGGACTGCAGGTATGGCAGTAGTCCATGCTTTTTTCGTCGCGTTCTGCGCAGCCTTATTTTTTCAACCAATCAAGAACGCGCCATCGAGCTGTTTTGCTTTTCTTTCTAACACGCAATTTCTATTATAAGATCCTCTCTCTCTAACATACTGTTTTGACAACTATTTTTTATATTGTTGTAAATACTAATAAATATATGTGGAGCATGTTTATAAAAAATCAAAAAAATAAAAAAACCAAGACAGTTTAACAAATAAATTATAATATTTTCATTATTGTTGTTTTTTTTGAGGCCACAAACAATAGAGGTTGTGTTGTATTTATTATACTTGGATTCATTTATTTAATATAAATAATTAATTTTTATTATTGATGTATGTGAATCATTATAAAATATACCAAATCTAGTTGAATAAATATGATAACTTCTGAAAAATTAAAAAAAAACTTGAAAATTTTCTTAACGAATTTGTATCGCGCGCGCATAAAGTCTTCCATTTTTGTGGCGAGAAGGCGACCTTTTGATTGGTCAATTCACAGCGGCCAAACCAGGCTGCGCACTGCCATACCTGTAGTATTTCTACCATGGCTATTATCAACACTTCAGTCGACATATGCAGTTTTCAACAGCGGCCAATTTGGGTTTTACCATGGTAGAAATATACAGGTAGGTCCATGCGCATACGTTTTTTTAAGCCAATAAGAAGTGCGGCCCCTACGTCGCCATATTGGCTAAATTGGCGCGATTTTATTTAAATCATAAATTGAAGTACATATCAAAGATGGTCTCAATAAAAAATTATAATAATAAAGACACATCAACAAGTGATTAATTCTATAAAAATAAAAAATAAAATTCATATCTAACTTTGTTACATATTTTTTTTAATTTTTTTTTCTTATTTCTTTTTTTTTTATCTTCTATAATTTTCTCATTCAAAACTCTAAGTCAAATGTACGTACAAGTATGTACCAAACATTGTATTGCATTCAGTGCAATATTTATATTGTATTTTTCATCCATACTTCTAGTTTGTTAACTAAATATGTAAAAATTCCTTTTATTTTTCCTAATTGTTTTTTGTGAAAAAGTAAAAATTTAACTTCTAATTGTTATGACACATTTATAAATATGTATAATTATTAAACAATATTTTTAAAGTTTTTAATTATGGTTAATGTAAATTTTAAACATGTTCTGCATTAATTAATAAAAGTATAATAATAATAGTATGACGGGCACACAAATTTACACACATACAAACAAGATGGCTAATAATAATAATATGACGGGCACACAGATATACACACATGTAGACAAGATGGCTACTTAGAGTTTTGCGCAGTAGAATTTATTTTCGTCCGAGGAATGGACATACCTGTATATTTCTACCATGGGTTTTACTAAAATTTTTGAGTATATACTATATGTGCGGTGTGGCGTAGGAGTTAACAAAACAATTACGTATGATATACTTGTTTTATTTATTGTTTTATAAAATTACAGCAGTGTTTCGCATAAATAACATCAATAATAACGAAAAACTTTTAAGGTGCCTAAAAGTTTTGGTTGTTTGATCTTTTTTTAAAGTTTTTGTTAATAAGAATTGAATTTGTTAACTAACTCTAATGAAACATGTCTTTGGTATTCAATGGGAATATTTGAAAAATATTCGACTTCAAAAATTAACAAGGTATATTAAATATTTTACATTTTTTTTATTAACATTCACGCAAACAATAATAAACACTTTCATTAAATTTACCTAATTAATCACTGATGATTATTCTGTTATTATTAACAATAATTATTATAATGATATTTCTTACTTATTTCTTTATACATTATAATAAAATTAATAATAATAATATTTTGTGTTGAATAAAACATTAAAAAATTTTTTTTTAATTAAGAAGACACGTCTGTGAGTAGTAAGTTTTTTTTAAAAAAACCAAAATATTTAATCATGAAAAACGAAAAAAATTCTTAGAAAAGTTTAATGAATTTGAAAAAAAGCACTTGCACGCTAAAAAAAAAAAAAAATTGTGTACATAATTGCTTGAAAGATGAAAAATTAATGAAAAATGAGTCGTGCACAGCAGCATATTTTAGCAATCGCAATCGTACTAGCTGTAATAGTGGTATGTGGAATACATGTTTTCTTATTTCCTATGTACACAACAAATCAGCCGAATCATCATACAAAAATATCATCATATGAACAAGTACTCTGTCGTGGTGGTAGTTTAAATAAAAAAAAATATATTATTAATAATAATAAATTTGTGCCAATTGAATGGATAAATTCATGTCCAAAATATGGAATCGTATCAGCAACACAAGGTGGTAGATTAGGAAATCAAATATTTCAATATGCATCTGTTTGGGCAACTGCAAGAAAAACAGGTCTCGATCCTTTTTTACCAAGATGTATATTAAAAACATTAGAGGAACATTTTGACAATCTTAGTATACCGCCACTTAGTTACATTGGTACATGCACAATTGATGTTGGACAAGTTGTATCATCGCTTGGACAATGGAATAGTACTGAGCAAAATATTATTATTCCTCGGTAAAGTATTTTTTTTTTTTTCAAACTTTTAAACTATTTTTAAAAAAAGTTAAATATCTATTTTTTAAATATATTTTAATTTTTTTTTTAAGATATGCAGCATACTGGAGTTTAATTCTTCTTTGGCTTGATGATGTTCGTCGTGAATTTACATTTAGATTAGCTCTCAAATTATACGCTGATAAAATATTGAAAAAGATTTCAATAAAATTTAATACAACTGATCCAACATATGTTGGTGTACATGTACGAAGAACGGATTATGTAGATTATCTTTGGCAAAAATTAAAAATACGCCCAGCACCAGTACGTTATTATTTAACAGCAATGGATTATTTTCATAATAAATATGAAAATGTTATATTTGTGATTGCAAGCGATTCAATTAATTGGTGTAAATTCAATTTAAATAGTAAAAAACACAGAATTAGTTTGATATCAGATATAAATGCACGTGGACCAGGCAAAGATCTTGCTGTTTTAGCTGCTTGTAATCATAGTATTATAGATTATGGTACTTACGGGTCATTTGCAGCAATTTTAACGGGTGGCGAAACAATTTCATACAATGTTACTACTTATTTTTCAACAATGATTGCAGATATTATGCCAAATTGGAGAATTATGAGTTGAATAATATAATGTATATTTTAAACGTCGAGCTTTTTTTTTTTTTTCATTTTTTGAATCTTAAATCTTTGACCACATCAACCTTTTCTATTTTATTGTTAATTTCTTATAATGATTTATTTAAAAAAAATAAATATTTGTTGGAGAAGCTTTTGCATGAGCTGTAACATAAATAATAGATAATTAGGTATATGAAAACATTTGGAGGATAAAAAATTAGAAACTCTTTATTTAAACTACTCTCATAACGTATGTACAATGATTTCATCTGTGATTCTCGCATAATGTGCCAAAGAAAAAAAAATTATTATATAAATGTTCATGAATTTAGTCTTATGAGAATGTAATAATATACACATTACTCAAATTAAGTATTTGTTGTGTACATCTCTGGTAAAATCTATCTATTTTTTCGTAATAGGTTTTATTCCAAGAAAAAAATCTGGATATTATTCTTTCAAATGCATAAAAATTTATTTCTATGCATTCGAGGCTTTGAGAGTAACTTACGAATTTTTTCTTGAAATAAAAATTTTCTTCACTGTAAGAATTTTTAAAGAAATTTTTCTCACTAGAGACTATGCACAAAAAAAAAAAGAAAAAAAAAAACAGAATAATAATGGAAAGTTGTGAGTTTTCTGTTCTTTCTTTTGCTCTTTAATAAGCTTCAATAATAGATCCAAGAAAAATTCCGTAGAGTAGATTAGATTGAACTTGAAAATAAATACACCTACAAATATTTAAATGTTCGATTAATATTATACGTATCAAATATATTTATGTGACGTATAAATATTATTAAAGCCTTGTGACCTGAATATTTCCAAAGTAAAAAAATCAATATTGATATTATTATGATATATTTAGTAGTTAATTAGATATTGTCGTGTGTTTTGTCATTTTTCGACGTTTTAAAAACACAAGTATTCACAAAAATAAATAATCCAATCAAAAAAAAAAAAAAAATGAAAGATAATCAAAAATTGCCAAAGTAGAGAAAAAAAATATATAAAATATCAATCAAAATTTAAATTAATATAAATAAAAAAAAAATTTTTTATTTAACAATGTATTTTCATGTGGATGGAGATCAAAATTTTAAGGTTTTCTATATTTTATATAAGTACTATTAATTAATTTTTATTTTTCCATTCGAAATACTGTTAGTGAAAAATTTAATCATTTAAAAATATTCCTGTTGATTATAATGGTAAAAAATATGTGTCTAGATTAAGGCAAACAAACAAACAAAATGGAAAGTAAGACCAGATCATTTTCGTCTCTGTGATAAATTGCAAAAAAAAAAAATGAGTCAACTATATTATACATGTCTGATAAATAATAAATTACTAAAGAATGATGTGTCTAAATCTCTAATTATTTCACATTTATTTTAAGATTCAGTTTTATTATGATGAAAGCTATACAAATACAGGTATACAATAAATTAATAAAGTGTTAATAATAAATTAGTATTTATTTGATTTCAGCAGTGCCACTGCCGTAAGTACTATCCCACTTGACATAAATTCCCAAATCAGACTGTGAAACACTTGGTCTAACAAGTGTAAGTGCATGATCAAAATCATCCTTTGTTACTGGACGAACATCATCTTTGGAAATGTTTTCCATCATGTCAAATGGTATACTTCTAATTGGTCCCATGCTTGCCTCTTTACAAAGATTAGCCATGTCAGCTCCAGAATAATTTTTTGAACATTCAGCAATATTATTAATATCAGAACACTTCAAATTATGTCTTTCATTGCTCAATAAATTCTCAACAATTTGTTTTCTAGCTCCATGCTCAGGTAATGGAACATAAAGCCGTTTAACAAATCTACGCCTGGCTGCTTCATCTAATTCATGTGGACGATTCGTAGCACCAATAACTAAAATCCTATCTTCTTCACCAGTTGTTGCACCATCAAGTTGCACCAAAAATTCAGTTTTTATTCTTCTCGAACTTTCATGCTCAGTTTCTGATCGTTGAGTAAGAAGGGAATCAATTTCATCAATAAAAATAACTGATGGTTGATGAACACGAGCAACAGCAAACAATGCTCTCACCATTTTTTCACCTTCACCAATCCATTTTGATGTTAATGAACTAGCTGATATTGAAAAAAATGTTGATTTACTTTGAGATGCAATACATTTACCGATGAGAGTTTTTCCAGTTCCTGGTGGACCGAATAATAAAATACCTTTCGGTGGTCTTCGTAAACCAGTGAATATGTCAGGTCTTAACATTGGTAGAACAACAATTTCTTTAATAATGCGTTTAGCTTGTTCAAGTCCAGCAACATCATCCCATTTGACCAATGCTCCAGAATCCATTATTTCATTCTTGATTAGTTCAATCATTTTAGGATCAATATTTTTTAATCTTTCATCTTCAAACTCCATCTCTTCATCAACTTGTGTATTTTCTTGTGTTTTTTCTTTATCTCGTTGGAATGGACATAGAAATTTAGCGTTCAATGAATTGTTGCTTTTATTACCAACTGTTTTTCTTTGTGGATATTGTTGTGTTTGCTGTTGTTTCGTTTTTTTTTGAAGTGCAAGTTCTGTTTTTGCTGTACGATATTCCTGATGATACTGGGGTCTTGAAGTATTTGGCTCTTGTTCTGATTCTTCAATATCTGTAAAACTTGTTTTATTCTTTTTTTGATAATTGTTATATAGCTTATTGAATTGCTGTCGCTTTTCAAATCTTTTAGTGCTGCCACTATTTGAAGTTTTATCATCATCATTGTTATCATCATCCATTTTAATTTCTGCTTTATAAATTTTCCTGCGTGGCGATTCAGGTGCTGATTTTTTAACCCAACAGTTTATAATTTTCTCTACTGTTCGGTCAGTTGGTGACATATTGTTTTCTTTACATGTATTTTTTTTTTCTGTTTGACAAGGAAGAGGCTTAATGAACTGAAGGATATCCTCAGGACTTTTTAACCCTGATTGAAAATTAATTTGTTTGGGTTTTATTGTCAGTACAGTATCAATGAATGATTTGTTAGATTGCAGACTTTTGGAAATATCTGAAAAACCTTTTTTTGCCAATTCTATTGATATTTCATCTGACCTGAAATGAGTAGAATAATTGTTAATTTCATTCGATATTGTTTGAATGTTTTGTATACTTACTTTGATTTAGCAGTGAGATATTTAACTGCCAAACAAGTACGTTGGTGATCTAAAACACTTTTACCTGGATAAGAAAATTTTAATTCATGATAAGATGGTAAAAAATTTTTGGCAATGCCAATTGTCTCATTTTTATACTTTTCATCTTCATCCATTATTAGTTACAAGAGTAATTGACTAACTAGTTGATGATTTTATAAAAATATGATTCCAACTGTAACGTTACAGTCAATATAATATCATATATACTATTAGTATTAATCAGTTTTGAATAAATGGGACACAAAAAGACTGGAGAAGAAATTTCTAGTATTTCTAGTTTCTTGATGTGACATAATAGGCATGCATTTTATGTACAATGTTTTGATTAGCCATCAGCTGATTTTTGTCATCAAACCCATGAATAGAAGGTCTACAACTTACAAGGAGTAGGGATGTGCATTGCGCAATAGTCGGAAATGGTCGTAAACAAGGTCCCAAGAAGACTAGAAACCAGAGGTGCATTCCTTTAATAAAAATTTTTTTTTCGTTTTGCAATTTCGCCCTGTAATACCGGCCAAAATTTTATAAGAAAAAGCTGTTTCTTGTAGTGGCAGTACTGGCACATGACATTATTTTTTTTGGCTTCCAATTATTAGATGGATAACTGTTCAATGTTTATATCAAACTGAAATAAATAGAAAATTGACTTGTTGTGATTGTTTGTTATTGTCACATAGGTCGTACCACACATTATCGTAAACTGTAAAGCCTGGAATATTGCATAGAGAAATTTATCACTTTTGTCGTTGTTCTGTTTCTAGTTTTTAGTCGGTGTTACAGGGCGAAATTGCAAAACGAAAAAAAATTTTTTATTAAAGGAATGCACCCCAGCACCCGTATTCAGAGGATGTTCCCATTAGGGCGTTTTTTTTCCGATGGTGGCGTTTGTGAAGCTTTTCTATGTGAAATCTATATAAAAAAAATTTTGTCAAGCGCCATCAGCGGAAAAGAAAAGCCCTAATGAGAACAATTTTGCCCCGTGAATACGGGTGCAGGAGAGTCAACTATGTACATTGGGAATAGGACAAAATATGGCTTGCGGCCCGGAGCGCTAGTTTCGGTTACACCGTTCAGGGTGAACATCCAAAAAATAAAGTCTCTTTAAGCTCATTTAGTCCGTAATAGGGATATTGAATGTTGGTAAATATCCAGTTGGCACTATGTCCGACTCGAATACTTTACATAAATCGACTTTTCCTATAGTTACATATTAAACTATTTTGCTTTTATCCGATATAATGTTATGCCACAAGATGAATGATAAATAAGATATATTTATTATGTTTAAGAGTTATAATTTTCGATAATATATTTTTTTTTATTTTCTCATATTTTGTAATAATAAATTTATGACACTATGTATTTCTATTAATTAGCATATTTTAATTTTTTAATTTTTTAAATTCATGTTATTACGATATTTATCATAATATATGAGTCACCTTTTAACGAAAAATAATGTTCAATATTTATACCAAATACGATAAAAATCACTAGTAATTTTTTACGAGTTTGTGTCTATGAGTTTGTGTCTATTCATTGTCTGAAAAATAATCCGTCTTATATTTATAAGTAGAAATAGATTACAGACAACAAATAATCAACGGTAAAATCTATCGTAAAAAAATTGGTTCATCTATATACATAGAGTACTCTTATTATCAAATTCCGCTAGTACGTATGAGCCAAAAACAATTTTAATCAAATGTATATATAGCCAATTCTATTTTTCTATATTAAAATTATTGTCCGTTTAATTGATATAGCCGAATAATAATCTATGTATATTATTTTACAACCTCTTTCTGTTTTCAGATTCAATCAGCTAAGCCGATCAATAGCTTTCTGAAGTTGTATTTTTATTGTCTAATCATATATTCATTTGTTCTATATTTTTCGCAATGTATTTTCTCCGTTCGAATATATTAACCATTATAGAGTTTCTGAAATTTAATAAAACCCTAGTCATGATTCCATCATAATTATGTAACACTAGATTTTTACAATGCTCAGATTTGCATTTGTTATTAAAACGAAGTACTAGAAATCCTGATTCATCCGCAAAATTAATCGATCAATAGGGCCCTGTTTTACTAACTCTTTTGGCACAAGATGGCGACACCATTCAAATTTATTTAAAATTTATAGACATAACCTCAAAATATGTTGTCAAAATACATACATCAATGTTGTTATTGTTGTTGTTTTTTTTTTTTTTTTTATAGTTACATCCAGTGATGGGTAAATGGTCGATTTTTGAGGTTTCATTCACTTACAGTAAGATACTGTAAGATACTGTAAGAAACTGTAAGATACCTCTGACGCCATTTTGAACATTCTTATTGACTGTCGACTCGAAGATTAGTTCTTATTGCTCGATATATATTGGTACATGTAATTTATTTGTATATAAATATATATAATATCAAGGAAAACCAGTTTTAAGGAATTAATGTTGCTTGAAACATAATTTTTTGGCAACATTAATTCCCAGGGGGATAGCACTACATGTATTTTTATGGGCTGTAGTTTGTCACCCTAGATGAGTCGATTCCCCAGAAAAAGTCTAGCAACGGAACGCCATTTTGTAGTCACATGATAAAAACCTTTTTAATTCCTACGTTATCTATCTCGTTTCTTCCTTACCAGTTAAATTGCAGTTTTCCTCGAATGGATAATAAATTTAAATATATAATGAAACCATACAATTAATTTGATTAACATTTGTATTTTTAAAAAATAAATTTACATGTATTTTATTTATAATGGAAATAAAAAATGTCCAAGGAAAAGCAGTAGCTAAGGAAAAGATGTAGCTAAGGAATTAATGTGACTAAGGAATTAATGTTGCCAAAGAATTATATTTCAAGGAAATAATTCATTAGTCACATTAATTCCTTAGCTACATCTTTTCCTTAGCTACTGGGACATTTTTATTTATTTTATAAATAAAATACATATAAATCAAAAAAAAAAGCAGTAGCTAAGGAAAAGATGTAGCTAAAATTGATTGACTAAGGAATTAATGTTGCCAAAAAATTATATTTCAAGGAAATAATTCATTAGTCACATTAATTCCTCAGCTATCTTTTCCTAGCTACTGCTTTCCTTGGACATTTTTATTTATTTTATAAATAAAATACATGTAAATTTTTTTAAAAATACAAATGTCCAGGAAAAGCAGTAGCTAAGGAAAAGATGTAGCTAAGGAATTGATGTGACTAAAGGAAATAATTTGCCAAGAATTATATTTCAAGGAAATAATTCATTAGTCACATTAATTCCTCAGCTATCTTTTTCCTACTACTTTTCCTTGGACATTTTTATTTATTTTATAAATAAAATACATGTAAATTTTTTAAAAATACAAATGTCCAAGGATAAGCAGTAGTCATGGAAAAGATGTAGCTAAGGAATTGATGTGGCTAAGGAATTAATGTTGCCAACAAATTATGTTTCAAGGAAATAATTCTTTAGTCACATTAATTCCTTAGCTACATCTTTTCATAACTACTGCTTTTCCTTGGACATTTTTATTTATTTTATAAATAAAATACATGTAAATTTTTTAAAAATACAAATGTCCAAGTAGCTAAGGAAAAGATGTAACTAAAATTGATGTGACTAAGGAAATAATGTTATAAGAATTATATTTCAAGGAAATAATTCATTAGTCACATTAATTCCTCAGCTACATCTTTTCCTTAGCTACTGCTTTTCCTTGGACATTTTTTATTTATTTTATAAATAAAATACATGTAAATTTTTTTTTAAAAATACAAATGTCCAAGGAGAAGCAGTAGCTAAGGAAGATAGCTAAATTGATGTGACTAAAGAGATTAATGTTGCCAAAGAATTATATTTCAAGGAAATAATTCATTAGTCACATTAATTCCTCAGCTACATCTTTTCATCTACTGCTTTTCCTTGACATTTTTATTTATTTTATAAATAAAATACATGTAAATTTTTAAAAATACAAATGTCCAAGGAAAAGCAGTAGCTAAGGAAAAGATGTAGCTAAGGAATTGATGTGACTAAGGAATTAATGTTGCCAAAGAATTATATTTCAAGGAAATAATTCATTAGTCACATTAATTCCTCAGCTACATCTTTTCCTTAGCTACTGCTTTTCCTTGGACATTTTTTATTTATTTTATAAATAAAATACATGTAAATTTTTTTTTAAAAATACAAATGTCCAAGGAAAAGCAGTAGCTAAGGAAAAGATGTAGCTAAGGAATTGATGTGACTAAGGAATTAATGTTGCCAAAGAATTATATTTCAAGGAAATAATTCATTAGTCACATTAATTCCTTAGCTACATCTTTTCCTTAGCTACTGCTTTTCCTTGGACATTTTTTATTTATTTTATAAATAAAATACATATAAATTTTTTTTTTAAAAATACAAATGTCCAAGGAAAAGCAGTAGCTAAGGAAAAGATGTAGCTAAGGAATTGATGTGACTAAGGAATTAATGTTGCCAAAGAATTATATTTCAAGGAAATAATTCATTAGTCACATTAATTCCTTAGCTACATCTTTTCCTCAGCTACACTGCTTTTCCTTGGACATTTTTTATTTATTTTATAAATAAAATACATATAAATTTTTTTTTTAAAAATACAAATGTCCAAGAAAAAGCAGTAGCTAAGGAAAAGATGTAGCTAAGGAATTGATGTGACTAAGGAATTAATGTTGCCAAAGAATTATATTTCAAGGAAATAATTCATTAGTCACATTAATTCCTCAGCTACATCTTTTCCTTAGCTACTGCTTTTCCTTGGACATTTTTTATTTATTTTATAAATAAAATACATGTAAATTTTTTTTTAAAAATACAAATGTGAGAGGAAAAGCAGTAGCTAAGGAAAAGATGTAGCTAAGGAATATTTCAAGGAAATAATTCATTAGTCACATTAATTCCTCAGCTACATCTTTTCCTTAGCTACTGCTTTTCCTTGGACATTTTTTATTTATTTTATAAATAAAATACATGTAAATTTTTTTTAAAAAATACAAATGTCCAAGGAAAAGCAGTAGCTAAGAAAAAAATGTAGCTAAGAATGATGTGACTAAGGAATTAATGTTGCCAAACAATTATATTTCAAGGAAATAATTCATTAGTCACATTAAATCCTTAGCTACATCTTTTCCTTAGCTACTGCTTTTCCTTGGACATTTTTATTTATTTTATAAATAAAATACATGTAAATTTTTTTAAAATACAAATGTCCAAAAAGCAGTAGCTAAGGAAAGATGTAGCTAAGAAATTGATGTGACTAAGGAATTAATGTTGCCAATGAATTATATTTCAAGGAAATAATTCATTAGTCACATTAATTCCTTAGCTACTGCTTTTCCTTGGACATTTTTTATTTATTTTATAAATAAAATACATGTAAATTTTTTTAAAAATACAAATGTCCAAGAAAAAGCAGTAGCTAAGAAAGACTAAGGAATTGATGTCACTAAGGAATTAATGTTGCCAAAGAATATATTTCAAGGAAATAATTCATTAGTCACATTAATTCCTCAGCTACATCTTTTCATAGCTACTGCTTTTCCTGGACATTTTTATTTATTTTATAAATAAAATACATGTAAATTTTTTTTTAAAAATACAAATGTCCAAGAAAAAGCAGTAGCTAAGGAAAAGATGTAGCTAAGGAATTGATGTGACTAAGGAATTAATGTTGCCAAATAATTATATTTCAAGGAAATAATTCATTAGTCACATTAATTCCTCAGATACATCTTTCCCTTAGCTACTGCTTTTCCTTGGACATTTTTTATTCATTTTATAAATAAAATACACATAAATTTTTTTTTTTAAAATACAAATGTCCAAGGAAAAGCAGTAGCTAAGGAAAAGATATAGCTAAGAAAAAAGATATGTAGCTAAGGAATTAATGTTGCCAAAGTTATATTTCAAGGAAATAATTCATTAGTCACATTAATTCCAGCTATCTTTCATAACTACTACTTTTCCTGGACATTTTTATTTATTTTATAAATAAAATACATGTAAATTTTTTAAAATACAATTGTCCAAGGAAAAGCAGTAGCTAGAAAAGATGTAACTAAGGAATTGATGTGACTAAGGAATTAATGTTATAAGAATTATATTTCAAGGAAATAATTCATTAGTCACATTAATTCCTTAGCTACATCTTTTCCTTAGCTACTGCTTTTCCTTGGACATTTTTTATTTATTTTATAAATAAAATACATGTAAATTTTTTTTAAAAAATACAAATGTCCAAGGAAAAGCAGTAGCTAAGGAAAAGATGTAGCTAAGGAATTGATGTGACTAAGGAATTAATGTTGCCAAAGAATTATATTTCAAGGAAATAATTCATTAGTCACATTAATTCCTTAGCTACTGCTTTTCCTTGGACATTTTTTATTTATTTTATAAATAAAATACATGTAAATTTTTTTTAAAAAATACAAATGTCCAAGGAAAAGCAGTAGCTAAGGAGAAGATGTAACTAAGAATTGATGTGACTAAGGAATTAATGTTGCCAAGAATTATATTTCAAGGAAATAATTCATTAGTCACATTAATTCCTCAGCTATCTTTTCATAGCTACTGCTTTTCCTTGGACATTTTTATTTATTTTATAAATAAAATACATGTAAATTTTTTTAAAATACAAATGTCCAAGAAGCAGTAGGGAGAAGATGTGCTAAGGAATTGATGTGACTAAGGAATTAATGTTGCCAAAAATTATATTTCAAGGAAATAATTCATTAGTCACATCAATTCCTGAAACTATCTTTTCACTACTACTTTTCCTTGGACATTTTTATTTATTTTATAAATAAAATACATGTAAATTTTTTTAAAAATACAAATGTCCAAGGAAAAGCAGTAGCTAAGGAAAGATGTAGCTAAGGAATTGATGTGACTAAGGAATTAATGTTGCCAAGAATTATATTTCAAGGAAATAATTCCTTAGTCACATTAATTCCTTAGCTACATCTTTTCCTTAGCTACTGCTTTTCCTTGGACATTTTTTTTTTATTTTTTAAATAAAATACATGTAAATTTATTTTTTAAAAATACAAATGTCCAAGGAAAAGCAGTAGCTAAGGAAAAGATGTTGCTAAGGAAAAGATGTGACTAAGGAATTAATGTTGCCAAAGAATTATATTTCAAGGAAATAATTCATTAGTCACATTAATTCCTTAGCTACATCTTTTCATAGCTACTGCTTTCCTTGGACATTTTTATTTATTTTATAAATAAAATACATATAAATTTTTTAAAAATACAAATGTCCAAGAAAAAGCAGTAGCTAAGAAAAGATGTAGCTAAGGAATTGATGTGACTAAGGAATTAATGTTTATAAGAATTATATTTCAAGGAAATAATTCATTAGTCACATTAATTCCTCAGCTATCTTTTCATAGTAAGGATGGTGTGAGAGGAAAAGCAGTAGCTAAGGAAAGATGTAGCTAGGAATTGATGTGACTAAGGAATTAATGTTGCCAAAGAATTGTATTTCAAGGAAATAATTCATTAGTCACATTAATTCCTTAGCTATCTTTCTATTTATTTTATAAATAAAATACATATAAATTTTTAAAAAATACAAATGTGAGAGGAAAAGCAGTAGCTAAGGAAAAGATGTAGCTAAGGAATTGATGTCACTAAGGAATTAATGTTGCCAAAGAATTATATTTCAAGGAAATAATTCATTAGTCACATTAATTCCCTCAGCATCTTTTTCACTTACTTCTACCTTGGACATTTTTATTTATTTTATAAATAAAATACATGTAAATTTTTTAAAAATACAAATGTCCGAGGAAAAGCAGTAGCTAAGGAAAAGATGTAGCTAAGGAATTAATGTGACTAAGGAAATAATGTTGCCAAAAAATTATATTTCAAGGAAATAATTCCTTAGTCACATTAATTCCTTAGCTACATCTTAACTACTGCTTTTCCTGGACATTTTTATTTATTTTATAAATGAAATACACATAAATTTTTTTTTTTTAAATACAAATGTCCAAGGAAAAGCAGTAGCTAAGAAAAAGATGTAGCTAAGGAAAAGATGTAGCTAAGGAATTAATGTTGCAAAAGAATTATATTTCAAGGAAATAATTCATTAGTCACATTAATTCCTTAGCTTCTATCACTCTTCTACTCACTGGACATTTTTATTTATTTTATAAATAAAATACATGTAAATTTTTTAAAATACAATTGTCCAAGGAAAAGCAGTAGCTAAGGAAAAGATGTAGCTAAGGAATTGATGTGACTAAGGAATTAATGTTATAAGAATTATATTTCAAGGGAAATAATTCATTAGTCACATTAATTCCTAGCTACATCTTCACTTAACTACTGCTTTTCCTTGGACATTTTTTATTTATTTTATAAATAAAATACATGTAAATTTTTTTTTAAAAATACAAATGTCCAAGGAAAAGCAGTAGCTAAGGAAAAGATGTAGCTAAGGAATTAATGTGACTAAGGAATTAATGTTGCCAAAGAATTATATTTCAAGGAAATAATTCATTAGTCACATTAATTCCTTAGCTACTGCTTTTCCTTGGACATTTTTTATTTATTTTATAAATAAAATACATATAAATTTTTTTTTTAAAAATACAAATGTCCAAGGAAAAGCAGTAGCTAAGGAAAAGATGTAGCTAAGGAATTGATGTGACTAAGGAATTAATGTTGCCAAAGAATTATATTTCAAGGAAATAATTCATTAGTCACATTAATTCCTTAGCTACATCTTTTCCTTAGCTACTGCTTTTCCTTGGACATTTTTTATTTATTTTATAAATAAAATACATGTCAATTTATTTTTTTAAAATACATATGTCCAAGGAAAAGCAGTAGCTAAGGAGAAGATGTAGCTAAGGAATTAATGTGACTAAGGAATTAATGTTGCCAAAGAATTATATTTCAAGGAAATAATTCATTAGTCACATTAATTCCTGAGCTACATCTTTTCCTTAGCTACTGCTTTTCCTTGGACATTTTTTATTTATTTTATAAATAAAATACATGTAAATTTTTTTTTAAAAATACAAATGTGAGAGGAAAAGCAGTAGCTAAGGAAAAGATGTAGCTAAGGAATTGATGTGACTAAGGAATTAATGTTGCCAAAGAATTATATTTCAAGGAAATAATTCATTAGTCACATTAATTCCTCAGCTACATCTTTTCCTTAGCTACTGCTTTTCCTTGGACATTTTTTATTTATTTTATAAATAAAATACATGTAAATTTTTTTTTAAAAATACAAATGTCCAAGGAAAAGCAGTAGCTAAGGAAAAGATGTAGCTAAGGAATTGATGTGACTAAGGAATTAATGTTGCCAACAAATTATGTTTCAAGGAAATAATTCTTTAGTCACATTAATTCCTTAGCTACATCTTTCATAACTACTTTTCATGGACATTTTTATTTATTTTATAAATAAAATACATATAAATTTTTTAAAAAATACAAATGTCCAAGAAAAAGCAGTAGCTAAGGAAAAGATGTAGCTAAGGTTGATGTGACTAAGGAATTAATGTTGCCAAAGAATTATATTTCAAGGAAATAATTCATTAGTCACATTAATTCCTCAGCTACATCTTTTCCTTAGCTACTGCTTTTCCTTGGACATTTTTTATTTATTTTATAAATAAAATACATGTAAATTTTTTTTTAAAAATACAAATGTGAGAGGAAAAGCAGTAGCTAAGGAAAAGATGTAGCTAAGGAATTGATGTGACTAAGGAATTAATGTTGCCAAAGAATTATATTTCAAGGAAATAATTCATTAGTCACATTAATTCCTTAGCTACTGCTTTTCCTTGGACATTTTTTATTTATTTTATAAATAAAATACATATAAATTTTTTTTTTAAAAATACAAATGTCCAAGAAAAAGCAGTAGCTAAGGAAAAGATGTAGCTAAGGAATTGATGTCACTAAGGAATTAATGTTGCCAAAGAATTATATTTCAAGGAAATAATTCATTAGTCACATTAATTCCTCAGCTACATCTTTTCCTTAGCTACTGCTTTTCCTTGGACATTTTTTATTTATTTTATAAATAAAATACATGTAAATTTTTTTTTAAAAATACAAATGTCCAAGGAAAAGCAGTAGCTAAGGAAAAGATGTAGCTAAGGAATTGATGTGACTAAGGAATTAATGTTGCCAAAGAATTATATTTCAAGGAAATAATTCATTAGTCACATTAATTCCTCAGATACATCTTTCCCTTAGCTACTGCTTTTCCTTGGACATTTTTTATTTATTTTATAAATGAAATACACATAAATTTTTTTTTTTAAAATACAAATGTCCAAGGAAAAGCAGTAGCTAAGGAAAAGATGTAGCTAAGGAAAAGATGTAGCTAAGGAATTAATGTTGCCAAAGAATTATATTTCAAGGAAATAATTCATTAGTCACATTAATTCCTTAGCTACATCTTTCCTTATACTACTTTCATGGACATTTTTATTTATTTTATAAATAAAATACATATAAATTTTTTTAAATACAAATGTCCAAAAGGATGTAGCTAAGGAAAAGATGTAGCTAAGGAATTAATGTGACTAAGGAATTAATGTTGCCAAAGAATTATATTTCAAGGAAATAATTCATTAGTCACATTAATTCCTTAGCTACATCTTTTCCTTAGCTACATCTTTTCCTTGGACATTTTTTATTTATTTTATAAATGAAATACATGTAAATTTTTTTTTTAAAAATACAAATGTCCAAGGAAAAGCAGTACCTAAGAAAAAGATGTAGCTAAGGAATTAATGTGACTAAGGAATTAATGTTGCCAAAGAATTATATTTCAAGGAAATAATTCATTAGTCACATCAATTCCTTAGCTACATCTTTTCCTTAGCTACATCTTTCCCTTAGCTACTGCTTTTCCTTGGACATTTTTTATTTATTTTATAAATGAAATACACATAAATTTTTTTTTTCAAAATACAAATGTCCAAGGAAAAGCAGTAGCTAAGGAAAAGATGTAGCTAAGGAAAAGATGTAGCTAAGGAATTAATGTTGCCAAAGAATTATATTTCAAGGAAATAATTCATTAGTCACATTAATTTTTTTAGCTACATCTTTTCCTTAGCTACATCTTTTCCTTAGCTACTGCTTTTCCTTGGACATTTTTCATTTATTTTATAAATAAAATACATATAAATTTACTTTTCTAAAATACAAATGTCCAAGAAAAAGCAGTAGCTAAGGAAAAGAGGTTGCCCTACATGTTAATTTCTTTGGCAAAATATATTTCGTATAAATTAACATGTGACAACATCCTTTCCTTAGCTACCATTTTTCCTATGACCATTTATTTTTTTAAATTAATAAAACGCTATGGGAAAAGTATTAGCTAAGGAAAAGAGGATGCCTACATGTTAATTCCTTTGGCAAAATTAATTTTATATTAATTAACATGTGGCTACATCTTTTCCATAGACATTTTTTCAATAGCTTTCTATTTATCATACGATATTAAATAAATAAATAAAAATAAAAAATATTAATCACATTTCAAATTATAATATAAATCAGTCGGTAGCATAGTTCGGGCCGATATTAAAGATATTATTGTCATATTATCCACATTCTCCCCTCCTTCCACCTAAACGCAAAAATCGGTCTCTGCGCATGGGAAAAATCTTCAGTTAGGGAAAAAAATAAGCCCAGAAAAAAATACACGTAGTGCTACCCCCCTGCATGGCGCTGCAGGCCGCAAGCCAGTGAAGCCACCGAGGTCCCATTAGTCCGACATTTTGTGCTCGCCGTATGGAGTGGGTATAAGAGGTTTTCGTCACTTCCGAGGTAAAAATCATCTATGGCGTCACTCTGCTTATACTCACTCTAATGTCAGAAAGACTTTTTCATTTACGGTGTTTTCTGCACCCGTATTCAGAGGATGTTCTCATTAGGGCGTTTTTTTTCCGATGGTGGCGCTTGTGAAGCTTTTCTATGTAAAATCTATATAAAAAGTTCACAAGCGCCGCCATCAACTAATGAAACATCCTCTGGTGCTATTCAGGATTGAGACATGGCGCTGCAGGCCGCAAGCCGCGATGGTGAGCAGTAGAGGTGGTATTTCTGGCAGCCGTCCGGCGACTCGGCGTCCGGCGAGGATTAGATTATAAATGTGTGAGCGAACTTGACAATTTTTTTTTTTTATAAAGCATGTGTATGTGCGAGGTTGTATGTGGTTCTCCATGAACCAAAAGAACACAAAAGAATAGATTGTCATATTATAAAAATGTTCAACCGATGAAAAATACTTCTAGTTTGTCTGCTCAAAAATAGTATTTATTAATAACAATTGTAATATTTTCTCCGCCATCAATCCCATGCCGGAAAACTTTATCCGCCATCAATCTCATGCCGGAGTAATTTCCCCACCATCGATCTCATGCCGGAGTAATTTTCCCACCTTCAATCTCATGCCGGAGTAATTTCTCCGCCATCAACCTCATGCCGGAATAATTTCTCCGCCATCAATTTCATGCCGGAGTAATTTCTCCGCCACCAACCTCATGCCGGAGTAGTTTCTCCGGAAATGGGCCAAAAACGGAGTAATGCCGGAGAAAGCCGGAGTAACGGCGGAGAAATATTTCTACCAGGGCACCCATGGTCACTCGTATAACGTGCCAATATCAGGGTGCATTCCTTTAATAAAAAATTTTTTTTCGTTTTGCAATTTCGGGGCGTGGCCATTTTCCCCACTTGCAATTGGTACGACTTATAAAATTATCGAAAAAATAAATTACGAAGTGTAAACTTAGAGAATTATAATGTGCACCAATTATTATTGTCTCGAATTATAGTTTGTAAGAATCGTATTGTTTCAATTGTTTAAACTGATGAAAACGTAAACGATAAATTTATTATTTTGGAGAATAACCAGTTTGTAGAATTTTAATTTTAATATATTGCAAATAATATGTATTTGATAAAAACCGAATATGAAAAAACATAAAATGTAAAGTAATAGATTATGCATAGTTCAGAATTGTCAATGGCTAGGTTTTCTAAATTTAGTAATTATTTATTTATCGAAATGGAAAAACTTAGATAATAAAATACATAGAATTAGAAAAATATAGAAATACAAGTGTGCCGAAGTGCAAAAAGTTCGACAGTGCAAGTTCAGTGTTTTCAGTCGATAATGTGATGGTAAAAGCGAAAATACAGTCGACTTAGAAATCTTTTTTACCTACTACAAAAATAATCTCATGGTAAATATAGAATACAAAACTAAGACTGAAATCCAAAAAAACATTTAAATATTATTTCAAACTCTTGATAAGTTTTGTTTATATTTAACTGTTATATTTTGAATAATTGTGGCAAGTAAAATTTATTGAATAATCAATGTAAGTATAACTATTATCTTTTCCTTGGTAATTATTTTATTTATTTTAAATAAAATTACTGCAACTGATTTTAATAAAAAAAAAAACATCAAGGACAAGCAGTATCTAAGGAAAAGATGTGGCTGAGGAATTAATGTAGCCAGAAAAATTATGTGATAAGCAACATTATTTCCTTAGCTATTGTTTTTCCTTGGTATTTTAATTTATCAAAATAAATTTTAATAATTTTATTTGGAAAATAAATAAATGAAATACCAAGGAAAAGCAGTAGCTAAGGAAAAGATGGAGCTAGGGAATTAATGCGACTAAGGAATTATTTCCTTGAGACATAATTTTTTGGCAACATTAATTCCTTAACCACATTTTTTCCTTGGACATTTTTATTTATTAAATAGATAAAATACATGTATTTTTATTAAAAAAAAATAAAAATGTCCAAGGAAAAGCAGTAGCTAAGGAAAAGATGAAGCTAAGGAATTAATGTTGCCAAAAAATTATGTCTCAAGGAAATAATTCCTTAGTCACATTAATTCCTTAGCTACATCTTTTCCTTAGCTACTGCTTTTCCTTGGACATTTTCATTTTTAAAAAATAAATTTACATGTATTTTATTTATAAAATAAATAAAAAATGTCCAAGGAAAAGCAGTAGCTAAAGAAAAGATGTAGCTAAGGAATTAATGTAACTAAGGAATTATTTCCTTGAGACATAATTTTTTGGCAACATTAATTCCTTAGCTACATCTTTTCCTTAGCTACTGCTTTTCCTTGGACATTTATTATTTTTTTTATAAATAAAATACATGTAAATTTATTTTTTAAAAATGAAAATGTCCGAGGAAAAGCAGTAGCTAAGGAAAAGATGTAGCTAAGGAATAAATGTGACTAAGGAATTATTTCCTTGAGACATAATTTTTTGGCAACATTAATTCCTTAGCTTCATCTTTTCCTTGGACATTTGTATTTTTAAAAAATAAATTTACATGTATTTTATTTATAAAATAAATAAAAAATGTCCAAGGAAAAGCAGTAGCTAAGGAAAAGATGTAGCTAAGGAATTAATGTTGCCAAAAAATTATGTCTCAAGGAAATAATTCCTTAGTTACATTAATTCCTTAGCTACTGCTTTTCCTTGGACATTTTTTATTTATTTTATAAATAAAATACATGTAAATTTATTTTTTAAAAATACAAATGTCCAAGGAAAAGCAGTAGCTAAAGAAAAGATGAAGCTAAGGAATTAATGTTGCCAAAAAATTATGTCTCAAGGAAATAATTCCTTAGTCACCTCAATTCCTTAGCTACATCTTTTCCTTAGCTACTGCTTTTCCTTGGACATTTTTTATTTATTTTATAAATAAAATACATGTAAATTTGCTTTTTAAAAATACAAATGTCCAAGGAAAAGATGAAGCTAAGGAATTAATGTTGCCAAAAAATTATGTCTCAAGGAAATAATTCCTGAGTTACATTAATTCCTTAGCTCCATCTTTTCCTTAGCTACTGCTTTTCCTTGGTATTTCATTTATTTATTTTCCAAATAAAATTATTAAAATTTATTTTGATAAATTAAAATACCAAGGAAAAGCAATAGCTAAGGAAATAATGTTGCTTATCACATAATTTTTCTGGCTACATTAATTCCTCAGCCACATCTTTTCCTTAGATACTGCTTGTCCTTGATGTTTTTTTTTTTATTAAAATCAGTTGCAGTAACTTTATTTAAAATAAATAAAATAATTACCAAGGAAAAGATAATAGTTATACTTACATTGATTATTCAATAAATTTTACTTGCCACAATTATTCAAAATATAACAGTTAAATATAAACAAAACTTATCAAGAGTTTGAAATAACTAGCGCCCTCGCCGGCCGCAAGCGGCCGCCTCAGTTGTTTCTAT
This sequence comes from Aphidius gifuensis, assembly GCF_014905175.1. Classification (NCBI taxonomy): domain Eukaryota; kingdom Metazoa; phylum Arthropoda; class Insecta; order Hymenoptera; family Braconidae; genus Aphidius; species Aphidius gifuensis. Next base: position 16,105,087 of record NC_057788.1, read on the forward strand.
GCTATATGCTAAATTCCAATGACACGTCATTGTTATATCCTAGTTGACGTTATAAAATTCATAAAATATAAAGAAAAAGGAAACATAAATTATCAACTTAAATAACGACGCAAGACGTTTCTTTTCTCACGAGATATTAGATTTCATCAAAATTCAAGAAACTAAAATACAAATATTTGATAAGACCCAAAACCACACAGCTGTATGCACTTAAAAAGTAATAAAATGATATTCAAACTAAAGGGACTTTTCCCAAACTATTTTACCGGATACATAAAACTTTTACGACTTTCTTGGAGCCAGACACGACAGATTAGATTACATCTACGATAGACCAACGCAATACCCTCGGATAGCGGCACATTTGGGACCAGCCCTTTTGTCTCCTACTCTGAGGAAATACGAGTATAAATACACCCCGAAAAACTAAGACAAATCAGTTGTCGTTAGGGACCGGGAACCGAAACATAGCCATGTAGTTATCATCACGTTAGAGTCAGGTCTTCTGACTTAAAATCTTTGTAATTACTTATCAGACACATTGTAACTCGACAGAACGTACGTTAGAATTAAACACTACAACTTGTAATATCTACTGTCAACTATTGTACCATCAATTCACATTGTTTAAATAAATATAGTTAATCGTTATTATTAAAAAACCAAAATCAACAACATTACTACTTTTCTTCTCTTACCTTTACCTACTACGCTGTGGACCTGACCTGTTGACCGAAAGGTTTAGGGTCGAATAACAATTTACATTTACAATTATTACGGGTACTTCGGACATAACAAAATGGCGCCCAAACTGTTGAGACACGGCAAAACAAAGTAGAGGTAGAGACAAAGAGGAGAATAGTAATCAAAAAAAAAAAAAATAGAAAATTAAAAGTGACGAAAATCAAATAAGGCCCATAAACGTAACAAATGGTGCCTGAACAGAATAAACACTTCACAAACGACAACAACTTATAAAAACGTACATTCAAGGTAACAATAATAAAATTACTTTATAAAAGTGAAAAGTGCCAATCAGAGTAAATTTTTTTTAAAGAAAATCATTTTTACCGATAACAAATTAATTTAGTATATCTTAAATTTACAATTTTGTGCAAGAATAATACAGACTGAAAGAAAATATAAAGTAAAATAAAATAAAATCTAAACATTTATCGAGACAATATTTGTAAAGAAAACGAAGAAATTATTCTAAAATCAATTAATAATCAAATAGGAATTAGTTACACGAGTTACATATAAACCGGTTCTCCCTAAAATAACGACAAACTCCTCGTGATAATTAGTTTCTCTACAAATAAAATACGTACATTCAAAAAAAAAAAAAAAAAAAAAAAAATCGGAAAATAAAATAAACGAATAAATAAATATTCAAAAATAAAATAAAACAAACAAACAATCGAATGAATAATAAAAAAATTTTTTTTTAATAAGTAAATTTTAAGACCGCACTATCCGTTATTGAAAATTAGAATAATAAAAAGGTTATTAGAAATTAAAATAATAAAAAAAGTTATTAGAAATCAAAATAATAAAAAAAAAATAACATCTACAAGTAAACAAAAAAAAAAAAAAACAAAAACAAAAACAAAAAGAAAATCGAAGAAATACAATTAGACGCTTTCCTAGATAAGATACTTGACTAAAACGAATTTTAAACTCTTTAAATCGCGCGAAAAAGTAACAAAACAAAATAAAACGAAAAATACAAGAATAAAGATGATGAGGTGACAGGCGAGCTACTCTGCAGACACAACGAGCTGACAAGAGAGCAGCCTTACAGACAAGAAAAAATGACAATTACAATACAAAAAGCGAGTAAGCCACGGACGGTCGTGCATCGGAATAAAAACACGTAAAAATAAACGTGAATAGGTATAACGCAATACCGGGTACGGGACCCGTGAGCAATTAAAAATTTTTCGTAAGTAATAACATATAAACCGAGTAAGCAACGGACGGTCGTTCTTCGGAATAAAAACATATAATACTAAACGCGAATGAAGATAGGATAATAATAAAAGCAGTTGAAGTCAAAGAAAAAAAGAAAAGAATAGAAAAAAGGACTACACAGCTTTGGAAGTATTGAGAGAACTGCCTCAATAACGGGTTCAAGTCCCGTCCGAGCCTTAAAAAGGACTACACAGCTTTGGAAGTATTGAAGGAACTGCCTCAATAACGGGTTCAAGTCCCGTCTGAGCCTTAAAATTTTTTTTTTTTTAGAAAAACGAGTATCAGGTTTCGTCAAGACGGTCGAGAAAAGCATAAATTATTAGAAACAACAAGAGAAAAAGTAATGAAAATACAGAAACAAAAGAAAAAGAAAAACGAATGAATATTTTACAAAATTCTAAGTAAAACCTTTATGAAAAGAAGATATATCGCGTCACAGAAAATATAATAACGGAAGAAGGGTCAAATAAAATCGAAGAAAATATTAATTATAAAATAACAATATAACAAAAAACAAAAAAAAAAGAAAAAGAAGAACAGAATGTAGGTACAAGAAAATTTTAAAACAGAATAATAAAAAAAAAAAAACAAAAAAAATAAATGAAAAAATGTAGATTAGGAAAATAAGTTGGTCATTCTTTCAACGATTATCGAGAACATCACGAGACGCAACAACATACAACGGGCCTACAACAGAACAAGCAGAGACAATTCCAAGACAGATGACATAGGAACACAAAGTGACCACATAGTCAACAACAGACAACAACACGTAAAGATAGACAAAATGACCAACGACGACAGAAGAATAGAATGAGAAATTAAAACCTATAGACGTAAGATAACAAATAATTTCAAATCTCACTCAGTTCATTTTACTCCCTCGTTCGATTTTTAAGGGTGGGAGTGTTACAGCTACTTGATTAAACACGGTAATATATAATATTCGAAAAAATAAATTGAAAACACAGAAATATAAATTGTAAACCAATTCGTAAATAAAATTTTAGGTAAAAGTAAAAGCACACGAAAATAATTAAAAAAAAAAAAAAAAAAAAAAATATTGAGTAAAAAAAATAAAAAAAATATATAAGGAAAAAAATAGTATCAAAAGGTTGAAAAAAAAAAAAGAAGGAAAAAGTTATATAAATAAACAAATAGATAAATAACGAAAATTTAAACAAAATGACAACACAAACAGCAACGCTATATGTCCACCGTTACCCGTACACATATACAAAAAAATAAAAAAATAACAAAAAAAAAATGACAACAAAGAAAAGAACCGATAATTTAAAATGAAAAAAAAATGTTAATAAATAAACAAAAAAAAAAAAAATCAACATTAAGATACAAAACATACACGAGCGCGTCTGGACAGTCTAAATTATAAAAATAATATTTAATCTCACTCAGTTCATTTCACTCCCTCGTTCGATTTTTAAGGGTGGGAGTGTTATATCCTAGTTGACGTTATAAAATTCATAAAATATAAAGAAAAAGGAAACATAAATTATCAACTTAAATAACGACGCAAGACGTTTCTTTTCTCACGAGATATTAGATTTCATCAAAATTCAAGAAACTAAAATACAAATATTTGATAAGACCCAAAACCACACAGCTGTATGCACTTAAAAAGTAATAAAATGATATTCAAACTAAAGGGACTTTTCCCAAACTATTTTACCGGATACATAAAACTTTTACGACTTTCTTGGAGCCAGACACGACAGATTAGATTACATCTACGATAGACCAACGCAATACCCTCGGATAGCGGCACATTTGGGACCAGCCCTTTTGTCTCCTACTCTGAGGAAATACGAGTATAAATACACCCCGAAAACTAAGACAAATCAGTTGTCGTTGGGACCGGGAACCGAAACATAGCCATGTAGTTATCATCACGTTAGAGTCAGGTCTTCTGACTTAAAATCTTTGTAATTACTTATCAGACACATTGTAACTCGACAGAACGTACGTTAGAATTAAACACTACAACTTGTAATATCTACTGTCAACTATTGTACCATCAATTCACATTGTTTAAATAAATATAGTTAATCGTTATTATTAAAAAACCAAAATCAACAACATTACTACTTTTCTTCTCTTACCTTTACCTACTACGCTGTGGACCTGACCTGTTGACCGAAAGGTTTAGGGTCGAATAACAATTACATGTACAATGATAAGGGGTACTTCGGACATAACAAAATGGCGCCCAAACTGTTGAGACACGGCAAAACAAAGTAGAGGTAGAGACAAAGAGGAGAATAGTAATCAAAAAAAAAAAAAATAGAAAATTAAAAGTGACGAAAATCAAATAAGGCCCATAAACGTAACAAATGGTGCCTGAACAGAATAAACACTTCACAAACGACAACAACTTATAAAAACGTACATTCAAGGTAACAATAATAAAATTACTTTATAAAAGTGAAAAGTGCCAATCAGAGTAAATTTTTTTTAAAGAAAATCATTTTTACCGATAACAAATTAATTTAGTATATCTTAAATTTACAATTTTGTGCAAGAATAATACAGACTGAAAGAAAATATAAAGTAAAATAAAATAAAATCTAAACATTTATCGAGACAATATTTGTAAAGAAAAACGAAGAAAATTATTCTAAAATCAATTAATAATCAAATAGGAATTAGTTACACGAGTTACATATAAACCGGTTCTCCCTAAAATAACGACAAACTCCTCGTGATAATTAGTTTCTCTACAAATAAAATACGTACATTCAAAAAAAAAAAAAAAAAAAAAAATCGGAAAATAAAATAAACGAATAAATAAATATTCAAAAATAAAATAAAACAAACAAACAATCGAATGAATAATAAAAAAATTTTTTTTTAATAAGTAAATTTTAAGACCGCACTATCCGTTATTGAAAATTAGAATAATAAAAAGGTTATTAGAAATTAAAATAATAAAAAAAGTTATTAGAAATCAAAATAATAAAAAAAAAATAACATCTACAAGTAAACAAAAAAAAAAAAAAACAAAAACAAAAACAAAAAGAAAATCGAAGAAATACAATTAGACGCTTTCCTAGATAAGATACTTGACTAAAACGAATTTTAAACTCTTTAAATCGCGCGAAAAAGTAACAAAACAAAATAAAACGAAAAATACAAGAATAAAGATGATGAGGTGACAGGCGAGCTACTCTGCAGACACAACGAGCTGACAAGAGAGCAGCCTTACAGACAAGAAAAAATGACAATTACAATACAAAAAGCGAGTAAGCCACGGACGGTCGTGCATCGGAATAAAAACACGTAAAAATAAACGTGAATAGGTATAACGCAATACCGGGTACGGGACCCGTGAGCAATTAAAAATTTTTCGTAAGTAATAACATATAAACCGAGTAAGCAACGGACGGTCGTTCTTCGGAATAAAAACATATAATACTAAACGCGAATGAAGATAGGATAATAATAAAAGCAGTTGAAGTCAAAGAAAAAAGAATAGAAAAAAGGACTACACAGCTTTGGAAGTATTGAGAGAACTGCCTCAATAACGGGTTCAAGTCCCGTCCGAGCCTTAAAAAGGACTACACAGCTTTGGAAGTATTGAAGGAACTGCCTCAATAACGGGTTCAAGTCCCGTCTGAGCCTTAAAATTTTTTTTTTTTTAGAAAAACGAGTATCAGGTTTCGTCAAGACGGTCGAGAAAAGCATAAATTATTAGAAACAACAAGAGAAAAAGTAATGAAAATACAGAAACAAAAGAAAAAGAAAAACGAATGAATATTTTACAAAATTCTAAGTAAAACCTTTATGAAAAGAAGATATATTTGTGCTATTAACATCGGTATTATTCACCTGAAGAATAACGACAAAAAAAAAAAAAAGTTACTCCAAAAAATGTTTATACAATATGTGCTTTAAATGATGAATCCTTTTTCCATTTATTTCCTATCTATTTCAAAGAAAAGGGCAATTCTGGTGGAAATATTTCTCCGGCATTACTCCGTTTTTGGTCCATTTCTTGAGAAATTACTCTGACATGAGATCAATGCTGGATTTTTGTCTCCTTCTTTGATCTCATGCCGAAATAATTTTGCCGGTACTAATTTCATGCTGACGAAATTACTCCGGCATCAATCTCATGTCGGAGTAATGCCGGAGTAATATTTCCACCAGGGAAAAGCTACAACTTGTATCAATAAAATAAAAAGTTACACCTCAATAACAATAACATAGATTGTAAATTAAAATTTTTTAGCTCACGTCTTTTTCATCAAAAATAATAAAAAATTGTTTAAAATTTTAAAAATATTTTTTATTGAAGGCAATATGCAACTGTTAGTAAATAATTGTCGTTCAAGAATTTTTTTTCATCTATCGTCTGTCATCATCTGCTATTTATTGTAAGAAGAAATAGCTTACTCCAAATTTTAATTCACAATATTTTGTTATTATTATTGATGTATGAATTCCGATTTTATGAGTGCAAAATAGCTATTCTGCTCTTTTCTTTAAATTAGATAAGAATTCAATTAAAAAGACCCCATGCGTTTGTATATGAACATTTTAGAGCAAATATTTTATTTTTGTCGTTGTTTTTGAGGTAAAAATGAGGTACAAATTAGTACAAAATATTCTGATTATTTAACAAAGTATTGTAAATTTGAATTCTTGAGTAAACTATTTTTTTTTTAATACTATTAAAGTGCGAATTCTGCTTTCATTGATTCAAATAAGCTCATGACTTTTTTTTCGAGAATAAAGAAAAAAATTATCTATCATTATTTATTATTCGAGGTGCCATGCATTTGTTAATAATCAATTTTCGTCAAATAATTTTTTTCTATTCTTTTCAATTGAAGGACAAATTCTGTTATTATTAATATAAATTAACCCATGACTTTTTCTTTAAGAGTAAAAACAAATCATTCAATAACATTTATTTTTTAAGGCACCATGGAATTGTTATTAAACAATTACATGACACCTCAAAATAATAGAATAATCCTTTTAAATAATTCTTTTTTTATCTTTGGAGAGAAAAACGTTGGCTGATAATAGCAGAATTCGTACTTCAGTGGAAAATAATATGAAAAATTGTTAATTAACGATTGCATGTCACCTCGAACAATTGTTAACATTTATTTATAAATATTGTTGAATTATTTTTTTTTTTTCTTGAAGAGAATGTCGTAAGTTTATTCAAACCAATGAATGCAGGTTTCGTACTTCAATAATGATTGAATAAAAAAATCTGATTACTTCAAAATTTTAATTAACAATACTTTGTTATTATTGTTAATTATGCATGTACAAATCTTGATTTCATTCTTACAGGTTCGCGTGCCCTATTTAAAAATGAATCTATCTTTTTTTTTGTGTTTGGATGTAGTTTTTTTTTTCAATTTTTCGTTATTTTTTTATTTATAACACATTAGCTACTCTTTTATTTATAACAATTCAATTAAATATTGGTCAATCATTTGAAGGTTATAGGCATTAATATTTTTTGACAGATATAAAATGTTGTTATAATCACATATGTCAACACACACATACATATGTATATGCAATTAGCGCCACCTATATCAATTTATACGACATGCACGTGACCTTCTGATACCCCAATCAGATTCCAGTAAATTCAAAAATGAGGCGCTAAGTTTGAAAAATGAAGCGCCAAGTTCAAATTTGGATGCGCACGCAAAATGCGACGCCATGACACCAATGCTTTTTTTATTTAAGGATATTTAAATGTTTTTTTGGATTTCAGTCTTAGTTTTGTATTCTATATTTACCATGAGATTATTTTTGTAGTAGGTAAAAAAGATTTCTAAGTCAACTGTATTTTCGCTTTTACCATCACATTATCGACTGAAAACACTGAACTTGCACTGTCGAACTTTTTGCACTTCAGCACACTTGTATTTCTATATTTTTCTAATTCTATGTATTTTATTATCTAAGTTTTTCCATTTCGATAAATAAATAATTACTAAATTTAGAAAACCTAGCCATTGACAATTCTGAACTATGCATAATCTATTACTTTACATTTTATGTTTTTTCATATTCGGTTTTTATCAAATACATATTATTTGCAATATATTAAAATTAAAATTCTACAAAATGGTTTTTCTCCAAAATAATAATTTTATCGTTTACTTTTTCATCAGTTTGAACAATTGAAACAATACGATTCTTACAAACTATAATTCGAGACAATAATAATTGGTGCACATTATAATTCTCTAAGTTTACACTTCGTAATTTATTTTTTCGATAATTTTATAAGTCGTACCAATTGCAAGTGGGGAAAATGGCCGCGCCCCAAAAAAATAATGTCATGTGTCAGTACTGCCACTACAAGAAACAGCTTTTTCCTATAAAATTTTGGCCGGTATTACAGGGCGAAATTGCAAAACGAAAAAAAAATTTTTATTAAAGGAAAGCACCCTCGACATCGTTTTAAAAAACCAATAGCCGATATTTTCGTGACGATATTTGGAAAATGATATCAAATAATAAATATCCAATATTTGACGCCTACATATCGAACATTTGTACCTATATCGAATAAAAATAACGTCGTCAGAATATCGGGTCCTCCGATATATCGGCTGATATCGCACATCCCTACTCTGGAGTCTGGACTGCGGAGTTGGAGTGAGCCAGAGTCAGATGGTCAGCTCACAGCTGTGAGTTGGAGTTACCTTGCGGACCGGTCACTACTTACTCGGTCAGTTGAATCAGCTCAGTTGAATACATATTTGAATCTGCTTAGATCTGACTTGAATCATTGGATGCTACAACTTGTACTGATTTGTACTACATTTATTATGCATATCCCAAGTTATAAGTATTAGTAAACATTTGAGTGTCAACTGTCAACAAGAAATCATCGTCACATAAAACGGGTGTCGTGAAACGTTACATTTTTGCTTACGTATGTTTTGTTTTTATTAATAACAACTAATAATAATCAATCGTGTGTAAGTATATAACCTTATTTTAATAATATTTTTAAACAAAGAAAATATCTTCCTATCATCTTGTCACAGAGCTAAATAATTTAATCTGCTAATGTCCTATTTTTTTTTATTTTTTTTTTGTTTTGTTCTGATTTTACTATTTTTATACTTAAATATAATCATTTTATACAATTATAAAAATTAACAGTTCTGTCGTAGTATTGGTCTTGTCTACTATACGAAAAATCAAAACAACTGCATTAGCTTTCAAACTAAGTAAGCGATTGTAAGTCAAAATCAATTTCATAAAAATTTAACTACGTTTTTAAATCTATAATTTAAGCCGTTGAGGCAAAAAATGTAAAGCCTTTCTTCTTTATTTTTATGGTGGTGGATCCCGCAGGGTCTTAAATTTGTCTGCGAGCAGTCATATATTTTTTTTTTTTTTCAATAATTGATAACTTAATTTAAAGAAGAAAATTCTAATGAGTATTCTCTAGATTTTTATTTATAAATTTCTGTCATTAATAGATTAACTTCTTTTGAATTCGCGTCATTATTAATATTTTTCTTGTTATTACGTTACTTGAAATACTTGAAATCAAAAGTAATCTCTCAAACTGAGGTTATTTTTCGCTGACATAATTATTTATAATGTTTTTATTGTTCTACTTGTATTCAGTGAGTATGACGATTTTCATCCGTTTTTGTTTTACAATTTTTTATTATTACATAGTTCCATTCATTAAACTACTTAAAAATCGTAGCTCTAACCCATACTTTCCTCACTTTTTACAATTTTAATTATAGTAAATTTTATTATATATTTTTTTCATTAAAATACAATTTATTAAATTTATATATAGGTATATATATAAATTTCACTACACGTAAATAATACTCTTCATTTTAATGTATCACGCTTGACCCATTTTTTTTGTTTCTATTTTTTTTTTTTTTATAAAGATATATAAGATAGAAAAATAGTTGTGTCATGTTGTTGTTTTTTTATTTTATTTTAGAATACTTTGATGGTCATATTATCTCTAGTGACAAATCAAAAAAATAATAATGAATTTGTCATTTGCTGGTTGTGGTTTTTTGGGTATTTACCATGTTGGTGTTGCTGTTTGTTTTAAAAAATATGCACCTCATTTGCTCTTGGATAAAATCAGCGGGGCATCAGCTGGTGCAATTGCAGCCTGTTGTCTTCTTTGTGATTTACCCCTCGGTGAGTAAACTGTTTTTTTTTTAAATAGTTAATTGTTTTTTGTTTATATTCATCCCTGACTTATGATATTTACAGTTATTTATATTAAATACAATCAATTCATTAAAATTGTTATAATTATTATCTAAATCCGGTTCATAATACAAAATTTAAAATAATCATATTTTAAAATTAATTATTTCTAAAATATACCGAGCATAAAAACTGTTTATCTAATGCTTGAATGTATAAAAAATTATCGATTTTGAATTGATGTCTTAGAAAAAATGAAACTATTAAAGTTAATAAAAATTGATAGATATCAATATTTTTTATGAAGTTACCAGCACAAATTAGAAAAAAAAAAATCCCAAATAGTAGGCAACATTAAGAATTAATTAAAATTAACTAAATTCAAAAAAAAGTAGTAAGAGAATTGAGATTGGGAAATGTTATTCAAAAAATCTACTACAAAGTTTTCAACACTTGATTATATTTTCTAATTATCACTGAAAATGCCTTTAAGAAAAATTTCCATCGATATCTCAATCAACATGTTTGGTAAAAATTGATTATTCAATATCAAAACAAGTTTAATAAACAAAGCGGAAATATCATTCATGTTGTTGTTGTTGTTTTGAAAAATTACTTTCGTTTTGTTGATCTATATTTATCAATGATATGAAATTCTAATAATTTTTAATGCAAAAAATATCCGATGTAAATGATATAAAAATAGAGTAAAATGATAGTTTGAATGATAAGTAGGTCAAACGCTCAGAAAATAAATAAATAATCAAATTAAAAAAAAACTTATGTACCAATGTGAGTGATGAGTTTTGCAATAATAAATCTGATCAAGGTTGTGCTTTATTTAATATTAATCTGAATTTCGTGAATTAATTATACACTAATAAAGTTTTCTTTGTCCTATGTCGATGAACTTGTTTTACTGATAAATAATAATAATAATAATAATAAGCAAATTAAATAAAATACATTATAAATTGGTATATACAATCATTTTTTTTTTTTCACTTCCATGAGGTCATTGCTAGATTTGGACTAAACTCCGGAGTAAAGTCTAAAGTCAGGTGCATTATACTTTAATCTTCAACATCCGATGATCGATGACTTTGATATTAAACATAAAAAAAAAAAAAAATTTAATAAAATCAAATCGAATTAAAAATAGAATAAATATTTTCTTATTAATTGCGTAAAAAAAATAAATAAAAACATCGATCAACTGATAATTAAAAAAAAAATAGTTAAATATTTGCTTCCTCGAGTGTTTGTTTACATAACAATTAAATCTATGACACAAACTGTGTGTTATGACGCACTTGAATATCAAAATGCCAGAGAAAGACCAATTATTTTTGCTTTATCTCAATTTATTTATTTATTTTTTTTTAATTTAAGTATTTTGCCAATAGCATGTGATATCAGAGAGATATCGTAATCGTTTTGAAATACAAAGATGTTTAATTAAAAGTACAATTAAATGAAATAAGTGATTTATTATTAATTTTTTTTTTTTACAGGAACAATAGCAAGTAATGTTTTGAGAGTCGCTAAGGAGGCAAGGAAAACTACACTTGGGCCTTTTAGTCCTTCATTCAATGTGCAGGCGATTATGTTGGAGAGTCTAGAGAAGGTACAAAACATTCATTTATTTCTTTGTTGATTTTATGATAATCAATAAAAACAAAAACTTAAAATAATAATAATAATAATTTCAGTATCTCCCAAATGATGCGCATATTCGAGTAAGTGGAAAATTGCATATTTCCTTGACTAGAGTTTATGATGGAAAAAATGTTATTGTCTCACAGTTCAATTCACGTGAAGATCTTTTTCAGGTATTTTTATTTCTACATTTATTATTTTTTAAAGTTATCCTTATAATTTGCTTTTTTTTTTTTTTGTTTTTTATTTATTACTATTTTCGTCTTTTAATTAAATGATAATGAGTTTATTAATTTTTATTGATAGGCTCTTCTTGCTAGTTCATTTATTCCTTTATTTTCTGGAATTTTGCCACCGAGATTTCATGGAATTAGATACATGGATGGTGGTTTTAGTGATAATCTTCCAACTTTAGATGAAAATACATTAACGATAAGTCCGTTCTGTGGGGAGAGTGATATCTGTCCACGGGATACGTCATCACAACTTTTTCATGTAAGTTTTTTATTATCGTTATATTCGGAAATATATAACTAAAATATGATTATTCATAAAATTTTTCATCATTATAAATTGCAATTATTCATTGTTTTGTTATTCAATTTTTTTAATCTTGTTTACTTTATTTTTTCTTTTTTTTTAAATAATGATAAACCCTGACCTTCAATACATTGTCAATAATTTTTTTATTTTTTCCAATAACAATTTATTTATAGATATACTTAATAATTCAATAAAATGCTTAAAAATTATATTTACAGGTAAATTTTGCAAATACAAGCATTGAGTTATCTCGTCAAAATATTTACAGATTTATGAGAATACTTTTTCCACCAAATCCTGAAATCTTATCTAATATGTGTAAACAAGGTTTTGATGATGCATTGAGATTTTTACATCGTAATAATTTGATAAATTGTAATCGCTGTCTTGCTGTACAACCAACATTTATTGTTTCTGAATCACTAGATGAAAGTATGGAATATGATCCCGAATGTGTTGAATGTAAAATACATAGACAAGAAGCACTTGTTGCTAATTTTCCTGATACTGTTATGACAATATTTCAAGATGCTATCGATTCCGCAAACAAGGGTATTATTAATTGGTTATTTAAGTACAAAGGAATGAAATTATTGTCAATATTGAGCCTTCCATACACATTTCCTATTGATGTTGTTTACGCTACTCTAACAAAGTGAGTCAATATTATCAATTTTTATGAATTTATTTTCTTATTCGAAATGAAAAAAGTAATACATTAAACCCACAAAAGCTTGAGTAATAATATCGTTTGTTTCTTTTTTTTATCTTTAGATTTGTATTAAATGCTCCACAATTACGTAAAAGTTTAGTGGAAATTACAAAGTACCTAGTAGAACAATTAAACTTAATATTACCAACAATAAATATTTATTATCTCCAATTTCCATACAAGTCTTGTGAGTAAACTATGTTACGCCAGTATATTTTGAAATAGTAATTATTTTTTTTCTTATTGTTATTGAATAAATAATTGATATTTTATATTGCAGATATTTATAATCATGATTCTGTCAACGAATTAGATGCACCCTTCTTCAAGCCAAAAGATTTTTCACATAAGTACAATGATATGTAAGTTTAATTGAAAAACACGAAAAAGCTAGTGAAAATATTTTTGGAATATATAATTACTTAACCTTTTCTGAATTTCTCTGGAAATGTAGTACGGCAAAAGATGGAGTGATCTGGGAGTAATAATGAGTTTTATTCTAATTTAAATTTTTAGCAAACAATGGGATAATGCAAGGAAGTCTAGCTGTATTATAAATGTATCAGAATTTGGAAGTGTCGATGGAACTTTGGAAAATATTCTTCAGGTCACATCAGATCAAGAAACTTTAATGGCCTATTATTATGTTAATGAAAATAAAAAAATTCAAGTTTCTGATATTTTTGATGTTGCATCAACTTCACCAGGAAATATTGTCTCTTTAAAATCGGGTCAGTACGATGAAGTTTCTTGGGATGAACCAGGTTGGCTTGCCCGACATACAGTTGGTGAAGGTAATATAAGCTAATTTTATCCATTTCAATTATAATAAAATCAGTTGATAAATTTAAATATCACTTTTTGTTATATTCAGTTTCAACAGTAGATACAGAAAATGAAAATGATAGTACAAACAATTTACGTACAAACGACAGGAAATCCAATAATTTCATTTTATCTGAAGATGAACTCGAAGAAGCTGATCAAAAAATAAATGGTCATCCTGAAATATCAACGGATGATTCAAATATTTTTTCTGATCCCGAGAGTGAATGGACAGTTGATAGATCATCCATTATGCCGTCTGATAATTCAGAGTTCTTAGTCCCTCCAGATTCTAGACCAGAAGACGACCAGTAATTTTTCAAGACGACAAGAAAAATAATTTTACCCTGATTTTATTCTCAAAACGGTCAGATTTTGAAATTCCTTCAGTGATTGCAGTATTTTATTATTAAGAATCCGAATGAACATCAATAAAACTTTGTATGAATTTTTAAAATCATTTTCTTGCCAAACTAATAAGAATTAATGGATTTTTTCAATAGTGGACTGATTAAAAAACATAGCAGTAATGAATCATTGTTAATCAATCAAAATAATGCAAGTGTGATGGACTTATTGATATGAAAAAAAAAACGTAGTATATATGAATATGGCAAAAAAAAAGATAATTATTATTTTAAAGATTATCCTTCAACTTATTCAAAATAAAAATTATGGAGTATTTGATAGTGTAAATTGTCATTCTTTGGTATATCCGATTGTGATAAAAAACTTGAGAAGGAGTAATTGTTATGCTCATTTCTTGATTCAAACAAGTCAATTGTTGAATATTTTATTTTAATTTAATGTTATCTTTTTTAAATTTTTCTAAATAGATATCTTTTCATCTTTGAATAGACGAATTTTACAATAAAATAAATTATATTTTAATTTTCTTAAATCTGTTGTTTATTTTTAAAAATGATTATACCTATGTCAATGATAAAATATATTTTCGAATTTATAATCAACTTTTTTTGAAAAGTTGCGGTAGTGACTCAGCAAAATATAAGAATTAAAAAAAAAGACTTGACAAAGTCCAATGAGACTGTTGAGAACTAAAAAAGTTCAATACTCGGACGAGAAGACGTGTTGAATGGTATGTACTGCTATAAATTATAAATATTTTGTTGTCGATTTGAATTGGCGTATGTCTTGATTTTGAAATGAAAAAAATGTATATTGGTGAGGTAAAAAATTGTTTTAGATGATTGAGAGCAAGCCTTTGCGAGTGTTGATAGTCTATTCTCAGGAGTTGATCTTGAAATTTGTTATTTTAAAGTTCATTAGAAATTTAATTCAGGCCGAAAGAGTTTTTTTTCATTGTTATGTTTAACCTCTGCGCTAATTATCAATTTTCAAAAAAGCTTTATCAAAAAAATTAAAAATAAACATCTATTTTAAAAAACAGTCATGATTCGTATTATATAAATAAAATATTATGTTATTTTTTAAAAATATATATAAGTATATAACTTGGAGGTGATTTATTCGTGTTCTTTTCATAGAGTCGTTGTACTTTTCAGGTAAATTTTTTTTCTTTTTATGTTCAAGTGCATTTTACAGAGTTTTTTTTTTGTTATTATTTATTTACTTTTATCAAACAAATAATCGTTGATTGTATGTATATCCTTTTAATATATGTAAATATATACATATATATATTATAATTAAAACTTATGGTAAAATTTTTTTCCCCAACGACATTCATAGTATAACTTTCATCAATTCAATTTTTATTGCACTCACCTCATTTGTGTTGCAATTTTTTTTCCCCTAATAAGCATTTCACATGATTTTTTAAGTTCTTTTTAACTAAGCACTTTTGTACACAATTATTTTTCACTATTGTACAAACTTCTGTTTAAATTGTAAACAGAAGAAAATTTTTTCTAATAATAAAATTACAATAATAATAATAATAATAATAAATTATAACGATTGTAATAAAAAATGTTTTTTCTTATTCAAAAGTTCTTTTTAATAATTGATCATAATTAAATCTTGAAAAGTCATGATTTGAACGGAAGAACACTCCAATTTATTGAGGAAGTGAATTATCATTTTTGATGCGTACAACGATGCATCTTGATAATAAACTTCAAAGGGTTTCATTATTAGGTGTTGTTGCACTGTTCCTTGTCAATATTTGCGTTCGATTGGGCGAACTATTTGCAGCAACTGTGTTTTTTTGTTGAGCAACTAAACACTGTTGTAATTGTTGAATCTTAAATATAAGAAATATAATAAATAAATATATTTAATCTGAATAGTTAATATATAGTTAATATTATAGTTAATTATTATTGTTAATTTTTTTTTTAATTGATTAACTCTTACTTGTTGAGGAGAGAAACTTGCAACTCCAATTCCTTGAGATTGAGTATTAATTTGGCCAGTTGCACCGGCAATTGCATGCAACGATTTTGTTAATAGTGTATGTTTATTTGCAGGTACAACTTGGGAAGACGGTGTTGTTTGTGTTGCCATTAATACTGGTTTTGTAGATGCTATATTTAAAAAATAATAATAGTATTTCCATAAATTTCATTTTTTGTGAATAATGTTGAAGTTTATTAAATATAATTATATGAAATAAACTTACTCATAATTGGAGTTAAAACTTGTTTATTGCTAGATAATATTAATTGATTGCCGGTAACTGGTTTCGAAACAGTGACTAGTTGATTGGGAAGAACAGTCGACTTGGCATGATTTGATTGAATTTGACGTGTCATTTGATTTATTCGAGTTCGTTGAGAACCAACTAGCTGTATAGCGTGTCCACTCTGATTATAAAAAAAAAAAAAGTAAAATTACAAATATTGTAAAAAAAATTTTTTTTTTTTTTTTAAATATTTAGTACTAGTTTTTTTTTACCTGAGATAAAGCAACAGCGTTTGTCGCACGTATATTTTGTTTTGTTAAGCCTTTGACACCAGATGGTAATATTTGTGCTAAAAAAAATAATAACAATATTTAATGTTATTATGACGATATAAAAAAGTTCATGATTTATCTAGATTTTTTTATGAGCTTTAATATAACATAAATATGAGATAAAATAATGAACTTTTTCCACGTTTACACATAAATATTTTTTGTTTTAGTTTTGAATTGTTTATTGTTATATTTCAAGGTCAATTATTGAAATTTAGCATAAGTTAGCATTTTAATTGATCCGTTGTAAAAAAATTAGTTGAAAATGTCCATCAGTGAAAGTAAGATGGAATTATCAATTCGTAATTTTTTATTACTAATACGCTATGTAGAAAAAACTTTTTCTTGTATTGTTTATATATATTGAAAGTCATGGTAAGTCCTGAGTCAACTTATCACTCAATCTGTCAGTGAATAGATTCTCGGATCAATTTAAAAAAAAAATTGTTTATCTCGGATTTAATTGAGTTTATATTCAAAAAATGGAAATGTGCATACGTACAATAAAAAGAATTATTGAAAATAATTTCATCAATTGTCTTGCAAAAATGGAAATATGCATACGTACAATAAAAAGAATTATTGGAAATAATTTCATTATTTGTCTTGCAAATTTTTTGTAAATAATTGTAACAACATGTAAAAAATAATTCTTTAGCAAGCAATTGCATACAGCAAAACGTTAAATAAATAAATAAATGAATGAAGAATTCTTGAAACTCACCAATAGGTAAAGATAAGTGAGTATTGGGAGGATTCGCAATCACTACAGTTGGAGTAGATCCTGCAGTAGCTGTTGTAACAACAGTTGCAGCAACCATCTGTTTGAATAAATAATTCAAATTTAAAAAATTCCATTTAAAATGAATAAAATTAATTTTAAAAAATACTAGTTACTTACACTTGACACAGTTGTGCATATATTAGAATTAGTAGATAATGGCAAAGATACAATAACTCCAGCTGGCGTTACCGAGGCAGTCGTAGCTGATACATTCAATGGCATCGTAATTGATTGAGATAATCCCGGAAAAGATACCTGATAACGGATTTCATAAATAAAAAGTTTAAAATATACTGAAGTAATATATTCTACCTGAACATTTTGAAGTCCATTTATTGGATTTGGCAAACTAGTAAGATTAACACCCTGCAAACTGAGATTTGCAGGGGGTGGGCTTGTTAACGGACTTAATGGTTGATTATTTTGATTAGATGATGCAGTCAATCTTTCTAAAAGTGATGATGCAGCATTCATACCAGGTATTGGATTATCAGCTGACGGTGTGCCTGCTAATAATGCTGATAATCCAGGCATTGAAAGCCCAAGGGATGATGTATTATCTTGAACACGTGCTAGTCTAACAGCTGTTGCCTTAACAGGTGTTTGTTTACCAGCAAGTTGATTTGTCAATGCTGGACTAAAGCTAACTCTCACTTGACCGGTCGTGCTTGGTACTGTTATCATATTGCCATGGCCAATAACACGTTGTGATAGTGTTGTATTCAAAGATATTCTACGTGTTTGACCTTGAATTTTTTGTTGTGTTAAATTTGCTGGGCTACTGTTCAACAAACTTAGTATTGCAGCGTTGTTTGTTGTTTTGATTGCTGGCTGTTTTGATGAAAAAATAAATAAAAATTAGTATTATAGGATATGTTTTGCATAATATTTATATTATTATTTTTACCTGTGGAGTTTGTTGTGTCTGATTGTTACTACTCATTGCAGCAGCAGCTTGTTGTTGTTGAAATTGATCAGCTGAGTTCATTAATGAGGTAACAAGAGCTCTTATTTCAGGATTTGAAGAGTGTTTTTTAAAAGAAACTTCACCTTGACCTCCCATAATTTCACCAACATTATTAAGTTGATGAGTTGATTGTAATTGTGCTTGTAGTACAGGCAAATTCGTCGTTGTATTATTTGTACTACCAACAATACTCTGCTGTCCTGAGTTACATGATTTTTGTTGAAGTACGTATATCCCAGAACCATTAATACTATTACCATCAGTGAGAGTTAATGGTGCAGAATTATTATTAACTGATAATTGTGTTGAATCAATGTGTAAATTTGTTGTACAATTACCTAAGCCATTTGTTAAGTTTTGAACTGGCTGAATTGTTTGTATACTTTGTATTTGATTTGGTAATTTTGTTATTGTTGTATTTAAGATATTACTATTTGTTGTTGTTGTTGTTGCTGTTGTTATTGTTGATGTTGTAATTGTTGGTGTTGTTAATAATGTTGTTATTGATGTTGTTAATGGGTTTATTGTTGTTGGTGTTGGTGATGGTACCGTGATTCCATCATTTTGTGATAATTCTTGAATATCTGGTATACAATTCGTATTGTTAAGTGCTTCTGAAAGTACTGATTTGGCAGTGTTTGGATTGTTTAATTGTGCCTGAGTTCTTGATAATATTTGTTGCTGAAGAAGTTGTTGTTGAAGAAGTTGCTGCGCTTGAGCAGCAGCTTGTTGTGCTCTTTGCATTCCTGGTGTACATGTAACCCGTGGTGCTTGTCCCGGTACAACATGTTTTATTCGTACATTTTTTCTTCCTTCTTCAGTAAATATTTCTGTAAACTGTTGCATATAATGATTTGCTTGTACTCTTGTACCCAATGTAAATCTACACGATGAGCCATTTTTTTCACCCTCTTTATAGTCTCTATCAACATAAAGCTCACCAAGATATTCAGAATTCGATGGTCTTTGCAGTATCGATAACTTAATATGATAAACACGCCCTGGACCACGCTCTGTTTCTAATATATATTCTTCAATAAGTTGAGCTAGACAATCTTTCGTTTCACGTGGTCGTTCATATGCCTTGGCATAATTCAAAACATCAATTGGTGATGTTGGTGGTAGCAGTGGTGGATTAACAAGTGACGGAGGTGGACATGATGCTATTAAATTTAATGTTGTTGTTGTTGCTGTTGTTGTTGTTGTTGTTGCTGTTATTGTTGTTGTTGTTGTTGTTGTTGTTGTTGTTGTTAGCGATGATGTTGATGATGATAATGATGCTGCTGTTGATAAACTACCACTAATAGCTCCTCTTTTAGCTCTAACTCTTTGCATTAAATCTTGTATTGTAATTGTACCACTATCATTACCAAATTGTGATAATTGTTCAAGTTTACGTTTACGATTCGCTGTTACTTGGCAGTATTTTTTTGCTTGTCTTATTAATTGTTGATCATTCAATAATGTACGTGATTGACGTAATCTTGTTGTTGCTAAACTTGATACTGGATTTGGATCTAAACATAATGGTCCTTGTGTTGCTGCAATTAAACGTGATTCAAGTAATAATCTTTCTTCATGACTCCATTCACCATCATTTGTCAATGAAGTTACATCTGATAGAACACTTTGTGTTGTTGGTTTTAGTAATACATGGTGTATATCAGCTTTTAAATGTGTTTTTCTATAATCACGTATTTCAGCAATAATACAACCATCATAAAATAAATGTGAATGATTTAATTCAAGTTGTTCAGCAAGTATTGGTGGTAACTGTCCATTATCAATACATGATAATAATTCACCTTGTTCATACCCCATTAATTGTGTCTCGGCCAATAAACAGTTATTATTATCAAATTTGTTTGTATTATCATTTCTGATACCTAATGAGTATCCTTTGTTACCAGCATAAAGGTTCACAATTAATGTATGAAGACAGTCACGTTGTACTAAACGACCCAATAAATCACATTCATTTTCTAAATTATTTAAAACAGTATCTGGTGTTGCATGTGGCAATTTTGATAACTCATCAAAATAAAGGCGTGTTAATCTTGATTGAATACTTTGTTTTGTATTTACTTGAGATTTTTGTGATAATTGATTGTCAGTTATTAACTTTTGTTGGGTATTCGTTAATTTATTTATCATATCTTGGGCTTGCAAACATGCCTCTTCTAATTCAGATGTCTCACCAATCATTATTATAATTTTCTAAATTTTCTACGACGACGTTTTTTTAATTTCATACGTTTATTTTTTGGTTTTCTATATGTACCATGAGACATTATTTACAATCATCCAAAACATCGTTGTTTTAGCAATGGAAACTGACAAAATTTATCAATAATATTTTAACAAACTAATTATATATAAAAGGAGAAAAAAAAATCAAATATATATATTCAACAAAGTTTTATGTTAGTAAGAATATTAAATCAAATGAACTTTGGAAAACATTCGGAATATAAGAGTCAACTAATTGTACTTCAACAACTGACAGCTATTCAACAGTTGTGGTTTTTAAAAAGATCACTATATTATTTTTTTCTCTTGCACCAATAATTATGCTAATTTATTAATCACTATAAAAATATAATATTTGTTGTTATACGCATTAGCACAAAAACTTATTAAAGTAATAAAAATAATATTTTATTACCTCGAGATTAAATTTAAAATTTTTAAATATTCATCATTAAATAATCAGATAATATTGATAGATTTATGCCACATTATTTAGTTAATTAAAAATTGTTATTGATAATAAACTGAAATTAAAAAAAAATAATTATAACCTCCTAGTGGGTCACTTGTGTAGTAACTTGCGGCTGTAGACTCACACTCACACACACGAGACGAAAAAAAAAGAAAAGATGAATTTTGTGTAATATGTAACTATATTTTTTTTCGTTTTCCACTATGAGTTGTGTTTGGGTATGTATAAAGAATATCACACAAAATACTGTGAGTGTATTAACAATGTCAAATTATGATGTTAAAGTCATAACACAACATCTATCTGTCATTAGGATATCAAATAAACTATTTATCAACTGCTATCAACAACTATCCAATCAAAGTGTCAAGTGTAGACTGTAAAGAGGTTACACACTATTTCACGTATATTTTACATGAATCCTGTATAGCACTGTATAGGGTTCTGACCAGTGATGGGTAATTCGACGATTTTCGGGGTATCATACAATCATACGTATGATACGTATCATACTACATAAAGCGTATGATAGTTGAAAGTGCCCTCTTTTTTTATAAAATGAACTAAATGATTTATTAAACTCTCACTCACACTACTGCACCCGTATTCACAGGGCATTACAATTTAGGGCTTTTTTCATCCACCGGTGGCGCTTGTGGAGCTTTTATATGTAAAATCTATATAAAAAAAATTTTATAAGCGCCATCAGTGGCAAAAAGAAGCCCTAAATTGTATAAAATTTGCCCTGAGAATACGGGTGCTGTACAAAGCTGTCAAACTTTTTTTTTTATTACACGATAAATAATAAATAAATTCATCAACGTGTATAAAAAATTTTATTAGAATTAAAGCATTATACGAGAAAATAATTTAACAGTTAATATTATGACTTCTTTGAAAAATTGGCTCATGAGTTCGCCTGGAATATATTCAAGTATGCTATTATGATGAAAGAGGTCAACTTGGCAAATAGGTCTCCCAGATTCATATAATACGTTTCTCATGAACAACAGCATATTCAGGGAAATATACAATTTGTGATATTTTTATGATTTTACATTATCTGTGATGATATAATAATACTGCATATATTTGTGATACTGAGTGATGTTAAATTATCTATGTGATTATAATCTCATAACTACTGTATTTATTAGTTTTTTTTTTTGCAAGCTAATGAAAATATCTTTTAACCCTCCTTGCCCACATATCATGTCTATTATCTCATTTTTTTATTGTAATTTTTGAGATTATTCAAATAAAATACACACAATCATTTTTCGTTAGTTGATTTATTAATGAATATTAATAAACTCTTGAGATTCCATATTATGTTGGATGTTGACATATTGTTTTTGGGCGCCAAATATGTGTATAATGGCGGATAGGCAAAATGGCGTCAGTAAAATAGTTTAAAAAGTGAAATGTAGAGGCGCTCTTAATGTATGATACATGACGTATGATAATGGAGATGTATCATACTGTATGATACAGTGTATGATACTGCTGTATGATACACCGGTATCATACCTACCCAACACTGGTTCTGACCTATTCACCATGGCATCTGGTGGCCGATTAGAAAACTATTTCTGGATCTGGGAATCATGATAATATAATATAATACGTACAGGACATACCAACACACACAAATAGTGAGGTGGTAGTGAGTCGTAGCCAAGTGTATACAGATTTAATATTATAAATATTAATAAATAAATTGATTATTAAAAAATGATTGTCGAGGCTAGTATATTTTTAGAGCGTATAAAAAAAAAATAAATACATAGGTATATATATATATATGTTCAGGAGAGAATTTTATCAGTCGCGCTAAAAATAATTTTAATTTAGAATTTTATATTTTTTGAGAGCCCAATAAGTGCCTAATCAAAAACAAAAACTTGAAAACACTAGATCGTCTTTTAGTGCACTAACACCAAGAAGACTAGAAACCAGGAGAGTCAACTATGTACATTGGGAATGGGACAAAATATGTCGTGAAATAAGGCTTGTACATTTGGCCACAGAGAGGCGCTTTCGGCGTCTCGCGAACCAAAATTGTTCCCAATTGTTGTTGATATTTTAATGCTGATTTGTACTATTTTACGTATATCAATTTGATATCAAAATACGCCACAAGTTTGTTATCTAAATTTATACAATTAATTGATTGTATGTAATAATTTTTGCTAAAAGAAGGATGTAGCTAAATAAATTATTTCGTAGTCTAAAAAAATTGCTCAACTATTCGCCACAAATATTTTAATTTATTATAGAAAATGTTGCCAAGAAATTAATCAAGACAACATATAAATTTATTTGGCCACATCTTTCCCTTAGATACATTTTCTAATAGCTATTTAATCGTTTAATTATGGAAAATATTTTCTAAGAAAAGGATGGAACCAAATAAATAAATTAACAGTCTAAATTAATTCTTCAATTATTTGCCACCAATATTTTGATTTATCATATATAATAATTTATATATGATAAAATAATTGATTTAGCCAAATAATCTAATTTGTAGTCTATATCATATTTTTTATGATAAATAAAAATATTGGTGGCAAGTGATTAAGGAATTAATTTAAATAGACTGTTAATTTATTAAGTATATGTATTATAAGTATTATATTCAATACAAGTGTGCATGTGTGCGTGGTTCGTGGGTCGACAACAGCGCTGAAACGGCGTTTTTATAAAGCCTGCCCCTGTGTAAAAGTTTACGACGTTTTTGGTCCCATCCAGCCTATCCCCCACTACAGGGAGTTGACTCTCCTGGTCTCTAGTCTTCTTGACTAACACTAAAATAACACTTAAATAATACTGTATTTGTTATTCAAATGACGCGCCAAAAAGGATCCGGAATGCGCCATATTGGCTCACGGACACGGTTAGTGTGTGTGCGTGCTACTAAACCCCGCCCATAGGTCAGATCCCTATATGCTGTATATATCATTGTTGGTGTATATACACATTTTAATTGTTTGCATCAAGGTCTGTAGATTAATAGACGGCTGGGATTAGTGATGTGCAAATACCGGTATTTTATTTTTGATACCAAATACGGTACAAAATACGGTATTGATACGGTAATTTACCATTCAATACCGTATCAATAATCTGTATGTAAAAATACGGTATCAGTGAAATTTTCGATACCAATACCGTATTTACAACTATAGAGATGTTACTCATGGTATTGAAAAATAAAAAATATATGAACATAACTTGATTTTATTGTATAAATAAAATTAAATACATACGAAGTTATAGATGATAAATAAATTCAATAAATAAATTCAGTAAATAAATTATATAGCAAAATTAAAATATAAAAAAAAAAAAATATTTGTGCTTAAAAAAATAAGGTTTTTTTAAATAAAAAAAGTTAGTATTATTGGAAGAAGTATTTATATTAATAAATTTTCATGACACTTAAATAGTTTATTTGTTATTATATCGACTTTTAAAATAATGATGTCAATGTGGAATGTGCAATATAATAAAAACAGCTGAGCAATTGACATTTGACAATAAAACAAAATATCAAATATGGCCGCTATTAATAACCAGTGCCACGGTTGATAATCTAGAAATTACTTATATGAAAGAAAAAAAAAAAAAAAAAAAATTTTTTTTTTGCTGGTACCAAAAACAGAAAATACCGTATTTTCACCTATATAGTTGTAAAAATACCGTATCGAAAATTTTACTCGTATTTTACGGTATTTACATGGAAAAATCGGTAAAAGGCATATTGGTATGGTATTTCAATTTGATACCAAATACCGTATTTTACCGTATTTAATACCGGTAAAATACCAAATACCGTATCAGTCGACATCACTAGCTGGGATAAGGTCGTCGCATGACTCAGTGCGCATGCGCGGTCAGCCATGTTTGATGCTATTCCCCACTCCTAATGTTCACCACACAATGTAAACAAACAGTGTATGGCATGTCAAAAAAATTTCAACATCAAAATTTAATCATTTATTTATTGAATAAATATTGTACGTCAACGTTGTGCGATCGGTTGCTTCCCCCAGAGATTTAGATCATCGTCGAAAATGATCTACTGGTGCTGGTGTGAGCCAAATAAAACCATGCTCAACGTTATGTGAGGTAAGATTATTTCTTCAAATGATTTTCTTTTTCCTGATCAAAATTATTAGTTTACTAGTTAAAAAATATTGATATTTACAGATATATTTATAAAGATCCAACATAATGAATCTCAATATGAACAACATCGTCAGGATGGCTCAAAAAAAATTAAAACCAAATGCAGTACCAACTTTGTTTGGTGATGTTTTGATAGATTTTTTAAGTAAAATTCACCAAAATACAAGTGACGTGAGTAAGAATAAACATTGAATTTTAACTTATATTAAAGTTGTCTTGATAAAAAAATATTAATAGTTATTTTTTTTTTAGAACATGATGTTAATTAGACTTCATGTGAATCACTAAAGCAGTTGTCAACAACAAACTTAGGTGAATCCTTTTCCAGACCATTGCTTGATGTAATCATAGATAAATATACCACTGACAATAAAAAGAGTTTATTCAAGTTACCAAAGTCTAATAATACCAAATGTTTACCAAGTGATGAGCAGCAGATTGAATTGCCACTAGTAAACTTGGATAAGGATCATTTAGTATCAATTCTTGCTGATGAATTACAAGCAGAAATAATAAAAAAATATAATGAAGGAGTTATTAAATTTAATTTCATGCTTCAAAATCAACATTGTCTTTATCACCACGAAATTTCGAGTTTAAACTAGGAAGTAGAAAGCTTAAAAAAAATAAATATTAGTTTAGACTGCGAATTACGAGTTGAATAAGAAAAAAGGATACTGTCAGAAAGACAACGAGAAAAAATTAAAAACAAGTTTAACAAGCTTCTTAATGTATTCGGAAAATTGTCCATTTTTAAAAAACCTTTTAATTGAGTTATTTTATTCATTTATTTATAGTATGCGACAGGCAAAAGCCTACTAAAGCCAGAAAAATATATTTTGTTGTCAGATAAAAAATTGTATTCGATTATTTTATTTTTATATTGAAAAAGAAAAAATTATATTATTCTTCTTCTTCTTTTGTTTCACTTTTTTACAACTATTTATATTAAACTGTCTGATAACTTTGTCAATTTTTCAGAATATTTAATTAATTATTAATTGAAAAAAATTAAGTGTTAACTTCTTGTTGTATACTGTTTCTGTAATAGACCAGATGTAAGCTATAAAGATGGTTTAAATAATGCGCGCCTAAAAGTCGGCCATGTTTGATGCTTGTGCGACGACCTTATCCCAGCAGTCCAATTCACAGGGCAAATTTTTTACAATTTAGGGCTTTTTTTTGCCGGTAATGGCGCTTGTCAAATTTTTTTTATATAGATTTCACATACAAAAGCTCTACAAGCGCCACCAGTAGAGGAAAAAAGCTCTAAATTGTAATGCCCTGTGAATTGGACTGCAGCCACTGAAATATAATAAAACTGGAACGTGAACTCCTATGCTTAGCCAATGCACGGAGTGTCGCTAGAGATAGCAATATATTGGATGGCTTTCCCTCTCACTCACGCATGCGCACATTGAATCTTGTACAGTCAACGTCAAAACAAACTAGTACTACACGATATAAAAGTTACATTATATTTCAGTACAGTCTCAACCAACTTTAGTTGACGTGACTGTACCGACAAGGACAAAAGCCCATCCATTGAATCTCTCTCTCGGCGACGCTAAGTTCGGCTTCCAGTTTTATTATATTTCAGTGATCCCAGCCGTCTATTAATCTACAGACCTTGGTTTGCATTACCCATATCTACCAGTGTTGGGTAGGTAAGATACCTTGGTATCTTACATGTGTAAGATACCATGTAAGATACTGTATCTTACATCATCGGTTTCATACATCGAGGTATCTTACATTGCGTTCCCAGTGCCTCCTACGAATAAAAGTGGAACCTTCGTGCTACAATTTTTTTTTATTCGATAAATACATGTAATTCATTTATAAAATAAATAAAAATTTCAAAAACAAGCAGTAGCTAAGGAAAAGATGTACTAAGGAATTAATGTTGCTTAAAAAAGAATTTCTTTGGCAACTGTAATTCCTTAGCTCCATCTTTTCCATAGCTACTATTTTTCCTTGGGATTTTTATTTATTTAAAAAATTAGTTATTTAAAATTAAAGCAACATTAATTCTTTGAAACATAATTTTTTGGCAACATTAATTTCTTAGCTACATCTTTTTCTTAGCTACTGCTTTTCCTTGGACATTGTAATTTATTTAATAAATAAAATCACATGCATTTTATTTTTTAAATAAATAAAAATCCCAAGGAAAAATAGTAGCTAAGGAAAAGTTGGAGCTAAGGAATGACAGTTGCCAAAGAAATTCTTTTATAAGCAACATTAATTCCTTAGCTACATCTTTCCCTTAGCTACTGCTTTTTCTTGGACATTTCCATCTTTTAAAAATAAAATGACATGTATATTATTTATTTAATAAATAGAAAATATCCGAGGAAAAGCAGTAGCTAAGGAAAGGATGGAGCTGAGGAATTAATGTTACCAAAAAATCATGTTTCAAGCAACATTAATTCCTCAAAACTGGTTTTCCTTGATATTATATATATTTATATAACAAATAAATTACATGTACCAATATATATCGAGCAATAAGAACTAATTGTCGAGTCGACAGTCAATAAGAATGTTCAAAATGGCGTCAGAGGTATCTTACAGTTTCTTACAGTATCTTACAGTATCTTACTGTAAGTGTATGAAACCTCAAAAATCGACCATTTACCCATCACTGGACTTTGTATTGTCAAATTGTAAAAAAAAAGCGATACAAGTCGCGCACGCTACCGTGATACTACTAGCGCCCCTCAATTATGCGGCGATCACATAGCGGAACGGTTTTTTGAGGCAAGTTCGTCCTCCTGTATTTCTAGTCTTCTTGTAATTATCTAATGATGATCGATCTTGCAAGCATTTCTATAGTGTGGAGACAACGCTTAAGGAATTAATGTTGCCAAAAAAAGTATGTGGTAAGCGACATCAATTCCTTATCTACATCTTTTTCTTAACTACATTTTTTCCTTAGCTACCGCTTGTCCTAAGTATTTCACACCAATTCCTGCACCCGTATTCAGAGGATGTTCTCATTAGGGCGTTTTTTTTCCGATGGTGGCGTTTGTGAAGCTTTTCTATATCAAAAAAAATTTTGTCAAGGGCCATCCGCGGAAAAAAAAAGCCCTAATGAGAACAATTTTGCCCCGTGAATACGGGTGCTGAGCTCTTTTTCGCAGGGCCCCAGCACTACGTGTAAATTCGAGGTGGCTTATTTTTATTACTAGACGCACCGTGCGACAGCGCAGAAGACCAATTTTCGTCGTAGAAAGAGATAGAAAATGAAACAGACAGAAAGATAAAACGCGGACTTAGGGACATGAGCGCTGAAAACGTTCTGCCTGACCTGAGTTAACTTGTAAATATAAAAGTCCCTCATCGTGGGACTTTGCGTATGTGCAGAGTTTATGACCAGTGTGTGATTAACCGCTGAGTTTTTGAAACGAAAATGCCATTAGCCAATATAAATATAAAAAAATGAATGAATAATTGAAGCTTATAAAAATATGATTTCATTAACTTACTACATAATGTTTCTTAAGCGGTGTTTCCACGCTATAGAAATTTCATGCATGTTCTTGCACGAAAAAATGGAACATGTCCCATTGGCTGCAATAGTCTTGCAAGGCTTTTAAAGGCTGATTTCCACCAAAATTCTAGTGATTATCTAGTGATGAAAGATCTTGCAAGCATTTCTATAGCGTGGAGACACCGCTCAAGACTATCGCAGCCAATGGGCCATGTTATATTTTTTCGTGCAAGATTTTGCTGCAAGAACTTGCATGAGATTTCCATCTATGTAATACTTTTATATTGCTAACATGGCTCGATTCTTTCTCCATGGGCAACGGTGCAGACTCTATCGTCTTCCTTGTCGTGTGCCTACCAAAACGACGCGCGCATGTGACACTCGGAGAACGCCGGGAGCTCACTCACTATTATATCTAATTGTTGAATTTATTTGTATTGGTGCAAACAAAAATTTTTACATCAAAGTATCCACGCGATAGAAACCTCATGCGAGTTTTTGCAGCAAGGGGTGCGTTCCGTGGCTAGTTGGCTACCCAAGTACCCACTCCGTACGAACTTCAAAATGGCGGAATTTGGAAATCTTTTGATCATTTGTTGTGGTAGATCTGATTTTTTTCGTTTACAAACAATCTGCCAGTAGCTAATTTAGTTGATAGATTTGAAATAACCTAATAGAAACTCTGTCAACTTAAACCTGGAAAACATGGTAATACTGAATATTTTAAATTTTTATAAATCTCTGGCCTTCTCTTTGGCTATAGTGATGTATCATAGTAACTTTTAACTTTATTAGGTGCGTTCTTTCGTCAATTTTTTGTTGGCGCATCATGATCGCGCATTTGCGCAAAAGCTAAAAAAGCACGTGAGTTTTTAATTTTTGTAAGTGTGTGTAGGTGCTTTCTTTTGGGTGTTTATTTTTTTTCTTATTTATTTTCTTGCATGCGCAGTTCAATGCGCAGTCTGTTAAAAGTCAGATTGCAACAGCGTAGGATATAAGGGGCTGAATCAGCCATGTTTTAATTCTTATTTTTCAAGAATTATTTGTTTCAACGCCACTGCTTTCTCCCATGAAGAGAACAAATAAACACCCAAAAGAAAGCACCTTGTAACGCACACATTAGGTGCTTTCTTTTGTGTATTTATTTTTTTCCACTTTCATGCGCATGATCATGCACATGCGACTGTCATAAAAACTTGTCGAGAGAACAGTGGCGTCGAGCAAATAATTTTTCAAAAATAAGAATTAAAACATGGCTGATCCAGTCCCTCATGTCCTACGCTGTTGCAAACTGACTTTTTTCTGACTGCACATTTCATTGCGCATGCGCGAAAATAAACAGGAAAAGGAATAAATATACAAAAGAAAGCACCTATGTATAAAAACAAAACATAAATTTACAATTCATGTCGCCAAAAAGCCTCAATTTTTAAATACCTGTCTATTCATCATACCTTTAATAATCAAAAGACGTGAAATATCTTAAAAAATGTCAAAATTTTGAAGTATAAAGTTAAATAATTTGCTGGATAAAAAAAAACTGAAAAAAAAATTAGGCGCTGCAGTTTTTATTATTATATTATTATTATACCATGTATCGAAAAAGCGCCTAATTTTTTTTTTAGTTTTTTTTTATCCAGCAAATTATTTAACTTTATACTTCAAAATTTTGACATTTTTTTGGATATTTCACGTCTTTTGATTATTGAAGGTATGATGAATAGACAGGTATTTAAAAATTGAGGCTTTTTGGCGACATTAATTGTAAATTTATGTTTTTTTTTATTTCACTTATTTTGTTTAAATTAATAATAAATTATATTTGTAATTCGTCTACTTTAAATTGACCGTGAGTACCATAATAAATAAATAATAAATAATAATCGAATACTAATTTTCTGGAATATAAAAATTTAAACGTGTATGTATACCATGTATACTATATATGTACGCTTTGAATAAAAGGAAAAAGAAACAAATTCTGCTAAACCATCAATGATAAATAACTAATACATGCGGCTGCATACACACACATATATGCATGTAAAGAAAAATTCAGGAGTAGTGATAAGCGCGGGGTATGCGCAACGTATCCGAAGAAATTAGACATTTCAGCTTGAAAATTTATTTTTTAGTAAGATTTAATACCTGGCTTTTACCAGTGCCGTAACAAAGAATTTTTGCGCCCTGGGCAAAATTATATTTTGCGCCCTATTTTCATCGATATAATATATGAAAAAAAAATCATTTGTTAGGTGTACCCTGGTAGAAATAATCTCTCCTGATTTTCTCCGGATCTCTCCGGATTTCTCCGGATTTTCTACGTAATTGAGACTTCCGGAGATATTTACGGAGTAATCTCCAGACTATTTCTATAATATCTCCGGATTTTTTCCGGAGTTTTGACTTAAAAAAACAAACACATAAAAATGGAAAAATTAATAAGAAAAAGTAGAAATAAGAGTTTACATACGAAAAATAAAAAAGAAATTTTTTCTGAAAAAATCCGGAGAAAACCCGAAAAAACTCCGGAATAATATCTCCGAAAGTCTCAATTGCGTAGAAAAGCCGGAGAAATCCGTAGGAATCCGGAGATAATCCGGAGAGATTATTTCTACCAGGGGTGATATACAGGATGAAGCGTAAATGGCGAACACTGAGTATACTACGAGATTGTACGTGAAATTTTAAATAGTAAATGTTTTTACAGTTTGGGTCTACGACGCTTTGTGACTGAGTTATTAACGTTTTAAGTTGACCAATGAGAATCGAGCGTCGATAATTATTATCATTATGGCGTCTGAACCCACGTGTGTGTTTACGCGCCATGGATTAAAATATTTTTGTTTTTTTAATTAATTCAAAATTCGAACGCCAGATAGAGCTAAATCATAAATTCGCTGGATGAATGCGCAGCTGCATACTCACACACACAGCACTCACACTAATTATGACAAAATAATCACTTATAATTTAAAATCACATTTATATTTTTGATCACATTATGTGATTTATTTTCTGATCACATTTTAATTTAAAATACTTTTATATTTTTTTGATCACATTATGTGATTATTCTATCAATGTGATCAGTAAATAAATCACATAATGTGATTATTCTATCAATGTGATCAGTAAATAAATCACATAATGTGATCAAAAAATATGATCTTTTCTAATTTAAAATCACATTTATATTTTTTGATCACATTATGTGATTTATTTATTGATCACATTGATAGAATAATCACATAATGTGATCAAAAAATTATAAAAGTATTTTAAATTAAAATGTGATCAAAAAGTGCTTACTGAATTTTGTACTGAATAAAATTATTAAAACAATAAATTTGTTAATAACAGTTAACAAAATGAAAAGAAAAATTCCACTTCAAACACATTATCTATTGACTGATGTAGGTAGTAATTGTTGTTTTTGTTGAAAATGAACAGCAACATCAGCCAGTTTAAGATCTTGAAAAATAACAAAAATATAAGTGCTGTCCTAACCTTACATTTGAGTTATGATAGGTTTTGAAGCATTAACTTTGAAAAGAAATACAATTTACAGGCTAAATAATTGAGATAACAACAATATACACCTACTATTATAATTGACAATTTTTTTTTTGATGCCAAATTATTTTTTTCTCTATAATACGTTAATCATATTTTTCGGTGTTTACGTTTGCTTATGTTTGTTTACGTTTTCCAATACATAGCAGTGCTGACACTACAACGAAATTAAATTCACCATGATAAACCACGCCTATTTTTGGTAGACCGCGGTCCTCTACGGAACGCACCCCTGGAATCTGATTGGGGTATCAGAAGGTCACGTGCATGTCGTATAAATTGATATAGGTGGCGCTAATTGCATATACATATGCATGTGTGTGTTGACATATGTGATTATAACAACATTTTATATCTGTCAAAAAATATGAATGCCCATAACCTTCAAATGATTTACCAATATTTAATTAAATTGTTATAAATAAAAAAGTAGCTAATGTGTTATAAATAAAAAAATGACGAAAAATTGAAAAAAAAAAACTACATCCAAACACAAAAAAAAAAGATAGATTCATTTTCAAATAGGGCACGCGAACCTGTAAGAATGAAATCAAGATTTGTACATAATAAACAATAATAACAAAGTATTGTTAATTAAAATTTTTAAGTAATCAGATTTTTTTATTCAATCATTATTGAAGTACGAAACCTGCATTCATTGGTTTAAATAAACTCACGACATTCTCTTCAAGAAAAAAAAAAAATAATTCAACAATATTTATAAATAAATGTTAACAATTGTTCGAGGTGACATGCAATCGTTAATTAACAATTTTTCATATTATTTTCCACTGAAGTACGAATTCTGCTCCCTAGCGAAAATGCCGACAGTCGGTTTGTGCACTGATCTCATACAAAACCGACACAAAACCGACACACGACTATAAGAATTTCTGAGTCACAAAAATAAATAATAAGAAGCATTTAAAAAATAAAATATTATGTCCAAAAATTTCTAAATAATATTCTTATAATTTAAGACACATTAGAATTTTTTTTAAATAATTTTTTTATTGAAAAAACTCAATTCTGTTTATGTATTAAAAATGAGGTTAACTGTCAGAATCATCATATACATTTTACAATTCTCACACAATTCCGACACAATTCCGACACACGACTGTGAGAATTGTAAATCCGACACAATTCCGACACAAATCCGACAGACGTACGACAGTATAATTTTATTTTGTTATTTTTCAATAGATAAAATCATTTTATTGATAAAAATTTTTGTTCAATAATTGAAGTTATAATATTTTAATAATTATAGACATATTAGATTTTTTTTAAATTGATTATTTTATTAGAAAATTATTATTTTTTGGTTTTTTTATGAGGTTGAGGAAGGTTTTTATCAAATACTTTTTTTTTGAAAATAATACATTTAATCAGGTTCCCATGTGTTTCCCACTCGAATTTTTTATCTAATATGACTAAAGTTATTAAAATATTATAACTTTATTATTGAACATAAATTTTTATCAATAAAATGGTTTTTTATATTGAAAAATACAAAATAAAAATTTACTGTCATACGTCTGTCGGATTTGTGTCGGAATTGTGTCGGAATTGTGTGAGAATTGTAAAATCTCACAGACGATTCCAATTATTTTTTTTGTCAAATCTTATTAAAAAAAAAAAATATCTAATATGCCTATAATTATTAAAATATTATAACTTCATTATTGAACAAAAATTTTTATCAATAAAATGATTTTATCTATTGAAAAATAACAAAATAATATTATACTGTCGTACGATCGTACGTCTGTCGGATTTGTGTCGGAATTGTGTCGGATTTACAATTCTCACAGTCGTGTGTCGGAATTGTGTGAGAATTGTAAAATCTCACAGTCGTGTATAGATGATTCTGACAGCTAACCTCACTTTTAATACATAAACATGAATTGAGTTTTTTCAATAAAAAATTATTTAAAAAAAATTTTAATGTGTCTTTAGTTATAAGAATATTATTTAGAAATTTTTAGACATAATATTTTATTTTTTAAATGCTTCTTATTATTTATTTTTGTGACTCAGAAATTCTTATAGTCGTGTGTCGGTTTTGTGTCGGTTTTGTATGAGATCAGTGCACAAACCGACTGTCGGATTGGTGTCGGATCGGTGTCGCCATTTTCGCTAGGGCTATTATCAGCCAACGTTTTTCTCTCCAAAGATAAAAAAAGAATTATTTAAAAGGATTATTATTAGGATTATTAATTGCGAGCTGTCGTTAGGGCTATGTATGCGTGATCGTCAGCCCCCCTCTCTCGCGAACGCGTATGTTCGCGCGTTTGTATATCCATATAAATACAAACAGTATACGCGCAATTTGTTGTTAAATTAATAACTCAGTAAATAATTAATAAAAATATCTGAAAATTTGTAAAAAACTTCTTGATATACTGCTCAACAATATTGCCGCTGACAAGTTACTCAATTTTTAAATTTCTCCGACTCTTTTTTCATTCAAAGTTAGACAAATTGAATTTTTCCTCGACATTAAATAATCATATAATAAAAATTAAACAATATGAATAAATGATTTTTTTTATTATACTGTTGCAATCGGTAGCTTATAATGAAGCTACAGTCAAAATTTCAAGTCGATTTATTACTTTTTAAAGAAGTTGTCTCGAGTTATATGATTAAAAAAAAGTATTTTTTTCAAAAAAAAAAATTTCGTTTTTATTTTTTATCTCGTAAAGTAATTATCATATAAAAAAGTTTATTTGGAGAAAAACATGTATTTTTTAATTTTATCGACGACTGTATTTTTTTTTTTTTAATTTTTCAATTTTAATTTTTCTTAATTTCCACCCACAGAAACATAGCATTTTCTTCACTTCGAGCGCTCGACGTGTTATTGCATCCAGACCCTCAATTGTTACATAACGCAAAGCACAATGATGTTTATTTTTTTTGAAAAAAATGAAAATTCGAAGACACTTTTTTTCAAAAAAGTTGATATACCTGAGGTACTTGGTCTACGAAACTCCCGTGATCGTTTCATCAAATTGATGAATGTGGGAAAATAAGTGGAAAAATTTCTCCTCGTCGTTGATTTCGGAAGAATTTCTCTGTGATAATTTTTTTTTTTTCACACGTTTCTCCGCGTACTCTTATCGCGGAAAAATATTTCCGAACGTTACTCCGCGTATTCTCATCGTGGAAAAATATTTCCGAACGTTTCTCCACCCAAGTCGATTCGGAGAAAATTCGGAAAAAATTTTGATACCTTTCTCCACTCATTTCTCCGCATGGGTCAATTTGGGAGAAATTCGGAGTAATCACGGACAAATTCGGAGTAAATGCGGAGAAATTCGGAGTAATCGCGGAGAAATTCAGGAGAAATCGCGGAGAAATATTTTCACCAGGGTTTTTATAATTTCGGAGCAGCTTTCTTCACAATCATTTGAAACAAGAAAATCTACAATTTTTTTCCCAACTTTGCTTAAAAAATGCATCATAATTTTGTTTAGATTTCTAAAAAATTTTTAAATTTGAAAATTATGCGAAATTTTTGTTTCCTACAATATTAATGTTTTTTTATTAAACAATATTTTATTATTTTTTTGTTATTTCTCAATTATCAAATGCACCCGAACAGATAATAACATTCAATAATAAACACGTGCAATGACGAGAGTTTTTTTGTTATTAATTTGTTTTCAGTCAATAAACGTAGACAAAATATATAAACAAAGAAAGAATATAAGACTTGTATAAGTCTGCCATCTAAAGACGTTGAGTGAAAGTAATCTAATAACTTTTTCAACCAGCACCATGCTCCGTTGAGTTGATTTTTTTCGCATAGTTGGGAATTCCCAAAAAAATAATTAAATGAAAAAAAAAATTGCCCAATCAGGACATTTACGTCAAATCAGGACATTTTATCAAAAAAGGACATTTTCACAATTGATCAGGACATCTGTTCTCAAATCAGGACATGTCCTGAATAAATTTCGCATATGTTGGACGAAAAAAACGGCCATATAAGGGTTTTTTTTTCTAAAAATAACTAAATATCAAATTTTTTCGTTAAAATTTTGAAGTTTTTTTTTTTTCTCAAAAACTATTGAAGATAGAAAAAAAAAACCCACAATCCGGAAGATAGTTTTTTGAGGGGTATTATATGAGTCTAATACAAAGTCTTTATCTCAGTTCTACGTTGAGTTTATTATTACGCCGTTTTTTAGAACTTTCAAAATTCCACATAAAAACGTATGTGATATTTTTAGTTAACTACACAGTAATTTGAGAGCACTATAGTTTCATAGAAAAAAGTTTCACGAATAAAAAACCTCCGGTGCAAAATACTTAGCGATGGACAGTTTAGACGCAATTTCTCTAAAGCGAAAATATTTATTCAAAATTTCTACTTTTTTTTTTTTCTCAAAAACTATTATAGATAGAAAAAAAAACTTATTATGCTGGCGATAGAGTTTTTTGAGACGCTTCGTTCAAGCCTATAACGAAGACTCTATGTCGATTAATTCGTAAGTTTTTATAACTTTTTTTGTTTATATAATACAATACTGCGGCTGAGCCATTCAGCTCCTAGGATTTGTAATAAAATCAATAAATTGAAAACTAAAGGCCAGCGTAGCTACGGAAAAGATAACCCAGCATCATTTTTCTGTTTCATTGGTTCTTTAGCTACTACTCAGCTACTGCTTATCCTTAGTATTTTGTATATCTAAAAAAATCAGTCGGGTAACGCTGGTGAAAATCTTTGTATGCAACTATGCACAGACCTTCAGTAATGTAGGTGTAAAATAATGTAAAAAATAATGATATGAAGTCAGATAAATATAGAATCTTATTTTATTAAATTACTTGTTGAGAAAAATTGTTAGCTTGAGATGCACCAGCTTCTTTTCGTTTAAGCTCTAACTGTTGTTCAAGTACGTGATTATGTGTTGAATGGAGTAACAAACCAAGTACACCAGCTCTATTTTTCATATTATCACGTATATTTTTTTCTTGTTCAACTAATTCATCCATTTTAAGCCATTGCCTTACACGTTCCATATCAATTTCAGCTCTACG
The DNA here is from genome assembly GCF_014905175.1 of Aphidius gifuensis. NCBI lineage: Eukaryota > Metazoa > Arthropoda > Insecta > Hymenoptera > Braconidae > Aphidius > Aphidius gifuensis. The sequence goes on from NC_057788.1 coordinate 16,142,739, forward strand.
TAATTTTTCCCAGACATAATGTTTAACACAACTTTTTTTTGGTGCACGACAATATTTACCAGTAAGGTCAAATACATTTGTAACCAACGGACAACCACAAACCTCATTATCTGATATTTTTGGATCTTTACAATGTTCTGGACAAAGTACACGAAGTCGTTTGCAATATGTTCGATTAACCGGATTATAAAAATCGCAAAACATCACTTGACCTTCAATTCTTGTTTTGAATATGGATCCAAATGATGCCTGAGACTCGTACTGAAATAATAATAGTAATAATGCGAATAATGCCTTCCTTTCAGAGTAAATATTTTTATTAATTAATAATACTTTGAAAAAACTACCTTGTTGAAACATTTTTCCATGTGTTTTATTGCGGCTTTTGCATGTACTTCATGACCACAAGTTATGCAATACATACTCATTTCGGTATCATCATTTTCATCAGTTTCTGAGTGAGGATCAATGCTATCACCTTTTGCCTTCTCAACAATACGGTCAAGTTCAACATGCCTTTTGTCCAAGTCATGTAATATTTTTTTGACATCGTGCATTAGTTTCCGGACATTTTCAAGTGCTTTAATGTTGTTTTGTTCAGCAACACAAGGTGTCATACCCCACTCTTTAAGTCTTACTGGTAAAATGTGGTAAATTCTATTTGTTGCAAGTCTAAGACCACACTCATCTGAACAATATTTTGAACCAACACGCGATTGTTTAACGCAAGCAGAACCATAACATTGCCTTGGTATTTCTAAATGATCAGGTCTTTCATTACTTGAATCGCGTTTTCTTTTTTTAACAGGCTTATCAGCTCTGTTAATATTTTTCGATGGTTTGAACGGAATACCAACAGATCGGCATGTCCTTTGTATGCAACGCAACTTAATTCTAGCTGATGATACTTTTTGTTCTTTCAAATGTTCCAAACGTTTACATTGATCACATTTACCACAGTTTTCTATACGTAAACAACCACTGCATTCACCACAACGTTTCGATGTTTTTCTGATTATGGTCGGATCATATGGTGCATCATACTCGTACCTTAGCTCATGTTCTTTATCCTTGTATTTTTTATATTTACGTTCTTGTTCTGGCTGATCAATTTTTTTTTGTTTGAATCGAGTAACAAGTGATGGGTCTTCTTCACGACAACGTACACAGAAGAATTGTTTTATATGTTTAGCCTCACGCTCAGTAATGTTTATGCAATCACCATGATACCATTCTTCACAAGAGTCACAACCAATCATAAATCTTGAACTATCTGAACTACGGCAAATGCAATACGCTTGTCCATCTTGTTTTAATAGTGTGGCTATTTTACTTTTTCTTTCTGGCAACATGAACTGTTTGGCTATTTCTTCTTTCTAAAATATATAGATGAATTTATTTATTTATTACACCTCAATAATTTTTACAAATTTTGTTATACTTACAGAAAGTCCATGACGTTTTTTACTCATTTTGAATTAATCAAAGCAATAAATATTTACAGTTTTTGATTTTTTTTGTTTATATGTTTTTAATAACTAAACTGAACCAAACTATACTGTGATCTGTCAGTGTCAGTTGAGATGTGCGATAGTCACCGATATATTTAATAGCCGATATTATATCGATACATATCGATATATTATCGCCGATATTTTTTGACCCCGATAATCAATATATAGATATCCGATATTTTTTCAGCACCAGCACCCGTATTCACAGGGCATTACAATTTAGGGCTTTTTTCATCCACCGGTGACGCTCGTGGAGCTTTTATATGTAAAATCTATATAAAAAAAAATTTATAAGCGCCATCAGTGGCAAAAAAAAGCTCTAAATTGTATAAAATTTGCCCTGTGAATACGGGTGCTGCAGTCCAATTCACAGGGCATTACAATTTAGGGCTTTTTTTCACCACTCACAGCGCTTGTGAAGCTTTTGTATGTAAAATCTATATAAAAAAAATTTTTACAAGCGCCATCAGCGGCAAAAAAAAGCCCTAAATTGTAAAAAATTTGCCCCGTGAATTGGACTGCCGTATTCAGCAGTCCAATTCACAGGGCATTACAATTTAGCATATATTTAATACTACTATATTGCGCATCGCCTATGCTTTCCCATAAGTGGGCTGTTCGGATTCATTACGGTGCAGACAATCTCTCTGTCGCAGTCATACTCCTCGACAAAAATTTTTTGCGCATGTCCGAATAATCTGTTCGGTTCACACGTATACACAATGAATTTGTGTGCGTCGCCGAATGTTTCCGAGCCCCGACTCGAATGATAATTCGGACATGCGCAAAAGATTTTTGTCGAGGAGTATGACTGCGACAGAGAGATTGTCTGCACCGTAATGAATCCGAACAAAATCATACCCTATGCGCAATATAGTAGTATTAAATATATGCAATTTAGGGCTTTTTTCCTCTACTGGCGGCGCTTGTAGAGCTTTTGTATGTGAAATCTATATAAAAAAAATTTGACAAGCGCCATCACCGGCAAAGTTTCTAAATTGTGGCTTTGCCCTGTGAATTGGACTGCAGAGGATGTTCTCATTAGGGCTTTTTTTTCCGATGGCGGCGCTTGTGAACTTTTTATATAGATTTTACATAGAAAAGCTTCACAAGCGCCACCATCGGAAAAAAAACGCCCTAATGAAAACATCCTCTGAATACGGGTGCTGTGAAAGGATTTCGCAGTCAGAGCGTTGGCACTGACGCAGGCACTTGCGACTTTTCTAAAACGAAGACGCAGAATGCTTGCGGCTTGACGCAGAGCCCGCGACACCACCTTCCGTCTTTTTCGAAATAATAATCCGCCATTGTTGTTGACATATTTATTATTTGAGGGTTAGGTTGTTGCACAATATGTAAACAAATAAATATATGTCAACAACAATGGCGGATTATTATTTCGAAAAAGACGCAAGGTGGTGTCGCGGGCTCTGCGTCAAGCCGCAAGCATTCTGCGTCTTCGTTTTAGAAAAGTCGCAAGTGCCTGCGTCAGTGCCGAGCGACTCACGACGCGAATGCGAATCATCCTTCACAGGGCAAATTTTTTACAATTTAGGGCTTTTTTTTGCCGGTAATGGCGCTTGTCAAATTTTTTTTATATAGGGGTGCATTCCTTTAATAAAAAATTTTTTTTCGTTTTGCAATTTCGCCCTGTAATACCGGCCAAAATTTTATAGGAAAAAGCTGTTTCTTGTAGTGGCAGTACTGGCACATGACATTATTTTTTTTGGCTTCCAATTATTAGATGGATAACTGTTCAATGTTTATATCAGTTTATATCAAACTGAAATAGATAGAAAATTGACTTGTTGTGATTGTTTGTTATTGTCACATAGGTCGTACCACACATTATCGTAAACTGTAAAGCCTGGAATATTGCATAGAGAAATTTATCACTTTTGTCGTTGTTTCTGTTTCTAGTTTTTAGTCGGTATTACAGGGCGAAATTGCAAAACGAAAAAAAAATATTTATTAAAGGAATGCACCCTAGATTTCACATACAAAAGCTCTACAAGCGCCACCAATAGAGGAAAAAAGCCCTAAATTGTAATGCCCTGTGAATTGGACTGCAGAATAAACAAAATAACATTTGTCAAATGGATAAATGTTTAAGAATGAGCAGTAGCTAAGGAAAAGATGTGTCTAAAAAATTAATGTAGAAATTAGCTGTTGAGTCATAGCTAGGTGGTTTCACACAGGGTATAAGACACATCACTGTATGATTGCCCCAATAAATATTGTTTATTTACAGTGATGATATAGATAGGCACCTGTATTGAGATTTTGTGCCTTTGTAGTTCTTCAAACAACCGTACGTCGCTAGCGCCATAAGTGAGCCGTAAGTGAGACGGAACTGAGCCGAGACGACCATCGAACACAGCTATTATAATTAGCCACATCAATTCCTTAGCTACATCTTTTCCTTAAGGTTGCTTACAAGGGACATAGTCGTACTATTGAGGCATGTAGCCACCAGTGTTGGGTAGGTAAGATACCTTGGTATCTTACATGTTTAATATACCATGTAAGATACCGTATCTTACATCATCGGTTTCATACATCGAGGTATCTTACATTGCGTTCCCAGCGCCTTCTACGAATAAAAGTGGAACCTTCGTGCTACAATTTTTTTTTATTCGATAAATACATGTAATTCATTTATTAAATAAATAAAAATTCCAAAAACAAGCAGTAGCTAAGGAAAAGATGTAGCTAAGGAATTAATGTTGCTTAAAAAAAAAATTCTTTGGCGACTGTAATTCCTTAGCTCCATCTTTTCCTCAGCTACTATTTTTCCTTGGGATTTTTATTTATTTAAAAAATTAGTTATTTAAAATTAAAGCAACATTAATTCCTTAAAACATAATTTTTTGGCAACATTAATTTCTTAGTTTCATCTTTTTCTTAGCTACTGCTTTTCCTTGGACATTTTAATTTATTAAATAAATAAAATTACATGCATTTTATTTTTTAAATAAATAAAAATCCCAAGGAAAGATAGTAGCTAAGGAAAAGATGGAGCTAAGGAATTACAGTTCCCAAAGAAATTCTTTTTTAAGCAGCATTAATTCCTTAGCTACTGCTTTTTCTTGGACATTTCCATCTTTTAAAAATAAAATGACATGTATATTATTTATTTAATAAATAGAAAATGTCCGAGGAAAAGCAGTAGCTAAGGAAAGGATGGAGCTAAGAAATTACAGTTGCCAAAGAAATTATGTTTCAAGCAACATTAATTCCTTAAAACTGGTTTTCCTTGATATTATATATATTTATATAACAAATAAATTACATGTATCACTATATATCGAGCAATAAGAACTAATTGTCGAGTCGACAGTCAATAAGAATGTTCAAAATGGCGTCAGAGGTAACTTACGGTTTCTTACAGTATCTTACAGTATCTTACTGTAAGTGTATGAAACCTCAAAAATCGACCATTTACCAATCACTGGTGGCCACTAGCATAGTTTTTCGAACAAGTTCTATGCTATAGTCCATTTATTACCAGAAACAACTGACTTTTTTAGTGATAACTGGGAATAATCTAGAGCCTTTATTTAGGCTTGGAGGACTTATATACCACTACGTTTATTTTGTGGCCCCTCTTCAAAAATTTTGTTGAGGCTTGTGGCCACTAGCATAGTTTTTCGACCAAGTTCTATGCCATAGCGCTATGGAAGGAAAAGTTCACATATGACGGCAGTCCAATTCACAGGGCAAATTTTTTACAATTTAGGGCTATTTTTTGCCGCTGATGGCGCTTGTAAAATTTTTTTTATATAGATTTTATATACAAAAGCTTCACAGCGCTGTGAGTGGTGAAAAAAAGCCCTAAATTGTAATGCCCTGTGAATTGGACTGCCGCTATAGGGCGGCGTTTTAATCGTTTCTAGAAATTGTTTCAGCTGTACCAACTTGCTTACAAACACATAAAAGACAAATAAAAATATAACCTTTTTTATTCGTTGACAATTTGATATTTTGACAGTCAATCATTATATAGGGGAAAGCAGGGCAAAATGGAACGGCGGGGCAAAATGGGACACCCGAAAAAATATTTTGACTCACATTTTTTTTCATTTTTTCGTCACTCTTCGATTAAAAAAGCCGGAAGAAAATAGATGCAATAAAAAAAAAAATTTTTAGAAAATTTTTTGAGCATTTTTTTTGAGAACAAAGAAAATTATTTTTTATATGTTTTTTTTTGTTCGTCGAGAAAAATAGTGATAAATTAATTTAAAAGCAATTGTTCGTAATTATAAATGAAGAGAAATAAAAAAAAGTTAATTTTTGTGATTAATATCACATTTTATTAAACAACGATAAATAAATTTATAATAATAATTTTTTTTTCGAATTTTTAAAAATTATTTATGTTTTTTTTATTAATAAGTGAGAAAAACTAATCAGAAAATACTATTGTCACACATCGATTTATATTTTTTCCTTAAGTGTTCCATTTTGCCCCGCTTTCCCCTATATGTACTATACATGTGTAAATATAAACAAAGAAATTTATTAACAACGCTAACCATTGTTGACTGTTGTTGTATTTTTTTAATGTTGGCTGTATCAAAAAAAACTAGTGTGAAGTTAGCGGTTCTATGCTGAAAATGCTGCATGCATTTTTTCAACATAGTCCTCGGCAGCCATTTTCTAGTAAATTTCTAGTTAAATATAGTGACACAAGTGCCATGGCATAGAACTTGGTCGAAAAACTATGCTAGTGGCCACATGCCTTTACGCTTTTGTCTTAAAAATCGTAGCGTGTGTGTAAACAGATAGGCACCAACACTATTCCAGCAAGCAAAATGGGGGGACGTTCCAAAAATCACTCGGAAACCCGGAAGCGGCGCAGTAGACAAAAAAATATAGTGATAATATAAACTTAAAAGTAACTAGAGGTTACTGTAGATATTGTAAACAACAAAAACAGCCATATTGCATATGCCATTTACTTTTGTTACTTATTACAGTTGTGAAAAGTATTTTTATAATTATTATTAATAATTAAACAATAATAATTTATTGATTTGTGCCTATAAAAATACATGAACAAACAATCATGTCTACCACAACAAAATATCAAAAATTTTCTATGATCACAATCTTGAACTTCCGGGTTTCCAAGTGATTTTTGGAACGTCCCCCGGAAATCGTGAGACACTGCATTTTTTTATATACTACCACTACTACAGCGCATCATTGTGTATGTCACGTTGGTGTATAACACCCCGCTCAGCAAGTGAAAAGCAGTGAAAAGTAAACAAGGAGAAGAGAGCAGTGTTGCCGGATCGCAATTCTCTCATGTCCTCTCGTTGCGAGAAAGACGAAAATTTCAAAATTTAATATTAAATATCTTAAAAAATCAACGTCAGAAAAAATTCAAATTTTTTTATCGTATTCGTCTTGCCGAGCACTACAATTTGATAGTAATTTGAAAATTTTTTAGTGAAAAACGAACTCGTTAAAAATAAAAATGTACGGGGTGCATTCCCGGGGTGCATTAATAAAAATTTTTTTTTCGTTCTGCAATTTCGTCCTGTAATACCGACCAAAATTTTATAGGAAAATGCTATTTCTTGTAGTGGCAGTACTGGCACATGACATTATTTTTTTAAGCTTCCAATTATTGGAAGAATTACCTAAATGACTGTTCAATTGTTATATCAAACTGAAATAAATAGAAAATAGACTTGTTGTACTTGCTTGTTATTGTCACATAGGTCATACTAGACATTAGTAAAGTCTAGGATATTGCATGGAGAATTTTATCACTTTTGTCGTTGTTTCTGTTTCTAGCTACTTTTTTAGCTACATTTTTTGTATGTCGGTATTACAGGGCGAAATTGCAGAGCGAAAAAAAAATTTTTATTAAAGGAATGCACCCACGGTATATCAACTTATAGTCCTATCCTCGCGTATAAAAGTTGTCAACTTTGACATTAATTATCTCAAAAAAACGACGTCAGAAAAAATTGAAAAAAATTGAGAGTATAAATATTTATTTCATTTGAAAAATGAGCCAAAAAAAAAAAAATTGAGTGACGATTCAATTATTTATAAGCAACCTTAACTCCTGCTTGTCTTAAGTATTTTATTTATTAAAATAAAAAAATACATGCAATGTATGTAATTCTTCATATCTACTGCTTATCCTTAGTAACTTAGTTTGACAAAATTAATTTTATGTATTTTATTTTTCTAATAAATAAAATACTAAGGATAAGCAGTTGCTAAAAAAAAAATTTAGCTGAGAAATCAATGTAGAAAAAAAAAATAATACGGTAAAAATTTGAGCTCAGTGTTGGATACCCTGATGAAAATATGTCTCCGCGATTTCTCCTGAATTTCTCTGCGATTACTCCAAATTTCTCCGCAATCACTCCAAATTTCTCCAAAATAGATCAACGCGGAAAAATAAGTGGAGAAAGGTATCAAAATTTCTTTCCGAATCGACTTGGGTGAAGAAACGTTCGGAAATATTTTTCTGCGAAAAAAACACATGCAAAAACTCCGGAATTGCTCCTGATTACTCAGGAATATCTCCGGATTACTCCCGAATTGCTCCGAATTACTCCGGATTATTCCAGAATTGGCTCACTCAGAAAAAATACGAAAAATCCGTAGCAATTTCAAAATACTCGAATTCCTTTCGGAAAATAAATGACTAAAAAATTTTAATGGGCTAATTCCGGAGCGATACGGAGTTTTCCGGAATTCTGCGAAGTATTTCCGGAATTTTACGGAGTATTTCCGGACTTTTACGGAGTATTTCCGGAATTTTACGGAGTATTTCCGGAATTTTACGGAGTTTCCCGGAATTTTACGGAGTTTTTCCGGAGTTTTACGGAGAAATTATTTCCACCAGGGGTAGGCGGGATAATTATCCTGGAGTGCTATACTTGGTCCCGTATTGCGGGTTCCGATTCGCCGACAAGAAATTTTAGTCGCAATAGAAAAACATGAAGGTGCTTGGTGTTGCTTTCACGTGAAGCTGCCATAGTGGTAGGAAATTGCAAAAATAAGGTAAAATTTACATGAAAGCAACAAAAAGTGACTTCATGTTTTTCTATCGCGACTAATATTTCTTGTCGGCGAATCGTTATTGCGGGACTCGCAATAACTCCCGCTGCCGAATTCATAGGGCAAATTTTATAGAATTTAGGGCTTTTTTTTGCCACTGATGGCGCTTATAAAATTTTTTTTATATAGATTTTACATATAAAAGCTCTACAAGCGCCACCGGTGGATGAAAAAAGCCCTAAATTGTAATGCCCTGTGAATACGGGTGCTGGGCAAATTTTTTACAATTTAGGGCTTTTTTTTGCCGCTAATGGCGCTTGTAAAGATTTTTTTTATATATATTTTACATACAAAAGCTTCACAAGCGCCGTGAGTGGTGAAAAAAAGCCCTAAATTGTAATGCCCTGTGAATTGGACTGCCGTATTCAGAGGATGTTCTCATTAGGGCTTTTTTTCCGATGGTGGCGCTTGTGAAGCTTTTCTATGTAAAATCTATATAAAAAGTTCACAAGCGGCGCCATCAGAAAAAAAAGCCCTAATTTAACATCCTCAGGATAGCTATTCTCGACATAATTATCCCCTGTACCGGGGATAACATGAAAATGCTCGAAAGCGATATAGTCGTTTGATGGAAACCATTGAAGAAGATACAAATAAAGCCTCAAATTAAGGTAAATTTCCACAAAATAGTTATCCCTGTCGCCGGGGATAACTGAGGGGATAATTATGTCGAGAATAGCTATCCTGAATACGGGTGCTGAACACTTCAAGTATCTGACATAAAAGTTCACATGATCGTGTAAAAAACCAAGCTGTGTAAAATACACAGTATATTACACGGTATCTTACAAAACCATTACAGGCTGAGAATTGGCCCACGTCATTTTCCGTTTTCATTTGTCTCACTCTGACCCGACAACCTCGAGCGTTTCACAGTCCTCCTTGAAGCACCTCTCGCGTTTTATCTCTTCGTGAACTTAAAATCTACCTGCAAAGGACAATTATTATCAATTTCATATCGTGTAATAAAGTAAGTATATTAACATATATATAGTTATTTCGATCATTAAGGATATGTACAATAATCCATCGTGCAACCAAAGCTGCAAACGATGTAGATACGAATTTTAAACTCTCAAAATCACACTGATTTTCAGTTTTTTTTTCGTACCATATTAGTTAGAAATGACTCTGCCATCGTGGCCTCTCTTAACCTCGGTTCTTGCATTCTTTTCTCATAATTTTTTTTTTGAGCATCGTTATTTTTTTTATTGCTCATTCGTAGAGTCAAGATAATCTAACGGGAAAATCTACTTGGAAGTCAGCTTTCTGTAATTAGCAACAAAATATACTTGAGGTAAAGTGTCAGTTTCCGTTAGGCTAACGCGTGTCTTTTGCGGTTTTCTTTTTTTTTTTTAATTCAGAAAATAGACAATTGCCGATGGAGAAGTATTCGTATATGTATTCTATTTTATCGGGCTCCATGTTGTGTAAATAATAAATATTAGTAAAATTCATATCTATAAAATATTTTTGTATCTTGACATTTCAAGGTAAGTTGTTTCGCTTTACGAAAAATTTACTTGATGTAGCATTAATTGACCTTTATTTCTTGCCCTTATAGTTGGTTTTGATTTACTTTCAACGATTTTATCCAAAGCTCAATTAGGTCTTGAATTTTTTTTTTTTTTTTTTCGTGTTTACAAGCTTTGTCAAATCATTCACCATTTTCTCTTTTTTTTCTCGACTATTGTTATTTTTTTTGAAAAATAAACGTATTTATGATTTTATGTTAAAGTTTATTAATAATTTATCTTGTTCATTTGCTCTTTTAGAAGATTGTATGAGTCAAAAAATAGAAAAACCAGTGCTGTCAGGTCAACGCATAAAGACCAGAAAAAGAGGTAATTAAAATAAAAAAATTAAATATAAAACAGCATATCAATGAAATTCTTTGTTTTTTTTTTTTTTTTTTTTTTTCTGTACAGATGAAAAAGAAAAATACGATCCGACAGGGTTCAGAGATGCAATTCTTCTTGGATTGGAAAAAGCAGGTGATGATTTAGAGGCAGTATCAAAATATCTTGACACAGCTGGATCCAAACTTGATTATCGTCGTTATGGCGAAGCACTTTTTGACATACTCATAGCCGGTGGTCTTCTCGTACCAGGTGGCTCAATTGCTCAAGACGGTGATAAACTTGTTAAGACACGAGCTTGTGTTTTTGCCCAACCATCAGATATGGAGTCGATGAAAAATTATGAACAAGTTTTCATGAAATTAATGCGTCGTTATAAATATCTTGAAAAAATGTTTGAAGAAGAAATGAAAAAAGTTTTGGTGTTTATCAAAGGTTTTTCACCTGAAGATAGAATGAAACTTGCGCGTATGACAGCACTTTGGATTTCAAATGGCTCAGTACCACCAACATTACTGTCAGTTCTTATTAATGAACATCTGATTAAAGATAATCTCGCGCTTGATTTTCTACTTGAAGTATTTGTAACATGGAAAAATGAAAAAGGCTTACAGAGTTTAACAACAGCACTTAAACGTGGTGGAATTGAAGGCAAACTTATGGAATTTGTACCACTAAACAAAAGAACTGAAGAATATTTTCGTACAACATTTGAAGCTGTTGGTCTTGATGATATTGTCAAGCTCCATAAAGCACAAGCCAGTCAAAAAGCTAAGCGTGATTTACAACAATTACTTGAAGATGATTTGAATGATAAAAAACAAGTTAAAGATATTGTACTGGATGTTAAAGAAATGGCACTTAAACGTGGTATACCTGAACATGAAGTGATTGGTTTAATTTGGGGTGTTGTCATGAGTTTGGCTGAATGGAATAAAAAAGAAGAACTTGTTGCTGAACAAGCACTCAAACATCTACAAATTTACACACCACTTTTTGGTGCATTTACAACAACTGCCAGATCTGAACTTGCTCTTATTAATAAAGTTCAAGAATTTTGCTATGAAAATATGAATTTCATGAAAGCCTTCCAAAAGATTGCTCTTCTTTTCTATAAAAGTTCGTTGCATTATTTGATTACTTTTTTTTTTGTTTTTAAATTATATTTTCTGTTGCTTTTTTATTAATAGAAAATTTTTTTTTTTTTTTCACTTTTTTAGAGGATGTTATTTCGGAAGAAGTAATACTTAAGTGGTACAAAGAAGGACACTTGGTTAAAGGAAAAATGCTCTTTTTGGATCAAACCAAAAAATTCATAGAATGGCTTCAAAATGCTGAGGAGGAATCAGAATCCGGCGAGGAAGACGACTAAATATCATTTTTTTTTTTTTTTTTTAATAAATACATAAAATCAACACGAGTTTTTATGTCTTGGTTTGTGTTAAAATAGAGAAAAATAAAAAATAAAATTTTTTAGAAGAAAAAATATTAAGACAGAACTTCAACCGGTACAGAAACAATTGCTGATAAAAAAAAGAAAAACAATAAAATTTTAGATTATAATTTTTCATTTGTAATAAATCAAAAATATTTTTTTTTGAGTAACTTCAATGTGTCAAATTTGCCACTAGTATATAAAAGCAAAAATAGGCCCATTTGATCAATTTAATACGTATTCTGTCTGAAACTTGACTGACAACACAAAAAAATGATTAAAAATAAACATGAACTTGATCACTTGACAAGTATGCAAGGGTAATGGGTGAAAAATGCTAATTGATGAAATTCAAAAGGCCAATTGTGAAATTTAATGAACTACATTGTGCAACAAAAGAAAAAAACATGAATTATACAAACAATGAAATGAATTGACTTAAATTATTGATTGAATGATTATAAATTGATGATATGTTGAATATTATTAATTTTGAAAATAAATTATTTTGTGTTTACTTTTTACAAACAAGAAAGGATAATAATATGCAATCGTACAATTGTGTATCTATATACTCAATAATAAGAAGTAAAAAAAATCGACCAGCAGAAAAATAAAAAGAACAACAAAACATTTTGTAGTATTCTGAAGTACAAACTATCATCAAGATGCCAACAATAAAAATAATGTCTGACAGTCAGTGACAGGTGATTCAAAGTTGTTTTTTTTTTTTTTTAATTTACCTCTAATCATTTCAGATCAATGAGGTCAGCTACTAATTAAAAATTATATTATTTTCGTTTTATATTAAGTTTCTTTTTTGATGATACATAGGGTACATATTAGTTAATATATGTTTTCAATAGCATGTTTTCTCTTCATTTTTTAGAACGCTAGTAAGTTTTAATCTGCCATTAATCTTTAATAAGAGAATAATAATTAGCACACTAAAAACTATCTAATGAGTATTCATGTACAATCTTCTTACTCTCATATTGTTTCATAATCCAGACAACTCAGACGCTTGGTGTCCAGTTAGGGTATAAATCAGGACATTAAATTTTTTTTCCCCACCACTAAATTTTCTTAAATTATTTTTTTATATTATATTTCTTTATTTGTAAATTATTTCAAATTTTTTTTATAAAAATTAATTAGATATAGTTTTTAAATTAAAATTTTTGATACAACATTTTCTGGACGTAAAAAATGATGATATTACGATATCATATATTCATATTATGATGAGTGATTACCATACCTGTCGGTAAAGAGAATATAATAGATTTTCGTGAATTTATATATAGTGAACGCTTACGAAAAATCAAGACATTTACAGTTTTTTCAAAAATCAGGACATCAGGACGTCTGAAAGCTCTAGGACTATACAGTTATGATAACTTTGATGAAAAAATTAACGTAGACTGATTCAGGGGTAAGATACTAAAAGATAGTGATTGAAAATCAGTAAAAAATTTTTTAGGGGTAAAAAAAAAAAGAAAACCCTTAAAAATTTCAACTTTTTAAGAATACGCAGACTAGAGAGTCGAAAAAAAATACCCAGGGAAAAATCATCAGATCATATTCCAGATCAAGTCAGATAAGGATTATTGGGCAATTTCAGATCTGGCTTGATTTGACTTGATTTGACTTGATCTGACTTGATCTGGATAAAAATTTATTAATTTAATAAAAATAATTTCAAATTAGTCAATGCTCGATTGAAAAATTTGGTTTTTCTTCTTATAGTTTTAATGGAATACAATTGAGAATTCTATATTTTTACGATAAATAATTGACATCACTCGGACTTGTACTCAATGCTTCTAGTGTGAAATTCCAAAGCCTTACCTAACCACGGCAGTGATTACAAAATGAAGACAAATTTGTCTTCTTAAACATTCATTCGCCCGTGATCTAGTTTGATCTAAGTGCAGATCAATTTTTTCAAACTAGATCTAGTCAGATCTAAACAGATCAAGTTTGATCTGTATCCATATCTGATCAGGTCAAATTTGATCAGATTAGATTAAATCTTATCTGAGCCAGATCAAATTAGATCAAATTAGATCTGGCTCAGATCAAAATAGATCTAATTTATTCTGATGATTTTTCCCTGGGTAGTTTCAACGAGTAATCGTTAAAATTACACTTTTTAATATTGCACTTTTTTTATAACTAGCCAACATGACGTGCCTTTCTGCCTCTTCAACCTTTGAAAAAAAAAAAGGAGAAAAAACAGGAGTGCGTGAACCTAGCTTGTAAAAGGCTTTAATAAAGGCTTAAAATGAAGCGTAAGTTGTGCTTCAATTTGTACCACCAAACTCGTAATTTGTACCTCAAAAATAACAACAAAAAAAAATCATTTACTCCAAAATATTTCTATACTGCCTCCAAAAATAAATATTTTTAAATAATTTTTTTTTTATTATAAGTTTGATCGTTCAAATTAATGCATAACTTACTCTTTATTTTGGAAAAAATAACATTGAAATATGTTGATTATTAAAGCAGATATGCAATTGTTAATTATCATTTTGGAGTAAATGATTATTTTTGAGGTACAGATTCTGGGCTTGCACTGAAAAAACGTTCCCGCTGCAGGCACGGTCTATTGTACCGGTAATGGTAGACAGCTACAGTAGCAGGATGTCCATGTAAATCCACAGTAAGCACTCGTATTATACGAGTCGTATATTCTCGGTAAGCTGTACTGCTGTGAGAGCAGTACAAAGCACTGCTGTGGCAACTGAATGCGCACATCTGTATGCGCGGTCATATACGGTATACGACTTTGACATCACTTATAGGTTAGGATTAAAATTTAGAATTTTTTAAATGTTCAATTAAACATTTTTTTTAATGTTAAATTTGAAAATTTTTTTTCACGTTAAAAATTAAATTTTTAACTTACCATGTAATATTATTTTTATGCTATCATTATAGTTAATGCAATTTCTTCGTTTATTCAATAAGTTAATTTATTATTATTACACGGTAAATTAAAAATGTAATTTTTTTTTTTTTTTAATTTTATATTCAGATAAAATATATTTTTTTCATATTCTTTATTCATATTTTTTTTATAATATACAAGATTTTAAAATCAATTCATATTCAATAATAATAGTAATATATAATTATATTTATTAATATTAATAATATACAATATACATGGGGCATTCCAAGTCAAATCACCGAGTCATCGGCCTGACCCCTACCGATTCATTTAGAAATTTTTTTCTAGGTGTATTTTGGACCAAAAAACGACCTTATTTTTTTTCAATTTTTTTCCACCATTTTTACACCATAAAATAATTTTTTTTTTCCTACTATCGAGTATTTCTGAAATTAGACCAGGTTTAAAATTCTGAAATTTTTCCTATATCATCTCGAGGTAAAAACAGGTCACCTATAAAAATTTGAGAATGGGCCGAGAATAATTACTAATTTTTTTATAACTGATTGAAAAAAAATTTTTTTACCAATTTTAAAATAATCTAATTTTAGAATAATCTAATAATGGTTTCTTGTAGAGAAATCGAAAATAAAAATAAATGATATCTGGGCAAATTTTGGTTCTTTCCATATTTCGAGGGTAA
Organism: Aphidius gifuensis; assembly: GCF_014905175.1. NCBI lineage: Eukaryota > Metazoa > Arthropoda > Insecta > Hymenoptera > Braconidae > Aphidius > Aphidius gifuensis. The sequence goes on from NC_057788.1 coordinate 16,158,238, forward strand.
AAGCTTCAAAAATTGAATTTTGAGCATCGCAGTTTTTCGATCTTTCCATCCTTAAAGATAGGGAAAAACAAAATTCATCAAGATATCATTTATTTTTATTTTTGATTTCTCTACAAGAAACCATTATTAAATTTTTCTATTTTTAAAATTCGTAAAAAAATTTTTTTTTAATCAGTTATAAAAAAATTAGTAATTATTCTCGGCCCATTCCCAAATTTTTATGGGTGACTTGTTTTTACCTCGAGATGATATAGGAAAAATTTCAGAATTTTAAACCTGGTCTAATTTATAGATAAAAATTATTTTATGGTGTAAAAATGGTGGAAAAAAATTGAAAAAAAATAAGGTCGTTTTTTGGTCCAAAATACACCGAGAAAAAAATTATTAATTTATCGAATGAGTCTTTACGTGTCATACAGCTATTCTTTGTACTGCTAATACGCCTGAACTCATCGACAGTAAAATGTTCGGCTGCAGCAGCAGCAGTACAGCGCTTCGCAGTCTACTTTACTGCTACGGCAGCAGGAACGTTTTTTCAGTGTGACGGTACAAATTAGTACAAATTATTCTGCGTTTGTAGCAATTTTTTTTCCCCGTGAGTCATCTATAAAGAAAGTCGATTCTTAACCCTTTCTTCACCCGTTAATTTTTAGGTACGAAATATAACAATTGCAGCTCAAAATAGTACAGATAAAACGCTTCTGATGAATAACCTGGAAAATTTAATGCAGGCTAGGCTCAGGCACCTAAAAAACAGACGAAGAAACAAAATAATAAGTTTAAAATAATTATTTTATTAATTAAAAAAAAAAGAGAATGTTTGGCCCTACAGCAACCGTTGCCAACCGCAATATTTATAAAATTAACAAAAAAAAATTGACAAAAAAAAAGAGAAAAACAGCAATTCCGGATAAATCCGGAGTAATCTGGAACAATTCGGAATAATCCGGAGTAATCCGGAGCAATTCCGGAGAAATATTTCCACCAGAACGATTCTAGGCGTTAACTCGTATTGGCGAACTATACGAACAAAGAGATCTTTTTATCAACTCAGTTCCCTGGTGGAAAAAAAATCCCGCCAATATTCCGTAATTGACCCATTAGCGGGTTATGTGTCCTGTCAATATCCCGCAACAACATATCAACGGGTTATATTCATATATTTCCCCCTTAGTGGAAATTTCAGTCCGATTCGGATCCGGGTCAGATCCGGTTTACCTGATTGCAAATCCTATCGGGATCTGGCCTGCCTGATCCGGTCCAGGCTGAAACTGTAACGCCGGTTAGGCTCCGGCATCCCTTACTCAAACCGGATCCGGTCCGGAGCCTATCCAGCGTTACATTTTCAGTCTGGACCGGATCCGGTTTGAGAAGGGAGCCTTAGCCAATCCGGATGTAAACAATTAAGACTTAAGTGCGACATGGATCCGAATTTTGATTTTAAAAAAAAAAAATATGCTTTTTTTCAATCATTTTTTTTTAACAATCATTATTAACGATATTTCTATCTTTAAAAATTCAACCTAAACTAAACTAAAGTTTCAGAATTTACGGGGATCGATCTCGGGGCTTCAAGTCGGCAACACTAAGTTGGATCCGTTTCAGATCAGGAAAAGAGTCAAGAAACCCGGATCCGGCTTAGTCAAACCTAACTGAACCCGGATGTTGACTTTGAAATAAAAAATCACGCTTCGATTCAAGTCCGGCAATCCAAATCCGATTCGGATCAAGAAAGAATAAGGAAAGCCGGATCCAGTTAGTCTTAGCCATAACGGATCCAAAAAGGGTCAGCAAACCCGGATCCGGATTACCTTAGCCGTAATAGATCCAATTTGGATAAGGAACTGGTTGCCCCCCACACGGAAATATTTTATAAAATTTTTATAAAATTTAGGCAAACTTGTTAAGAAGTTTTTATGAAATTTTCATAAAATTTCCGACCCCCCCCCCCGTGAGTTGATTTGTTTTAAAAATTTTAAAAAAACAAAAAATAAATCTTTCGTCGAGATTTGAGCACGGGTCTGTCTGGGTGTGAAGCAAGCACTTTACCTCGAAGCCAGAATTCTTATGATAGAAATTCATTAAAATATACATAAGAACATGACTATTCTAAATTCTTTTACTTTGCTGTTTTATTCCCGATTTTATCTTTCTCTCTCATACAAATATGAACAAAGAGTTGATAAAATTAAAATTTTTTATATTTGAATGAAAGTCAATAATAGAATTCTGATTAAACAGCAAAGTAAAAGAATTTAGAATAGTCATGTTCTTATGTATATTTTTATCAAAGAATTTCTTCATAAAGTGCTTGCTTCACACTCAGAAAGACCCGGGTTCAAATCCCGACGAAAGATTTATTTTTGTTTTTTTTAAATTTTTAAAACAAATCAACTCACGGGGGGGGGGGGGTCGAAAATTTTATAAAATGATTTTATAAAAATTTTATAAAATATTTCCGTGTGGGCCGGATCTCATTTTTCACTCGATCGGGCCGCCACAAAATTTTGGCGGATTATGTATCCCACCAACGACCCACCAATATGCCATATGTATTTTTTAATTCTATTAATGATTGTATATTTTTTTTTTTTAATTTTCCATGTTTGATTTTTCACCCAAAGCAATAAATAAATAATTCAACAAAAATTTTTTCATGAAAAAAATTTTATTTTTTTTTTTCAACAAAATTATTTAAATTGATGCTATTGTTATAAACAAAATTTTTTATAAACAGTTCAAAGCCCAATTGCAATTTTTAATTTTAAAATATTATAATATTTTATTTTATTTTAAATTCTCAGATTTTGGGTCTGCGATGAGCTACGAATGAGAGGTGAAAGAGAATCCGCGTCCCCTTTTCCCGATCAACCAGAGGTATTTTTATTAATATTTTCAATCGCGATTTCCCGCTTAACCCTTCGAAATACGTGAAAAACCCCCGATAATTAAATTGAAGCTAATTTTTTTCTGAACAACTTTCATAAAAACTATTTTTCCCGAAATCTCTTACTTTTCGCGATATTCCCAAAAAACATCCATTTTCAACTCTTTTTATTTTTTTTTTATTTCTAAAAAAATTTTCAGCTACTTTTCATTACCACCCTCAAATTCCCCACCTCAGAATTAGTAGAGGTGATTTTTTTCCCTAATTTTGTCAAAAATCCATTTGTACCGCCATTGATTTAATTTGTACCCCAAATTTAAAGGGTGGAAAAACGGTTAAAAATCGACTTTTTTTCTACATGACTTAGGGGGGAAAAAAAATTGCTACAGACGCAGAATAATTTGTACTAATATGTACCACTAAGCCCGGAATTTGTACCTCAAGAATAACAACAAAAAAAAATTATTTACTCCAAAATTATAATTAACAATTGCATATCTGCTTTAATTATAGGGGTACAAATCCCGTTTTTATCGATACAAATTAGCTCACGTTCTGCTCTTTAAAACAAAAAAAAATAATCTAAAAATATTGATTTTTGAAGGTGCCATGCATTTGTTCATAAAATTTTCATTCACATAATAGTTTTTTTTAAAAAACGAATAATAGAAAATCAAGGGTTGAGTGCCCGAAGGCCGCGATCTACACGTCATTTTCTGATTTTCCTTTAACATCACATGTTGATCAACATTACAATAATTAAAATTATCTATTGAAATAGAACTTTATAGATATTAATGATTTAAGAGAAAAATCTGTCAGTCATTGAGAATTAATATTAATGAAATTGATATAAAATATTTGCACTGAATATCGGAATATTCATCATATTTCTTTTTGTTTATTCATTTATATATATATATATTGTAACGAAATTTATTATTTCGTGGGTTCTCGAAATAAATAATCATTCAAATAGATATGGATTATTTATTTGTTAACGTTTATAATAGGTTTGTTATTAATAAATAAAGGATCACTAGTGCAAGGCTCTGTGTAGGGTCAAGACTATTATACATGACATCAATGGGGCGCCTATTCGATGTTTATAAGATGTCTTGACACATAAACCTTATCGCGGCGATGGCTCCACTCCTCCGTCGAAGAGACGAACTCACCGAAGGCTGCGTACGAAGCCCGATCGTAAACCTATCGAACTGCGGGCTAGGAAAGCGTGCTGCGCATGTCCGGGGGCGATAGGTAGGAGAGTGCTACTGAGTGGGGTTAAAGCTCACAGCAGCTAAGCACTGAACGTCGTCGTGAGACGACACAACTTGTCTGGCTCTCGAACTGATCACTTCTCTTCTCTTGACTGGCTCTCTTGGTTCACTACTGGTTCTCTCGACATCGTTTGGATCTCTCGTAAAGGCTCCCTAGGTATCAGACGTTAAGTCCTGGTGAAACTCTGTCTGAATTTCCAATGATGGACTAATACTTATGATCACGCTATATGGTTCTCTTATTATAATAATAATTATTATCGTGCATAAATGTGTATGTGTGAGTTCACGAATGGATCGCTGTAAATAATAACAATAATAATAATATTGAAATATATTATTATTGCAATGGCAACGTATGTGTAAGACCTGGTCACGGATGGATCGCTGTATGGTTCCCTATACAAAATACATATCTCACATGTAGACTATTTGCTCCCACACTTACGATACTTGTGACGTAGGTATTTTACTATAGTATAGTCGCAATGTAATATAGGCGTATGTAATACACTATACTTGGTTCACGATAGTTCCCTCAGGTTTGGTTACGTATTTCATAATCCAATCAGGTGGACCGCGCCCCTCTACCATTTCTAAGACTGAGTTAGGCTCCCGAATTAGTTCTCGTGACTCCCACGGTTGTTGGCTTCCGAGATAACCAACATGGCTCCCCCCGGTGATTTTGAGGAGGATGGTGAGAAACCCTCGTTGCTAACCTTGGCCGATAGTTCTCGCCGCGCAGGTCAGAAAATCGGTTACAAAATGGCTCCCAACGTGGGGCCTGCCGTGAAAGGATTATGAAATAGGGGTTACCTACTGAGGCTGCTATAGATTAAAAATCATAGTGAGTGGTTACGTTGTGTATAGAACTAGTGACTGGATACCGTAGTTACCGATGGATACATTAAACAAGATGGCTACCGTAAAAACGAAAGTTTAAATTTTAAAAAAAAAAAAAATATTTTCAAACTTTCCCGCCAAAAGTGGTTCACGAAAATTCCAACAGATGTCGCTAGGTGCGAAAACCTAGAAGAATGGATAAGTTGTCGTCGAATTTTCTGATTGGCTGACGCCATCAGATGATGTCTGGGTTCTCTTTTGTGATTGGCCGGCACTCCTCATTGGTCGAGAAGGGCTAGGAGTTGCGCAGACGGCAATTATCAGTTCTCGATGGAAGGGATGATAGCCTATATAAGGAGCTGTCTCAAACAGAGCAGCTCATTATCGTCTTGGCTACCTTACGACTTGGTTCTCTTCTAACGTATTGGATCACTACTTGACTTGGATCACTCGACATGGCTACCTCAGCTCAACAAGACGAAGCTCTCGATATAGTGGATCACGGCAGGGATAACGAAGAGGTTAACATGGACCTGGATACCTTGATGGACGAGATGTCCAGAGATCACGAACAGCATGTAGCTGGAGGTGTTGTATCCACAGAGACAACACTCACCACAGCTTCACCAGCTCTCGGGGCAATGAGTCCATTGACCGGTTCTCTGGCTAACTTGGACATCGACTAACCCAAGAACATCTTGGAGAAGGTGGCCGAAGAAATCCAGGAGTGGAGCGCTATGGAATTAATTCCAGAGATGCCTCTCACCCCTGAACAAGCCAGCATGGATCCCGTAATAGAGGTTAGGTCCTCGGATCTCGTTGTAAACGACCAACCAGACCAAGTGGTTGGCGAAAAAGATCGCGATGACGTTGAGGTCGATAATATCATGACCCAGGGTTCAACGTCAGAACGTTCAGCGATGTCTAGTCCAGGGGTTGTCAACACACCCGATTCGGATCTCGGACATGTGGATACCGCAGTACGTTCACTGGTAGAACAGTTCGCGAAGGATCCCGCATTATGGCGTGATATCGTCAGAGGAGTCACTGCACTGAAACGTCCACGTGATGACGATGAGTTGTACTCCCTCGACTGGCAGGAGCTCTCGTGCATCTCCAAGAGATCCACGAACTCCCTCCCCTCGGATCCCGACACCAACTGGCGACTTCAAAATGCCAGCCTTTGGTATTAAAAAGGCGAAGCAACCAGTTGGTAACAAGGCGTATGTTGGAGGTGGTTTCGATCAAGACAGACATCATGACTTGATGATGAAGAAAAACTTCCAACAGAAACCAAGCCAGGCTCTCGCAAGAAATGCTCCCGACCAAGGTGCTGTCGTCACAAGAGTACAGCCAATGAGTGGTGCTGTAAGACCACCGACAGTTGGCACTGTAGCAGCTGTTTGCTACAACTGTCGTGAACCAGGGCATCGGTACTCGCAGTGCACCAAGACACCAGCACCTGAGGGGTTCTGTAGAAGATGTGGGCGCCAAGGACACACTGTTGCTACGTGTCCAAAGTGCTCAGCACGTTGGTTGGCTGCTGGTCCATATGTTCCAGCTTATGGGTGCAATGTACCACGAGGAGTACGTTTGCCATCAGCACCACCAAGCGAAACGGATCTCGATTTTGCTCACTCTGGAAGGTTCCCTCATCAAGATGAAGCCAGAGCACTAAGTCCACCACGCAGAGGACGAGGTCGACGTGGCTCGAGTCGCCAGCCATAAAGATGGCCGACAGATGGATCTCGTATTTTTGCTCTCTAATAATTTTAAGTGTTGGTAATTTTATAAATAAATGGTAAAAATGAAATTACTTGTTCTCTGGTTATCTTATTTCCCTTTCCTCCTTTCAGGTTAGAGGCTAAGGTTACGTATTGCATTAAAAGAAATGTTTAATTGAACATTTGAAAAATTCTAAATTTCAATCCTAACCTATAAGTGATGTCAAAGTCGTAAACCGTATATGACCGCGCATACAGATGTGCGCATTCAGTTGCCACAGCAGTACAGTTTACCAAGAATATACGGGTGCTTTGAAAAAAAACCAAAAATAACGAAGTTCCCCCGCCGGGAATCGAACCCGGGTCTTTTGCTTTCCGGGCGTTTGCCTTGACTACTAGACCACAGGGCTTCTTATTTTTTCTAAGTTTCATCAAGTTAACTCCGACGTCCTTCTATGCGTCAATTCATTTTTTGAAAAAAACCAGATTTACATGGACATCCTGCTACTGTAGCGGTCTACCATTACCGGTCTAATAGACCGTGCCTGCAGCGGGAACGTTTTTTCAGTGTATAGTCGAGCGGCACACAGGACCGTGTTTTTCACTCTTTATATAAACTTTAAGGGAGTACATCCGTCGATTAGTTTTCTTACAATTTTTCTAATTTTTGGATATATAAATCTTGAAATTCCCCTGCATCTAATGATCTTAACTTTGTGATGATGAACAATCTAGTATTAGAGATAATTGAGTCTAAACAGGTGAACTTTTTACGTGGTTTAACATTGCAGGTATAGGTTTTTTTTTTAATTTTTTTATATTTTTAGTTCTAACAAAAAAACGGTTCTTACAAATTTAATAAAAAATTAATATGTCAAAATTGATATAATTTAGAAAATTTTGGAAAAAAAATTAAACGCTTGAACTTTCTAGAATCAGAGATATTGTTAGTTAAAGTTTGCAATATTTATCAATATTTGACATGAACGTGAGGCCGAGTGTATCCGAGCGACAATGATGGGTCGTGCGAAACTCTCCACTTATTTTATATATCACACATATACATACAAACATCTAGATAATAAATAAACTGTAATTTTATTGAATTAAAATTTCCAATTATTTTTAAACAAATTGATTATATTAACAAATGAAATAAATAAATAAATGCATATTCCAATATTGATAATCTCAATTTACAACTAAATAAACAGCTGTCACAACAAGCATCATAGATTCACACAAACACAAGTACACATTAATCCGAGCGTTTTCCCGAACACAACTTGGCTGTGATTGGCTGGGATTTGTACAGTATCAGGCAAAAATTTCGGGCTCCGATATAGACTTTTTGTTGCAATTAACACTACGCTTTTTCCTAAACTTTCTATTTGGATTATCTTAAAAGTACTCCCTTAATATATTTAAAAAAAAAAAAAATTTTCGTTTTTATTTTTTAACGCGTTAACTAATAATTATAAAAAAAAAATTATTAAAAGGAAAATATGTATTTTTTAATTTTTTATAAGATTGTATTTTTTTTTTTTTTAATTTTTTACCTATTTTAAGTCGCGTTTTCTTGGGCTTCGAGCGCTCAGCGTGTTCTACGATCTGGACCCTCAAATGTAGGCTGAATGTCAACGATTTATTGATGTAACATCTGGACAATCTAAATGTCGTATTTTTATCATCACAATCATCATCATCTTGATTTTTCGGACAGTTGCATGTTGAGTTTGGAGATAGTTGTAAATGAATACTGTCATTAATGTTTTGATTTTTTTCTAAATAATAATATGAGTCTGAATCTGTTGTTACAATGCATAGCTTAAATGATTGGGCAAATCAGTATCACATGGAGCATTAGAAATTAATGATCTTTTAACTGATGGTGTTGATAATGTACTTTTAAATTCACATGATGTGAATGTTTCATTATTTTATTTTTTTTTTTTTTGACAAACTATCTACCCGGGATAAACGGTTTTTATATAACCATATACAATCATATACAACCATATATGATTGTATACAAACTCATACAGTTGTAAATATACAAAATCAAAAATATAATTTTTGTAAAAAACAAACTCGTTAAAGTTGTTCTTTACGTTAGCTTAGTACTACTGTATATACTAAATTTTTATTCAATTTACAAACAAACGATGATAAATAATTTAGGAGAATTAAAGCTGCCTGTGTTTGAAAAATAAAATCGAAATAAAAAAAGATCACGTTTTATCCTTATTACACAAACAAACTTTAACGCCGCGGTTTTCTTCACAATTCCAAGATCAGGTTGACAGACAGCTAAGACTTAATATAATTTCATGATATGTCCATTCAAAATAATCGACAATACTTTTATCTAAGACTCGATATTGTATCACATGCGAATAAATAATTTTTCAATAGAAACGTCAAATTATTAGAAAACAGATATCGTATGCACGCCCTGGTAGAAATATTTCTCCAACTTTTTCCAACTTTCTCCGCCTTTTTTCCAACTTTCTCCACCTTTTTACAAAAATGACCCATGGTTGGAGAAAAGTTGGAAAGAAGTTGAAAAAAAGTTGGAGTAAATTTCAGGTTGAAGAAATGGCGGAAAAAAGTTGGAGAAAAGTCGGAAAAAAATGGAGTAAATTTTTGGCTGGAAAAAGGTTGGAGAAATTTGTCCGCCATTTCTCCAACTATGGGTCATTTTCGTAAAGAGGTGGAGAAATGGCGGAGAAAAGTTGGAAAAAAGAAGGAGAAACGTCGGAGAAATATTTCTACCAGGGCGTATTTGACAAAAATTTTTTTTGATTATTAATCAGGTACAGCTGACAAATTTTTTCTTTAAGAGGACTCAAATATGTGATGTAACTCCAAAATAGCCTATTTTAAATTGAAAATGAAGAAATTAAAAAATCTTTTCTTTATGCCTATCCCAGGTAAACAAGAATATTTGTCGTTTGCATTGATTGATTTATTGATTGTTATTCATCAGCAACTCAATTACAGCTGTACTAGTGTTGTGATAACTATAATGGAAGGTGGAGTTATCAAAAAAATACAGAAAAACAGAAATATAATTTACGTTTCCAAAAAAATTTATATGAAATACCCTGCAAATACCAAAAAATCTAATATCAAGCTCATCTAAAGACAAGCTGAAAAGTTAATTCAATAACAAGATATATGCAAAATAGTGAGATTGTTAATCACCAAATTGCATCTTTGCTGGAAAGTTTTCGTCTGAAAAACCTTATCTTGGAATTGTGAAGAAAACCGCGGCGTTAAAGTTTGTTTGTGTAATAAGGATAAAACGTGATCTTTTTTTATTTCGATTTTATTTTTCAAACACAGGCAGCTTTAATTCTCCTAAACTATTTATCATCGTTTGTTTTAATTTTTTATTTTTTTTTGTTAAATTGAATAAAAATTTAGTATATACAGTAGTACTAAGCTAACGTAAAGAACAACTTTAACGAGTTTGTTTTTTACAAAAATTATATTTTTGATTTTGTATATTATTTCACTTCTTTTGTTTAAACATTCAGCTTAAAAGTAAAAATAATCAATCAATTCATGAATGATTGTATTACCAAAAAAAAAAAAAATAAAAAAATTATTTTTTAAAAATATAAGTGAAATAAAAAAATAAAAAATCCATTAGAAATTTATATAGTTCAGAGTGATACCGATTTTAGTGGCAAGGCCGTTAATTTACCATTACGAAGGCATCTTTTTAAAAAATTTATCAACAAACGGCGCACGCAGGTGTCTTACGCCATCTATCAATAGGCACTTCACTGCGATCTAAAATACTGTCTAAAGCTAGGTTCTTCGGTATATACACCAATTATTTTCTTGCTGCGGTATAATTAATTTAATTTTGTATCAATTAGAGGCACTAGAAGCTCTATATATGGTTATCATCAATGAATATTATTATATCATGAATATTATTCCAACAATAGCTACAAATTTAATATAACTAGTTGATTGGTAAATAATTTTTGTCACACTATGATCTAAAATACTGACTGGGAATTCGTGGAAGTATTTCAGATCGCATCGAGATTTAACTTTGTATAAATTAGAGGCACTAAAAGCTCTATATATTACTATCATCAATAAATATTATTATTTTATAATTATTTTATAAATATTATTCCAACAATAGCTACAAATTCAATTACTAGTTGATTGATGAATAATTTTTGTCACACTATGATCTGAAATACCGACTGGAGATTCTTGGAAGTATTTCAGATCGCATCGGGATTCAACTTGGTATAAATTAGGGTCACTAAAAGCTCTATATATTACTATCATCAATAAACATTATCATTTCTCAATTATTTTATCAATGTTATTCCAACAATAGCTAGAACTTTATCAACTAGTTGATTGGTGAATAATTTTTGTCACACTATGATCTGAAATACTGACTGGGGATTCGTAGAAGTATTTCAGATCGCATCGAGATTTAACTTGGTATAAATTAGGGGCACTAAAAGCAAACAATAGCTACAAATTTAATAACTAGTTGGTTGGTGAATAATTTCTGTCACACTATGATCTGAAATACTGACTGGGAATTCGTGGAAGTATTTCAGATCGCATCGAGAGTTAACTTTGTATAAATTAGGGGCACTAAAAGCTCTATATATTACTATCATCAATAAATATTATTATTTTATAATTAACTTGGTAAAAAGTACAGACACTGAAAGCTAATACACTATGTATCAATAATATTCTTATAAAATACTGTTATTTATGTATTATGTATTATTATTGTATATGTATTATTTCAACAATGATTACAAATACTCACAATTGAAGAGTTTAAAATTCGTTGATTGGTTTTTTTCTTTAATAAAATATAGCAATTTCGTAGTAGCACACACACAACAATAAAATATAATATACAAAATCATAAAGCAATATCCAAATGTTTTACCGCAATATTTTGAGGCAGTGTTCAGCGTTGGATAGTTTGACGATAATGTCTGACAATGTCATACGTTTAATACTGCCTTGCAGTATCGCAGATTGCAGCAAAGATTCAAAAATATTGGCAAAACAATCCTGCGCAATAACCAGCGTACGCAACTACAGTTGTGCTTGCCAATGTTAATTTGTTAACTAATGTACTTACAATCTTTAACATGAGTCGTTTCATACAACTATTATTTTGATTAGTAATAATAATGAGAGCACGTACGAAAAAATCGTATAGAACAGTCTGATAAGGCTGTCTTATTTCTAGGTCTTATACGCTTTGCTTATAAGAATTTGGTCGTTTTCCAATAAGAAAATTTTTCTCCACTGACAAACTGATTCTTATAGGATAAACCTGTAAGAATATACCATGTAAGACAAATTCCTGTAAGAAAAATTCTTATTGTTATGAAATCCTATAAGAATTGTTTGATGATGGGTCCAATAAGACATTATTCTCCAATAAGACATCGTTGACTTATCAAAAGACGTCTATAAGACTTATCCTTATAAGACAATCCAATAGAAAAATATACCATGTAAGACAAACTCCTGTAAGAAAAATTCTTATTGATATAAAATCCTATAAGAATTGTTTGATGACGGGTCCAATAAGACATTGTTCTCCAATAAGACATCTTTGACCTATCAAAAAGCGTCTATAAGACTTATCCTTATAAGACAATCCAATAGAAAAATATACCATGTAAGACAAACTCCTGTAAGAAAAATTCTTATTGATATAAAATCCTATAAGAATTGTTTGATGACGGGTCCAATAAGACATTGTTCTCCAATAAGACATCGTTGACCTATCAAAAAGCGTCTATAAGACTTATCCTTATAAAACAATCCAATAGAAAAATATACCATGTAAGACAAACTCCTGTAAGAAAAATTCTTATTGATATGAAATCCAATAAGATTAGTGTCAAGATCTTATAGAACAAATTCATGTAAAGCATCTAATGTAAGTAAGTAAATAAGTAAATAAATTATTATTATTATTATTATTATCATTATTATTATTAATATTTTAAAGCAAACAATGTTTTTAGATTTGATAAATGTTATTTATATGTATTATATTGAATTTTTTTTCAACTTTTATAAAAAAATCATGATATATCAATAAAGGCACTCTTCTTACGATATAATATTATTTTAATTGGCATTTCTATTACGACGTCGTCTGCAAGTTTTAGCTGCATCAGCACAGATGCCAGTAATGCCAGCATTGCAGTCTGCTCTTACTGCATTGGGCATAATTTCTTTTTTGATATACTCTGCAATAACAAAAAAAAAAAAATTGCAATATATTGTATTACATTAATAATAAAATTTAATTAATAACAGTTAAATAATTAATAAATGAGAACTTACGAAAAATCGCTTCAGTAATCCGTGAATCAATTCGCGGTAAAAGGGGTTTATCTGGAAAAGCTGGGGAACTTTTGCCAGACAACGAATGGACAGCTAGTACGTCTCTTGGTACCAGCATGTTCATAAGTTGTCGACTGACTGATCCGGCTAAGTTCCTTTTTTCAGCTTTCCCATCCAGACAAAGACGACGAAGTTTTGCTTGTTTGATATATACTGCTCCATGTAAGTGAGTCCAAACCTAAAAAAATAAAAATAAACAAAATCTTCTTTAAAATATAATATCGTTAAAAAAATATATTTTAAATTTCAAATTAAAATTTATAAACTATTGAGAAATTACCCGAGGATTTGAACGATCGATGTTATCTCCTACTTGAATCCCATCTACTTCATGAGAAAATGGTCTATTTTCATCTCGTTCATTCTGAAAATTATGAAGATTTCAATATAAGTAAACATATTATTATTATTATTATTATTATTATTATTAATATTATTATTATTATTATTACCTCATTATTAGCATCATTATGATCGATATTTTGTCTGTTTCGTAAATCATTTTCAACAATCTAAAACACAAAATAAAACCAATAAAAATACTAAATTCTAATTTTAATTCGTTATTATATAAAAATACAGTTAACGTTTTATAGTATATATGAACACGTTATAACATAATTATTATTATTAATATTATTATTATTATTATTATTATTACCTCATTATTAGCATCATCATGATCGATATTTTGTCTGTTTTGTAAATCGTTTTCAACAATCTAAAACACAAAATAAAACCAATAAAAATACTAAATTCTAATTTTAATTCGTTATTATATAAAAATACAGTTAACGTTTTATAGTATATATGAACACGTTATAACATAATTGTTATTATTAATATTATTATTATTATTATTATTATTACCTCATTATTAGCATCATCATGATCGATATTTTGTCTGTTTTGTAAATCGTTTTCAACAATCTAAAACACAAAATAAAACCAATAGAAATACTAAATTCTAATTTTAATTCGTTATTATATAAAAATACAGTTAACGTTGTAGCGAGATTCATTCGCTGGCCTTAAAAACCCATTTAATTTATTTATTTATTTGTCAAGCTCCTTGCCAGTGATGATTATTTATTTATTATTATTATTATTTTTTTTTATTCTTGAGACATATTATAATCTTGTCAATATTCATTTAACTTATTATTATTATGTAACAATAGTTTACTACAGACGAAGTAGAAGGGGGAGAATTTAGATATAGTCTGAGGGCTTTATGTTATGTTAAGCGAGTAAGTCTCGCTCTCGTGCTTCGATCATCATACTGAGCAGACGTGCTTATTTTTCGTTTCGAAAGGTACGTTACGATTTTGGGGTTAACCCTGAGGATTGGCCTCGTGTTGTTGAAGTTTGGGTTCATCCTGATGAGTTTTAGTTATTACAAACAAAATATGATTAATTGTTATTGAATTTGGATTGATTTTACTGGGGATTTATGTTCCATAAATTACGATTAAGTTGAGGTAGTCAGTTCAGGGTCATTTCTTTATTTTCTTCATGGTAATTTCCTTTGATCAGAGTTGATGTTTACTGGGGATTTATGTTCCATAAATTACGATTAGGTTGAGGTAAATCAGTACTCGCGATATTGGTTAATTCATGTTGTAAATATCTTTAACTAAGTTTTTGAGTAAAATGATTTGTTTTGTTTAAATAAAATTATCTTTTGTTTTATTTTTATAAATCTTTATACGACTTTACCCGTCCCTCTCTCCATAACCCACACACTGAGCGACTCTTGGTTTGCCTCGAAGACTGAGCCTATGGGAGGTTTGATTGATCGAGGTCTGTCGTAAGTTTTGTGTTTTCAGTTTTCGATTTTGACTACGTTTAAGTTTAAGTTTGAGATTTCGTTCAGTTTCGTTTCGTTGCAGTGTTGCAGTTGGGTTTTCGACAGATTTTATTGTTTTATTCTGATTTAGTTTTATGTTCCGGATATTATGATTATTGTATTTTGCTATAAACTATTTTCTTGATATTAATTTTTGGCTTATAAATCAGACGAATAAATTTCATGTACAATATAAATAATTATTTATTTAAGAATAATTATTTAAATATATTAATTCCCATAGCAGCAGTCCGAGAAGGTAGCTGACTCGAAATGTCATGTTACAAATGGCGCCCAAACAGGGACATGTTGTTGTGGAAATTATATATAAAAAAAAAAAAAAAACGAGGAAGATCCTCAATCACAAAAAAGCTCGAGGAAGATCCTCAGTTTAAATAAAAAAAAAAAAAAAAAAAAAAAAAAAAAAAGAAGACGTATATTGAAAAAGAGGAAAATATATACAAAAAGAAAAAAAAAATATAAAGAGGAAGGAATAACCTAAACCTAGAAAAAAAAATAAAGAAAAATTTTTTTGGGTTGAGAACGACTGTCGTCATAATCGGAGGTAAACTCTAGAGACTGGAACACCCTGTTACTCTGGGAAACCAACAAAATATGGAGAAACACTGGGGTGACTATGGGAGACAAGCTCCGAAGATTAAAATACTATTACGGGAATAAACCCGGTTAAATTGGGCCTAAAAGAAAAATACCACCGTGAGATGCTTTTGGAGATAAAACTCCATTAATCTATTAATTAGAATTATTAATGAACTAATTAAAACAATGGGAAATCACCCAGAAGCGAGATTGTTGAAATTAGCGTTCGAATTACTCGCGGGCAAACACAGCACACGAAGCAGCATCGGTTTTATTCGGCCGCGCATGCGCGCGGAGGGATACAAGTGGAGAAGATGTCGACTAACTAATCAGCCGGCTGACTCGCCACTTGCATTCTAACCACGCAGCTGTCAAACGCGTTTGAGTGAAAATTCTGTGTATCTGGATTGAGTGTTGAAGATATATAAAATTAACAATTAAATTAACTACGTGTGGTATATATATATACAAAAAAAACAATATATGGTTAACGGTGTGTGTAGTGTATATTATTAGACTGGAACCGGGGATAAACCTGACTACACAACTGGGAGAAAAAAAAAGGTAAGTTAGAACTTACATAGTGGTGTATTCTTTTCCTTTCTTTTAAAACTCCCGGTGGTTAAACCACTGCGGGGACAGTTGTATTCCCGTGTTTTAAGAAAAAAAAAAAAAAACAATTAAAAAAAAAAAAAAAAGAAAAAAATATATAATAAAAATAAATATATATATATGTATACGATCGGGGTGTAATTGATAGGAAAAATAAATTCTTTCTTTAGTCTAAGGGACTCATGGCTCGTGCCATTGTCTGTAAACCGACGCGTGACTTAAACACACCCCCACAGTTGTTTCTCTGTCTCACATTCGCCGCGCGCTCAAGCCCATTGTCGTGAGTGTACGCTTGACTCACGACGTTTTTTTTCTCTCCGGGGAAAACAATAAATACTTATTATTTTAACCGAAAGTACCGTAAGAGTAAATCTCTCGAGTTTTAGTTATAAAATAAAGAGTTATCTCTATAGTTTTAATTACAAAATAAAGAGTCAATCTCTTGCGTTTCGGTTGTAAAATATAAAAAAAAAAAAAAAGAGAGTGAATCTCTTGAGTTCTAGTTATAAAATAAAGAGTTAATCTCTCGAGTTTGGCTATAAAAAAAAAAAAAAAAAAAAAGAAAGAGTCGATCTCTGAAATTATAGTTACCGGTAAGAGTTATCTTTATTGTTTTAGTTAATCTCTCGAGTTTAGCTATAAAAAAAAAAAAAAAAAAAAAAGAAAGAGTCGATCTCTGAAATTATAGTTACCGGTAAGAGTTATCTTTATTGTTTTAGTTAATCTCTCGAGTTTTAGCTATAAAAAAAAAAAAAAAAAAAAAAAAAAAAAAAGAGGAAAAAAAAAACCTTTGTTTTATTTTGTTTTGCTTGTTACTGTATATAAAAAAAAAAGAGGGGGAAAATATTGGCCCGCACCCCCGACTAGCAGAGCCAACGACGAGCCGCCGTACGCCCCCTCTCTATAGCTTCCTTGTTACATTTCCTTTCCCCTACCTTTTTTTTTACTATTGTGATAGCTCTGAGAAACTAGGAGAAGAAAATCCCTCTATTTTTTTTTTACTTTATATTGTGTGCCTGAGCCATTCCGACCACAGACGCTCGACTCAGTTCTTGTTGACAACACGTTTTTTTTTTTCTTCTCAGAGAAGTTCGATCAAGTATTATTTCGAGTTTAAGAAAATCATATTATTGACAATTGTCTATTTAATTGATAAAGAAATAAATTGTAGCTTACGATTTTGAGTAAAGTTTTGCGTTTACAAATCGTTTATGGTAATTATAATCAGACTTACTATTGCCGAAGAAGTTTAGTATTTGATTGTTGTTGTATTTATCCGGTTGAATTACGTAGTGCTTAGATCTCCCCTAAACCTGGGTTAACCCAACGACTGAGCTATCTGTCTCTTAGTTAAGCGATCAGCACGATCTTATTTTATACGAAAATTGTTCGGCGGGTAATCACAGTACATTAATACTAAATTCTCTTGTTTTGCTAGATTCGTTAATTTTCGAATGGCAGAGTCAATCTCGTTTCAATCTAAGAAAGGGGCTATCCCCAAAGTATTGGACGTGGTTAAGAAACCTCGTGGCCGACCTAAGGGCAAAACAAATTCTTCCTCGTTTGATCTTGTGAAGGAGACGCAGGAGTTGGTTACGACCAGTGATGGGGAAAGTCTCGTGGTACCAGGGTTATTTGATTCGGTTGACGAGAGTGATACTGACGGGAGAACCCGCAGTGAACGCCGGCGTTTGTCACCAACGTGCTCGGTTAAATCGTCGATCACCGATTTAGGGGATATGTTTGCTGATATTGACGCAGTCAATATGCCACCTCCCAAAGCGATTCCTAGCCGTAACCAAGGATTAACCTTTGGAACAGCCGAGGCCGATGCGAATGTCACTTCTGGAGGGTTGAACCCTACGTCGTTTCCAGGATCCTACGGGAATCAGCTCGCCAAGCCCACACCAACGTTGGGTAGAACTAAACTTGCTAAATTGCCTCGAATTCAAGTGAACGATGGAGCAGCTCGTGTGGAACCTCCGAAACCAACAAGCTATCCGCATAGCTTAGAAGGGCGTAGACCAATTCGGGAAATAAATCTTTGCGAACCTCCAGCTCAGCGGAGACTTGTTGAGGATTATCGATTACCACCAAGTAGCAGCACTCGTTATAATTTATCTCGCCGACGGGAATATCCCGATGATATATCAGGATTACCTGTGTTGCCAAGTAGGCGAGTCGCCACACCTTCGGTCGAGGATGGTCGTATTTCAGAACCAGATTCTCGTCACCAAGCCATGATTTTGCGTACCTTGTTAAACTGTAACCTCCTTTTCTCAGGCAAACCTGGAGAAGATGTTGAGGAGTTTCTATATCGTGTTGATCAAGCGCGGTTGATTATAGGTGCAAGAGACCATGAGTTGTTACAAGCCTTATCTTTCTGTTTACGAGGATCAGCCTTGACCTGGTTCATGACCCATTCGGATGAACTCCGAACCTGGGAGAATCTAAAGGAATCTCTTCGAATGTGTTTTTCTGACCTCGATTATCAACGAGCCTTACGCGAGGAAATTGATAAGAGGACCCAGGGGGCACAAGAGTCGGTACGCAGCTATATTTCATGTATGAGAGGTTTATTCCAGCGCACTTCACCTCCTTGGCCTGAAAGCGAGCGCGTCATCTATACGATCCGTAATCTCTTGCCTCCTTTACAAAAAATGATCTCGTCGCGAGCATTCACAACAATGCGAGCCGTAGAGGAAGAGGCGTTCCGACAGGAACAAATTGACCAAAACGCTCAAACCCGGAGACCACCTCCGAGGCCAGAGTTATCTCTTTGCCCGGGTTTCGCCTGTCCAACGTTGCGCACTACCACTTTTGCTCCATCTCGACCAATTCGTCCAAATAACCTCCGTATTTTATATGAGGATGGCGAGCTTCTTGACAATCAGGTAGAACCTAATTTCATTGACGAGTTCGAGGCTCTCAAAATCGGTCGTGAGATTTTACGTAGTAAACACCGTGATCAAACCAAGAATTCGCCGGTAACAGTTGATCAGTCGACCCAGGTTACAAGCCCGATCGCTCCAGTTGTTGCTCGAGCTGATGATTCTATCAACCCGCCACGCGCTGGGTATTACTTGAACCAGAGATTAACTCTACCAGGGGATAATGCTATCGAGTGCTGGAACTGCGATTCGTTTGGCCACTTGCATCGCGACTGTCCAGAACCTAGACGTCGTTTTTGTTTTCGTTGTCGACGTTCGGGAGTTACCACGATGACGTGCCCTTCGTGTAATCCGGGAAACGCCAGCCGAGAACCATAGAGCCGGTCTATGAGTCTCAACCCGTTAGTTCCCCACTACCACCGGCACCATCGATCAAAACTCCTTGGAGATTCGCGGAAAACCGCAGAATTCTAACTCCGGAGGAGGCGAATTCAGTCCAACTTTCACCAACGGCTCCAGAGTTCATACCTCAGGAGGTCAAACCACCACCATTTAAACTCATGGCTTTTCATCTAGACATAGTCATTGGGCCGCTCATTATTCGCGCACTTGTAGACTCAGGCGCAAATCGAACGTTTGCTGGTAAAACCGCAACACAGTTGTTTGAACAATCCGGGTTAGAACAGAAGGTTATTACACCACGTAGAATAATGACTGCTGGTGGTCAGATCGAAATGGTTAATCACTCGGTTACCTTATCAGTTATGATTGAAGAAAAGATAACAGAAATGGAGGCCCTGATCCTTCCCTCGTTATCTGAGGATTTCATACTTGGGTTAGATTTTCTCCAGACTGCTGGTATGGTGATAGATTTCGGTGATAGATCTTGGCACTACCGCGACGATCCAGAGCGTAAATTCCTTTTCGTTCCAGTAATAAACGCCACCAAAATCATCCAGTGTAACGGACTACAAACCTTAAGCTCAGAGGAAGACTTAGAGTTGAGGAAATTCCTCGATTTCAACCTTCCAGAATTACCCTCAGCAGATTCACCCTTTCCGGTGACTCCTCTGACCATGCACAACATTGACGTAGGCGACAATCCACCAATACGTCAAAAACCCTACAGGGCCAACCCTGCTATGTGCACGATCATGAAAGCCAAAGTCGACAAAATGCTCGCTACCGGGATTATTGAGCCATCACAAAGTGAATGGGCTAGCCCAGTTGTGATGGTCCCGAAAGGCAAGAACGAATACCGGTTTTGTATCGACTTTCGTAAAGTTAATTCTGTAACTAAAAAGGACGCGTATCCGATCCCGGATATGACGTCTATCCTTGACGAATTACGTTTGGCCAAGTATATAACTACCATCGATCTCAGCCAAGCTTTCTTCCAGATTGCTCTAACTCCTGAATCTCGGGAGATCACCGCGTTTATCGTTCCAGGTTACGGTTTATATCATTTTTTGCGCATGCCGTTTGGTTTATCCAATTCTCCTGCGACGATGCAGCGCCTAGCTGATCGATTATTGGGACACCGATATTATCCCACTGTATTTGTGTATCTCGATGACATCATTATTGTAACAAAAACGTTCGAGGAACACCTGACTTACTTAGGTAGAGTCTTAGGGGACCTCAAAACCGCGAACCTTACGATCAACCGGGAGAAAAGCCATTTCTGTTGCTCGCAGGTTCGATATTTGGGATTTATCGTAAACCGCGACGGTCTCCAGGTCGATCCTGAGAAAACCGCGGCAGTAATTAATTACCCAACACCTACGAACATTAAGCAACTACGCCGGCTACTTGGAATGGCTTCGTGGTACCGCCGTTTTATACCAGAGTTTGCCTCTGTAGCCGAACCTTTGACGCGATTAACAAAAAAGAACACTCCGTGGATTTGGGGTGAACCCCAGGCGGAAAGTTTTCGATTATTAAAAGTGAGGTTAACCTCAGCACCAACGCTAGCATGTCCAGATTTTTCACTACCTTTTACCCTTCAAACGGACGCTAGTAGTGTAGGACTTGGGGCCGTATTAACTCAGAAGTTCGGGGAAGACGAGAAAGTCATCGCGTATGCTAGTCGTACGATGGCCGATACGGAAACTCGCTATACAGTCACCGAACAAGAATGTCTCGCGATGATTTGGGCTATCCGTAAATTTCGATGTTATCTGGAGGGTTACTCCTTCACGGTTATCACTGATCACAGTAGCCTTAAGTGGTTGAACAATCTGCGCAACCCCACGGGGCGTTTGGCACGTTGGTCTCTCGAACTTATGCAGTATGACTACGTCATAGTGCATCGCAAAGGGGCGTTACACCACGTGCCAGATGCACTATCCCGCATCCCTGAATCCCTTAAACAAGCCGAGTTACTCGAGGATACTCGAGATGCTTGGTACAAAAAGAAACTCCGTCAAACTCTACATTTTCCTGATAGTCACCCGGACTGGAAAATAATAGAGGACCGGTTGTACCACCACCGACCGTTACCTTTCGTTGTTACTGAATTTCCCGACCTATCTGCTTGGAAGTTGGTGTTACCGCGGGAACATTACGAACAGGCGGTCTTGGAATGTCATACCCCCCCCCATACCGGGCATATGGGAATCGATAAGACGTATCGACGGGTATCCACCCAGTACTATTGGCCAAATATGTTTCGGGTAGTATCCGCGATAGTATCACGATGCGAAATTTGCCAGAAAACCAAGTCTGATGCGGCTAAACCGCGTGGGCTAATGGGTAAACGGCTCATCCAAGAACCCTGGTCAGTAATCGCGGCTGACATCATGGGACCTTTGCCACGCTCTCGGACCGGTAAAGCTTACCTTTTGGTAATCCAAGACCAGATGACGAAATACGTGGAGTTAGTCTCTTTGCGTGTTGCTACGGGTAGATCCATTCGAGAACAACTCGAGGACTTAGTAATCTATCGCCATGGAGTCCCCCGCGTATTAATTACGGATAACGGCACTGAATTCACCAATAAAGAGATCAAAGCGTTAGCAACGTGGGCAGGGATAACCCTGCAGACCACACCACCCTATCATCCACAGGCAGATCCAGTGGAAAGGGTTAACCGAAGCCTTAAAACAATGTTAAGAGCCTACTTGGATGGTAATCACCAAGATTGGGATACTCACCTATCAGAATTTCGTTTCGCGTATAATACGGCCTATCACGATGCGCTGATGACGAATCCCGCATTTGCTAATTCAGGTAGGGAACTACGACCACCAAATTCACTTCGGGGGGAATTCGAGGGTGAAACCACCCTGGTTCCGATCCCCATAGAGAAGTGGAACGAGCGAATGAGGCGCCTGAACACACTTCGTCAGGCTTTAACCTTTGCCCGGGGAGAAGCAACAGATAGGCAGGCCAACCAGTATAACGCGCGACACCGGAACGTGGAATTTTTTGAAGGACAATTGGTATTGAGGAAAACTCACCCACTCTCCAACGCGGCCAAACGTTATTCGGCTAACCTCGAAAAACCATTTGAAGGCCCTTTCGTTGTAACGCGTAAACTTTCACCAAATCGTTATGAGTTGACCGATTTCGCTGGAAAATTTTTAGGACAAGTCGCGATCTCTGATCTAAAACCGTGGATAACACAGAATTAAATAAACCTCCGAGTTAATACCGTGTCATGCCACTAACACCAAGGTTATTTCTTTTATCAGATGAGAGAACTGAAGTCCTACCGAATACCACGCAGGAGGTCAACCAGAGGAAGAACAAAGCCGAGTCCAGGCAAGAATCTAGAGGTCTTGTCTAGAACGATGAAGGGGCGAAGGCTTCTAGATAGCGATACTGGTAGTGAACAGGGAGAAACGTCAGGATCGGATGAGGCAACGCAAAGACCTGTGGTACCTTTGGTGTTGGTAGATCTGTTGGAGCCACATCGTGGGGAATTAGAGGCCATTTCAACTCAGAACCCCGGTTTGGTTTTAGCCATATCACAGGTCTGTGAGCAGGTTATGGGACAACGTCAGGCAGCAACCAATGAACTGGGCGACCACTTTGAGTTCATAAACCTCACTGAGGAGTTAGAACCAGCCACAGGAAATTCAGGTACATTGCCACATGAGGTGGATCTTCTCTCCATGGAACCAGAAGAAGCTGCACAACTAATCAAGCCATTAGTGCCAAACCCAGTTGAAGATACGCTTGATTGTACGCCAGGAGCAGATTCGGATTTGGACACAAGCGTTTTCGGATCTGATTCCTCCAATCTTGCCGACATGATAAACACCCGCAAGTTGAGGAATCCAGGCCAATCCAAAACCACGCCTACCATAATGTCGGTGGTAAATGTCTGTGTAGACCGCGAGAGGTTTAAAACAAACCCAAAACCATGGGAAGCACCAGAATCAATACTGGGGAAAACCGGCATCTTACCAAGAAAAGTAGACGCCGAACCCCGACCAGAAGCAATTAAGGTGTCGATTCCATTGGAGAAGCTCACCTTCGGTTTTGGTATTCCACTTATGGAATCATCAGCTGTTGTGATGCCACCACTGGAGGTGAGAAACTCCGGAGACGCTACAACTGTAGGGGCAACCTGCAAAGAGACAATTTCGCCAGTATCCGAACAACCATCATCAGCTGAATTGCTTCCCTCTGAAGCATCATCGATTTCGAAGGCCATAGATAAGCCATTGGAAGTGCAAACAACATCTATGGGGGCCATAAAAAAGGCAAAGGCAAACACTCCGCGAGCTGCTGGTAGTTCAACTCAGTCTGGTGAGAAAATTAGATGGAAAAAGAGGCCACATTGCTGGAAGTGCCGGTCACATTTACATCACACCCACCAGTGTACCAGACCTGACAGTGCTGGTCGGGCTCCAAGTAGAGCGGAACTCGCGAGATCTCGCTCAGAGTGGGATCAACAAAGGTTGGTACCTAACTCAGCTGATATGTCAAGAGGGTTTGGCGAGAGTACCTCGCACTCTTTTGACTGGGTTTCGGGATATCCCGACAGCCAAAGTGGGTATTTTGGTCCAGCAGATCCACCAGAATTAAGCAGGTTCCACTCTCACTGGAACCAGTATGTACCAAGGGCGGTAGTCCAGGATGAATATATGGGATGGCCACAAAACAACCACGTGGGTGATCCTGCATGGAAGAACTACTATTGCCAGGGATCTAGTTCACATGGGCACCTTCCCTGTACATTACCAACGTGTCGTTTCCAGCAATAAAGCTAGTCTTCGGGGAAAAACCCCTTGGTGTTATACCAGTATGATACTGAGTAGTACAAATGAAAAAAAAAAGACTTGTTATTCGGGGAGAAACCCCCTTTAGTTAATTACCAAAAAGAGTAATAACCAATATAAATGACTGGAAGAAAAAAGACTTGTTATTCGGGGCTTAATCCCTATATATAAAAAAAAAAAAATAATAAAAATATACTCAGGCTAGTCGGTTGAGCCATAGCCTCCTAAACTTAAAGGGTCATTGTACCATTGCTGAGTGATATTAAAATTAGTTTCGTTACACTAAAATTTTACTTGTCCAGTTTATTGTTCCCTTTTCCCAACCAGTTGTTTCAGGAACCCTACGAACGAGGACTCAACCAGGAGAACCATCTCAACGCCAAGAACCGCAGGATTGAGTTTTGATCACCGTCAACGAGTCTTGGGGGGGGGGCTGTAGCGAGATTCACTCGCTGGCCTTAAAAACCCATTTAATTTATTTATTTATTTGTCAAGCTCCTTGCCAGTGATGATTATTTATTTATTATTATTATTATTTTTTTTTATTCTTGAGACATATTATAATCTTGTCAATATTCATTTAACTTATTATTATTATGTAACAATAGTTTACTACAGACGAAGTAGAAGGGGGAGAATTTAGATATAGTCTGAGGGCTTTATGTTATGTTAAGCGAGTTGGTCTGGCTCTCTTGCTTCGATCATCATACTGAGCAGACGTGCTTATTTTTCGTTTCGAAAGGTACGTTACGATTTTGGGGTTAACCCTGAGGATTGGCCTCGTGTTGTTAAAGTTTGGGTTCATCCTGATGAATTTTAGTTATTACAAACAATTTTTGATTAATTGATATTGATCTTGGATTGATTTTACTGGGGGTTTATGTTCCATAAATTACGATTAAGTTGAGGTAGTCAGTTCAGGGTCATTTCTTTATTTTCTTCATGGTAATTTCCTTTGATCAGAGTTGATGTTTACTGGGGGTTTATATACTATAAACTACGATTAAGTTGAGGTAAACTAGTACTTGCGATATTGGTTAGTTTATGTTGTAAATATTTTAAAATTAAGTTTTGAGTAAAATGATTTGCTTTGTTTAAATAAAATTATCTTTTGTTTTATTTTTATAAATCTTTATACGACTTTACCCGTCCCTCTCTCCATAACCCACACACTGAGCGACTCTTGGTTTGCCTCGAAGACTGAGCCTATGGGAGGTTTGATTGATCGAGGTCTGTCGTAAGTTTTGTGTTTTCAGTTTTCGATTTTGACTACGTTTAAGTTTAAGTTTGAGATTTCGTTCAGTTTCGTTTCGTTGCAGTGTTGCAGTTGGGTTTTCGACAGATTTTATTGTTTTATTCTGATTTAGTTTTATGTTCCGGATATTATGATTATTGTATTTTGCTATAAACTATTTTCTTGATATTAATTTTTGGCTTATAAATCAGACGAATAAATTTCATGTACAATATAAATAATTATTTATTTAAGAATAATTATTTAAATATATTAATTCCCATAGCAGCAGTCCGAGAAGGTAGCTGACTCGAAATGTCATGTTACAACGTTTTATAGTATATATGAACACGTTATAACATAATTATTATTATTAATATTATTATTATTATTATAATTATTATTACTTCATTATTAGCATTATCGTGATCGATATTTTGTCTGTTTTGTAAATCGTTTTCAACAATCTAAAACACAAAATAAAACCAATAGAAATACTAAATTCTAATTTTAATTCGTTATTATATAAAAATACATTTAACGTTTTACAGTATATATATACACGTTATGACATTACTATTATTATTATTATCATTATTATTATTTCTACCTCATTATTAATAACACTATTGGCATCATTTCGTCCATCATGTAAATTAGTATGTACCTGATCTAAATCATTTTGAACGATCTAAAACACAAAATAAAAATAATAAAGAAATTTTAACATGATAATTTTTCAAATCATCATAAAAATAAAAAATGTAGTACAAGTTTTACTTTTGATAACTTATGCTGTATATATATATATATGTCTGATATATTAATACCTGATTATTTTCGGTGTTTTGGAGGGCATTTGCACGAAGAGATAAAGAAGATGATAGAGGTGTAGGCTCACCAATCAAGAGTAGAGAACCCGAATCAAAATTTTTTGACTGACGAATATCAATCTGTCAAAAACGAAAAACATTAATTACATGTAAGTTTTTTAACTTTTAAATATTAAGAAATTCGAGAAAAATAAATTTATTAGTTAATTTTATAGCTAATTTTTAGTCTACGCTATTTATAATCCAGTTATCTGCAAGAAGAACAGAACGAATTCGATTGAATTATCGATATAAAAAAAAAACTGAACATTTACATTTAGAACTATATAAAAAATAAAAAAAAAATAAATTCTTTTCCTACTCCCTCCACTTCACCATTATTTAATAAAATGTCATTGAATTTTTTTTTCTATAAAAATCGAAAAAACTTTATAACTACACTACCTCATCGCTAGTTTTTAGTTCAGATTCTGTAGAACTTTTGTTTAAAGCATCATAAAAACCAGAAGTAATTGTGTTGTTCATATTGTAAGGGCGAAAAATATTATCACGTGTCATCTGGCTAGGACGATTCCAATTGGTTAACTGTATAATGAAGATAAACATTAATTAAAAAATTAATAATAAATTTTTTTTTCTTTATTGTCTATGGTAAGTTATAAAAAAAAAAGAAAAAGAAAACAGAAATAAATATTTTATAATTACTACTAAGCAGAAAAATAATAAATAAATGAATAGACTTTTAAACATATAATACATACATTAGTAGGCTGATAAAAATTATCCCATTCTTGATAATTATAGTTAACATCATTTAATGTCGACACAGAATTAATTTGCGATAATAGCATCGAATTATTATTTGAACAATGACCATAAGTAACAGGAAACAATGACTTATTATGGTATGAAGAGTTTCTTATCTAGAAAAAAAAAAAAATAATAAAACAAAGTTTTACAAAGATTTTGAATTTTAATATCAATAGAAATTTAACGAAATTTTTTTAGAAAATTATGATCGAAAGCGAACAATATTTGATTACACTAATGAGCTTGAATAAATAACAATATTTATCTATACAAGAAAATGTCATTTTTTCTTCATTAACACAATGTCTAATTTGAGTCAAGAGAAAATAATATATCGTACGAACTGAGAATGCTATTTAATTTAATTTTATATGAGAATTAAAAATTGCAATAAAATTTTTAATAGATCACTAAGATACAGAAATCATAATAACAATTAAAACATTCTAAAAAAAATTTAAATAGAGCATTATAAATATTCAATTACTCAATTAACATGCTAGAAAAGTTTGACTTAAAAAAAATTTGGACATTGTTCAAAATGAAATAAACATAATAATAATGTTTAGAAAACATAAATAGATTTTTAATTGACTAAAAAATAAAAAAAATTCAACAGTGTATTTTATATGACAATGAATTATTTAACAAGGAATACAAAACAGCTAACACCTTCTATTGGTAAATTTTTTTTCAAAATAACTTTTAAAAAAATTTTTTTTTTAAATATAAATTTTTATAAAAAAATAGAAAAAAAAAATTATTCAAAGCTCAAAAAAATTAAATAAAAAAAATTAAATAACTATAGTTAAAAAAATTACTCGTTATTACAGAAAAAAAATAATAATACAAATAATATTTTCTTGATGTTATTTTCTAAATTCACTGATAATTAACATTTACTTAATGATTTTGTTAAAAATTATACTGGCACAAAATTTAAATAATTTGATTATGTTCATGGACTTGAATTCACTATAGTATTCATTGAAGTTTGAAAAAAAACAAAATAAATCGATATCATTGATTAACATAATTGTAATTAAATTTTTGAATGTTTAAACTACTATTAAAATGATACAATAAATGATATAGAACAGTTTACTTATTCTACAAGATAAATGAAATAGAAAGAAAAAAAAAATTATTAAAATCGACATCATAAAAATGTTACAGAAAAAATGATAAATTACATTTGAAAATAAATTGACTAAAAAATACTAAAAAAAGGTTTGTTAATTCCATAAAGTAGATTTTACGAACAGAAATAAATAACCAATAATATATTCAGAAAAAAAAAATTGTCTAGTAATTTTTTAAATTAAAAATTAAAAAGCTGGAATAAAACACAAATAAAAAGTAAAATAAAATGACTAAAGTTAAGAAACTACTTATAATCATGAACAAGGTAAAAATATAAAAATTTAAGTGTTTTGTTTTTAACTTTTAAATTAATAAATGATTAATAAAAACTTACTGGTTTTGGTAAAAACAAAGCTGGTTGAATACTTGAATTTTTTGTTTGTGTTGATAAATTTTCAATACTTGTAATTGGTGTTGAACAAGATGATTGTGGATGTTCAGCATTTACCATAGTAACATTTGAAGTCTAAAAAAGTATAAAAATAATTGAAAAATGAAAATTTTATGATACATACCCTTTAAGAGTTACTCTATATATTAATATAAAAATAATTGTTTCTTGACGTTATTTAATAAATTTATTCATAAATATTATATACTTACTGGTTTTGATAGAAATTTCTTTGACCCAAAGTTTAAATTTTTAAATTGTGTTGATGAATTCAAATGACTTATTGTTGTTGAATCAGTCCACTGTGTTTGTTGAATATTTGCTGGAGTATTTTCTAAAGTCTAAAATAATAAATTATCATTTATTAAATTTTTTCAAATTTTATATCATATTATTTTAAATATTATAAAAAAAAAAAAAAAAAAAACGAATATTTATATTGAACAGTTTACTTATTTTACAAAATAAAAATAAATTAAAAAAATTATTACAATCAACATCATAAAAATGTTACAGGAAAAATGAATAAATACATTTTATAAATAAAGAACTTGAAAATTGTAAAATGGAATTGGATATTTTTTTTTCTTAATAATAATTTAAACAAAAATAAATTGAACAATAATATAAAAAAAAAGTTTTACTCCAATAATTTTTTTCTGATTAAGTTTATAAAGGAAAAAAAAAAAAACGATGATAAAATTTAAAAGCTGGAATAAAACACAAAAAAAAACTAGAACTAATTGTCCAAAGTTAAAAAACTATTTAATATTACGTACAAGGTGATAAAATAAATATGAATATGTTTTGTCGTTAACTTTTAAATTAATAAAAACTTACTGGTTCTGACAAAATTGATGCTGGTTGAATAGTTAAAGTTGTTGTTTGTGTTGATAAATTCTCAATATTTGTAATTGGTGTTGAACAAGATGATTGTGGATGTTCAGCATTTACCATAGTAACATTTGATGTCTGGAAAAGCCAATATAATTTGATAAAATAATTCTAATTTAAAAAAAAAAAAAAAAAACATCATGATCTTATGGATCTTAAATTTATTAATTCTATTTGTTAGTTCATTGGAAAACAAAAATTTGATGATACATACTCTTTAAGAGATATACTTAAAATAACATACAAGTATTTAAAATAAATAACGAAATATATTACAAAAGCAAACATAAATTATAAACTAAATCTAGAATTACTCATCATTATGAAAAAAAAATAATAATATAAAAATAATTGTTTCTTGACGTTATTTAATAAATTTATTCATAAATATTATATACTTACTGGTTTTGATAGAAATTTCTTTGACCCAAAGTTTAAATTTTTAAATTGTGTTGATGAATTCAAATGACTTATTGTTGTTGAATCAGTCCACTGTGTTTGTTGAATATTTGCTGGAGTATTTTCTAAAGTCTAAAATAATAAATTATCATTTATTAAATTTTTTCAAATTTTATATCATATTATTTTAAATATTATAAAAAAAAAAAAAAAAAAAACGAATATTTATATTGAACAGTTTACTTATTTTACAAAATAAAAAAATAAATTAAAAAAAAAAAAAAAAAAATTATTACAATCAACATCATAAAAATGTTACAGGAAAAATGAATAAATACATTTTATAAATAAAGAACTTGAAAATTGTAAAATGGAATTGGATATTTTTTTTTCTTAATAATAATTTAAACAAAAATAAATTGAACAATAATATAAAAAAAAAGTTTTACTCCAATAATTTTTTTCTGATTAAGTTTATAAAGGAAAAAAAAAAAAACGATGATAAAATTTAAAAGCTGGAATAAAACACAAAAAAAAACTAGAACTAATTGTCCAAAGTTAAAAAACTATTTAATATTACGTACAAGGTGATAAAATAAATATGAATATGTTTTGTCGTTAACTTTTAAATTAATAAAAACTTACTGGTTCTGACAAAATTGATGCTGGTTGAATAGTTAAAGTTGTTGTTTGTGTTGATAAATTCTCAATATTTGTAATTGGTGTTGAACAAGATGATTGTGGATGTTCAGCATTTACCATAGTAACATTTGATGTCTGGAAAAGCCAATATAATTTGATGAAATAATTCTAATTTAAAAAAAAAAAAAAAAAACATCATGATCTTATGGATCTTAAATTTATTAATTCTATTTGTTAGTTCATTGGAAAACAAAAATTTGATGATACATACTCTTTAAGAGATATACTTAAAATAACATACAAGTATTTAAAATAAATAACGAAATATATTACAAAAGCAAACATAAATTATAAACTAAATCTAGAATTACTCATCATTATGAAAAAAAAATAATAATATAAAAATAATTGTTTCTTGACGTTATTTAATAAATTCATTCATAAATATTATATACTTACTGGTTTTGATAGAAATTTCTTTGACCCAAAGTTTAAATTTTTAAATTGTGTTGATGAATTCAAATGACTTATTGTTGTTGAATCAGTCCACTGTGTTTGTTGAATATTTTCTGGAGTATTTTCTAAAGTCTAAAATAATAAATTATCATTTATTAAATTTTTTCAAATTTTATATCATATTATTTTAAATATTATAAAAAAAAAAAAAAAACGAATATTTATATTGAACAGTTTACTTATTTTACAAAATAAAAAAATAAATTAAAAAAAAAAAAAAAAAAATTATTACAATCAACATCATAAAAATGTTACAGGAAAAATGATTAAATACATTTTATAAATAAATAACTTGAAAATTGTAAAATGGAATTGGATATTTTTTTTTCTTAATAATAATTTAAACAAAAATAAATTGAACAATAATATAAAAAAAAAGTTTTACTCCAATAATTTTTTTCTGATTAAGTTTATAAAGGAAAAAAAAAAAAACGATGTTAAAATTTAAAAGCTGGAATAAAACACAAAAAAAAACTAGAAATAATTGTCCAAAGTTAAAAAACTATTTAATATTACGTACAAGGTGATAAAATAAATATGTATATGTTTTGTCGTTAACTTTTAAATTAATAAAAACTTACTGGTTCTGACAAAAACGATGCTGGTTGAATAGTTGAAGTTTTTGTTTGTGTTGATAAATTTTCAATACTTGTAATTGGTGTTAAACAAGATAATTGTGGATCATGTTCAGCATTTACCATAGTAACATTCGAAGTCTGAAAAATCCAATATAATTTAATGAAATAATTCTGATTTTTTTAAAAAAAAACATTGATATATATATAAATTTTTAAATTTTTTTTTAGAAACATTATTTAATTTTCATTTTGCAAATTTTTAAGAAAAAATAAAATTTGTATGGTACGATTAAAAAAAATATTATTATGAAAATAATATTTTTCTGATGTTATTTAATGAATTTAGTATTTATACATCAATTAAAATACTTCTGATTTTTTTTTTATATTCAGAAAAATTAAAAAAAAAAAAATACAATCATGAATATATATTTGTGTATATATTTTATATGATGCTCAATAATAATTGAAAAAATAGTAATATGGATATTAAGTTTTCATAAAAAGATAATTTTGTTTTACTTATTTTATATAAAATATCATTTATCTTACCAATGTGTTTTGAAATAGTGCTGGTTTTTGTTTGGGATTTGAATTATTCGATTGTTCATCATTATTTATATTCAAACTTGAACTTGGAACCTGGACTCAATTAAAAAAAAAAAAAACAATTAATCAATACTCGATAGATGAATGTTATTATGAAGAGTAAAATTAACAAAAAATTGCTCATTTTTTTAAAGTAATTACTTGAAATTTAACATAAATATTTTTTTATTCCGAAAAAAAAAATATATATATATATCAATGTTTATTATTACAAGTCAAATTATTCTGTAACTATCTTTATCAATGTTATATGAGGAGCAATTTTTTCTATTTAAATCATACATACCGATATTACTTCAAGTTGATTGTCATTCTTGTTTTTTATTTTTTCCAATTCAAGTAATAAGTTTTTGTTTTTATTGATTAATTATAATTTTTCAGCATTTTCCTTTTCAATAATTTTACATAATAAATCATCTTCATCATTCAAAACTTTATTATTGTTTACTTTGCAAGAATCAGTTTTTTTTTTTTTTGCTACTGCTGTCGGATTTATCAGTTGATTCTCAATTTTTTTTTTTCGTTTGATTTTGTCTTCTTCATTCTTTTTCTTCATCTTCACTATCATAATTTTTTTGTATAAATTTTTCTTTTATTTCGTTCACTTTCATATGTTCCATATTTTTTATTTGTTTTCTGTTTTTCAATCATATTTATCCAAGTGCCTCTTGACCGTAAAGATCCTATTTTATTTTTCAACCATTCATGTTTTTCTGGATTATTTAAGTAACTTTTCATTTCTAATTTTTGATATCTTTCCGGCCATTTTACTTTTATTATTTTTGGTTCTTTTTCAAGATTATCAAAAAAAAATTCTTCTAAATTTTCGTCTTGGATCCATTCTTCTAACCCAACAAATTCTTCATTGCTTTCTTCAGTAAATTGTATTAAAATACAGCTCTGATTCTCGATGTTTTTTGTCATTTTCAGGTACCTGAAATAAAATAAAAAGTACGAAATAATATAAATTTTTTAATTCTTCATTACATTATAATGAAGAAACTAGACATATTTTTTGCTATTGAAAATTTAAGATTAAAAACATGGTGTATATAAAATTTTTTTTATGTATTTATAAATATATGATAAGTTTGTAATTGTTAATAAATGTGTATTTGATATGAAATATAATATTATATAAAATCATTAGAATTATGAAATGAAAGAGATATCTCAACGAAAACTAGCCCATAACCTTATATCTGCAGAAAGCAAGTAAGGCATGTATAATTCGAATTAATGAAAGATTAGCAGTGAGAAAAAAAAAATTAAAAAAGAAAAACAAAGAGAGAGAGAGAGAGAGAGAGAGAGAGAGAGAGAGAGAGAGAGAGAGAGAGAGAGAGAATAAATACTAAGAAAAGCCGTGTATAAATTTCTTATTTTTTGTTTCTCTCAAGCACTTTTTTCGCTTCAAATAAATATGATGAAATATGAACTGTAATATTTTTAATTATTTAAAAAAGAATATTGTTAAGATTCTAACATGGTCGCAATAAAAAAAAAAATATACAGAAAAAAAAAAAGACAGAAGAAATTTTTTGATTTTTAGGTTTGCAGAGAGCTTTACTGTCCTATTGAACATACCTTATTTATAATCTCGGTAAATCAAATTTTTGATACTTATTATTATTACCGGTCACCAATTTATTATTAACACAAATATATATATATATTAGGGTGTTTTTTTTTTTTTCAATATTTTTTTTTCTCTTCACCCATCTTTATACAAGTTCATACAACTCTAAATCATGCCTAGAAAAAATTTGAACTCAATTGAAAAATATTTAGAGGTGGTTCAGGAGTCATTTGTTTTTTCCATTTGATTAACATGGGGTTAATACACTTCATTCACTATTTTGATCATGGAGGCTTCAATTTTCGACCGTTCAAGTACACGTTGGTCTCATTTGATAGAGTATTGAATTTTATAGCATATAATATTCATAGTTTTGATCATTTACAATTTTGTTTTTCAGAAAAATTGTAAATACTACCCTTTTGAAGCATTATTTCACTATTTTTTTTAATTGTAAATGATCAAAACTATGAATATTATATGCTATAGAATTTAATACTCTATCAAATGAGACCAACGTGAACTTGAACGGTCGAAAATTAAAGCCTCCATGATCAAAATAGTGAATGAAGTGTATTAACCCCATGTTAATTAAATGGAAAAAACAAATGACTCCTGAACCACCTCTAAATATTTTTCAATTGAGTTCAAATTTTTTCTGGGCATGATTTAGAGTTGTATGAACTTGTATAAAGATGGGTGAAGAGAAAAAAAAATATTGAAAAAAAAAAAAACACCCTAATATATATATATATATATATTTTCAAAGTTTACGTATCAATTTTTTTTTTCTATTTACCAGCTTGAAAAACACTTTGATACGATGTCAATATCAAATAATAATTTATATAAAGATTAATTTACATTAAAAAAATAATTTCAATAAATAACAATGAAATATCACTGTAATGTTCATTAAAAACTGTTTAATTGTTATAACTTGTCGTCACTCGTACATCAAAACTATTCAACAGTATCCTGGAAAATAAATCAACGGGCCTGTTGGTTATGTGCAGAGGGTGAGTGAGTCGATGATGGTGGGAGAAAAAATATTCGTGAATGCTTACGTTCTATTGGCAGCACCAATTGACTCGGAAAAAAAAGAGAAAAACAATTCGTAGGTCTTTTATGTTAAATATAACAATCTATATGAGAAAGAAAAAAATTAAAAAAAGAGAAACAAACAGAGAGAAAAAACATTCCATAAAAAACTGTGTATCAATGTTTTATTTTTTTTCACGAAAAAAAAAATTTTTTTAAGCTTTAATTATTTATAATTAGAGATTAAATTTATTCGGTAAAATTAAAGAAGAAATAAAAAAAATTGTCATTGTGATTAATAATATTTTTTTAAATTAAATTCAATTATTCATTTGTACATGATATTAACTGTAATATTATAAGTTATTTAACAAAGACCACAAAAAAAAAAAAAAAAAAAAAATACTCTTGAAATTTCAACAACGTGACAATAAAAAAAAATATAAAGAAAAAGATGAGAAACAAAAAATACAGTTAAAAATTTTTCATTTTTTATTTTTGGGGTTCATAAAAAACCTAACTGTCTTATTGGACATACCTTATTTATGATCTTGGTAAATTAAATTGTTTAAGAATTGTCAATACTTTTTGTTATTACCGGTTAACAATTTATTAATAACACAAATATATAAATATAATTAATTTTCATCATGACACACATATAAAGATTAATTTACATAAAAAAATAATTTCAATAAATAACAATGAAATATCACTGTAATGTTCATTAAAAACTGTTTAATTGTTATAACTTGTCGTCACTCGTACATCAAAACTATTCAACAGTATCCTGGAAAATAAATCAACGGGCCTCTTGGTTATGTGCAGAGGGTGAGTGAGTCGATGATGGTGGGAGAAAAAATATTTGTAAATGCTTAACAAAGACCACAAAAAAAAAAAAAAAAAAAAATACTCTTGAAATTTCAACAACGTGACAATAAAAAAAAATATAAAGAAAAAGATGAGAAACAAAAAATACAGTTAAAAATTTTTTATTTTTTATTTTTGGGGTTCATAAAAAACCTAACTGTCTTATTGGACATACCTTATTTATGATCTCGGTAAATTAAATTGTTTAAGAATTGTCAATACTTTTTATTATTACCGGTTAACAATTTATTAATAACACAAATATATAAATATATTTTTTCAAAGTTTACGTACCAATTTTTTTTTTCTATTTATCAGCTTGAAAAACACTTTAATACGATGTCAATATCAAATAATAATTTATATAAAGATTAATTTACATAAAAAAAATAATTTCAATAAATAACAATGAAATATCACTGTAATGTTCATTAAAAACTGTTTAATTGTTATAACTTGTCGTCACTCGTACATCAAAACTATTCAACAGTATCCTGGAAAATAAATCAACGGGCCTGCGCAGATGGTGAGTGAGTTGATGATGGTGGGAGAAATAAGAGTTGTGTGTTGAGCAGCATCAATGAAGAGAGATAAAATAATACTTCGACGTCTTTTTTTTCGTGTAGGTTCTTTGAGTTGCAGTAACGTCAATTATTCATAATTCAACGTTAATTATTATTGAAAAATTTGATTGATCTATCAGTATGGAAAATCAACCAAGAAGCCGGTATAAAAAATATAAAACATGTGGCTTTGACGAAGACAGTTTGCCACCTAGTACTCTGCGCAGACACAAACGTCAACGTCAAAATCAGCTAAGTGATTCTACTGACCAGGTGAGTCCACTATATTGTTTTATACTTTTTAAAAGTATCCGGTATATCGGTTATCTGATATATTGGGTTAAAAAGTACTTGGTATATCGAATATCGAGTAATTTCAAAATAAAAAAAACAGACCAATGTTTAATGAGTGTTTTATTTTATTTATTACTTTGTTTGAATATATCAGTATTAATAATATTTAATACTGTTCTTGTTTTTTATTTAAATTTAAATTGTTTTAAATAAAATTTTTTCATTAATATATTCATTAATAATAATAATATATATTAATATAAATATATATATGTATTTTTAATAAATACAAAACAATATTTAATATTGGATAAAATTATTAAGTATATTTTTCGAGTTAATAACAATTTTCATCATTTTAATTCATATAATTGTTCATAAAATAATACTTTTTGGTATGTTTTTTGGCAATATAACTGTATATCATAAAATTGCTGAAATTCTCAATCTCTAGTCTCCGGTATTTTTTGACCGTTATCTGGTAAAAAATATCGGTTACTCGGTATATCGGACCAAAAAGTTTCGAGTAAAAGTATCCGATATATCGCCGAGTATCGCACATCCCTAATTTCACGAGCTATTTTACTGGATTTGTTTAGTAACTATCCTCTTTTATTCAAATGCACGGAGAAAAATAATTTGTAAACTTAACAAAAAAAAATGTAAAAATTACATTTTTTTTTTGTGATTGGGGAATCCGTAACGTAAAATGTGTAAAAACTACAAAAAAAATATGTAATCAGATCAAAGCCGGAATTCACATTATTATTAAAAAATTTACATTTTTTTTCACTAAACATCAGGCTTATTGAAAAAAAATGTAAAAGTTACATTTTTTTTTAGTAAATAAGGGATTCTGCAAAAAAAAATGTAAAAATTACAATTAAAAATTGTTTTCATCGGAGAGATACAGTTTGTATAAAAAAATGTAAAATTAACATTTTTTTTTGCTGTATGACATGCTTAGTAAAAAAAAATGCAAATGGAAAATTTTTGTCCATATTAAGAATGACCTCCAATAACGACGAAAATAAAACTTTTTATTGATGAATTAGTAACATTGAAGAATTAACACAAAAATAAAAATTTGCACATTACAAATATTAAAAAGTCGTGTTAAGTCAATTTGTTGGAATAATTGAAATCGTTTCGCAAAAAACTCATGTAAGAATAAATTGTGTTGAAGTCTATTGTTTCCTCGGCAATTTGCGAAAATTCTTTTATTTTATTTCGAAAATTATGGCTGAGGAATAAATGAGGATAGGTAATAACAGTATTCAGATAGATTAACCAACATCAATTCCGGAGCCACACCTTTTCCTTAGCTACTGCTTTTCCTTGGACATTGGTATTTTTTAAAAATAAATTTACATAAATTTTATTTATAAAATAAATAAAAAATGTCCAAGGAAAAGCAGTAGCTAAGAAAAAGATGTAGCTAAGGAATTAATGTGACTAAGGAATTATTTCCATGAAACATAATTTTTTGGCAACCTCAATTCCTTAGCTACATCTTTTTCTTAGCTACTGCTTTTCCTTGGACATTTTTATTCATTAATAATGAAATAATATGTATTTTGTTTATTAAATAAATAAAATATCCAAGGAAAATCAGTATAGTTAAAGAAAAGATGAATTTGAAAATGAACTTTCTCGCGCACACATGTTTCTTACTAGGTCTCCGAGAAATTAGACAACCTCAATTTTTTACAATAAAAAAATGTAAAATCTACCTCTCAAATTTGTTAATTTCTATAAACTTATTTTTTCAATATACTTTACAGTTTTTAGATGTAAAATTTGCATTTTATTTTTGTGTCTTTTTTTTTTTTTCTGAATTACAATTAAAAGCTGCAGATTTTACCAAAAAAATATCTAAAATCGTTAATGTTTATTTTATTTGTTTTTTTCACCGCATTTATTTGTAATATTCGCATTTTTCAAAGAAATATTTCAAATTCATTTTAAGTAAAAAAAAAAAATCAATTTTTAACATTTTTATCGTTAAATTTCACCCAATAAAAATGTAAAATTTACAAAAAAAAAATGTTTATTCAGTTTTGTTTTTAAAAATGTAAATCTTACCAAAGAAAATGTAAATTTTTAAATAAATTGTGTCGGATTCCTCAATCGCAAAAAAAATGCAAAATTTACAAATTATTTTTCTCCGTGTGTAATATGACAATTATGATTTCGATGGTATCATGATTATTATGTTGATGGTATAATCATCAATTGTATATGTATAATTGTTTCATATACATATTGACATGTAAAATACTAATTTACGCATACATTTCTCTTTTTTGCTACTGCTTGTATTTTCATTCCATGTTTATTTTGTACTCTATCATTTGATAATCATAGTATACACAGTTCTACGATACATTTATGGCGTCATCATTATTATTGTTATATCATTTTTAATATACTCATTGAAATATTTTCATGTTACACCTAATATTTAAATTTATTTACCTGTATTTCCAGGAAGAAAATCCGTTCCATCAACGATTCGAAGAAAGTCTTTTTTTCAACTTCGATAAAGTTTCAGAAAACCAAACTCGTGAAAATCAAGTCGTATTTCCGACAGTTCCATTATTGTTACATCAAGAACACGAAAATGATGTTCACTATAACAGTGAAAACTACATTAATTTTACACCGGATGTATACAGCTTGACTAATGACAGTTATATAGATTCATTAAGTTTTCATGATGAACCCACTACTGGATGGTCAGAGGTTGAAGAATCGGATAATGATGAAAGTGACAATTGGGAACAAAATATTTTAGAAAATGATTGGGATTTTGATGAAAATTTAGAATTGGATAGTAGCAGTACAACCTCTCAGGTATGAAATATAAGTTGTATTATTCATATAAAATTTACGATATATATTCCTGGTCTGATATTGACAACATTAGAATATACACTTATATACAAATGTTCCTGATTCATAGCAATATGTTTTCATATGTTCTTCGCATGAAACTTTCTACATATTTTTTTTTTTGTCTACTTTAGCATAAACTTTCGATCATGAACGTGGGATCCTTGACAAAAAATGAAAGTGCATCCATCATTATGGCATACGCTTTAAGGCATAACATAACTGAAGAAGGACTCAATGATTTAATTGAACTTACCAATTTACACTCTCCACGAGATACACATACTTCAAAATATCAGTTTTTAAAAGATTTCATCATACCGGAAGCCCATAAAATTTTCTATTGTTTGCCCTGCCACAAAATTTTGAATTTTACGCAGAATGATTCAGTTTTTTGCAATAAATGCAAAAGTGAATATAATCAAAAAGAATTAAAACAGTCGGGATCGTATTTTTATAATTTACCACTCCTTCCACAACTAATACAATTAACAAAAAGTGATGATTATCGACTGATGCGTCGAGATATAAATGAAAAAAAGAGCGATGTGATACACGGATCGGCATACAGAAGTTTACAATCTGAAGGAATAATTGGAAAAAATGACATGAGTATTCAGTGGAACACAGACGGAGTGAATCTTTTCAATACATCGAATTCATCAATATGGCCGATTCAAGTAGCTACCAACGAGTTACCATATCGGATTCGGAACAATAACATTTTATTGTGTGGTATATGGTTTGGTAATTCCAAGCCACCAATGAACATGTAT